>NC_057797.1:295230957-295530957 GCF_018294505.1 Triticum aestivum | reverse complement strand
CTCCCCTCCATGGATGCAACCCACGAAGGCACGCCTTACGGCCGGCTGAGTCCGGGCAGGTCTCGCACGCTGAGCCATCTCGAGAAGGTCGGTGCAGATGTCCGGCTCAGGGCCCGGCTCACCGATCCGGCCGATGAAGACATGGATTCCGCCGAAGGGGACCCGGTACCCGTACTCAATTGAGCGGGCCTCGGGGCCCCAGCCCGTGTCATCGATGTAGAGCTTGTCGCGATGACTCTTCGCCATCTGGCCCACAGCGTATCCCTTGAGCCCTTCGAAGCTACCCTTCAAGAACTCAAATCCACAGTGCACTGGCCCCACGGTGGGCGCCAACTGTCGTGGAATTGGCACGGCAGATATCCTAGTGAAAGGACTTAGTCGTGGAGCCATCACAACTAGGAAGCTTAAAGGGGTTAATCGGGACAAAGGACACGAGAGGTTTATACTGGTTCGGCCCCTTGCGGTGAAGGTAAAGCCTAGTCCAGTTGTTGTGGTATTGCTAGGTTTCGATGACCAAGGAGCGAAATACCCTAGCTTGGATCTCGATCTGTTGTTTCTTGCCCTAAGTCGCCATCGGGTCGTCCCCTTATATACACGGGTTGACGCCTGGTGGCCTACAGAGTCTCGGCCGGCTCATACAACATGTCCGGCTCGGTGACTTCTTTTACATGCCTTACTTTACAAGTCTTACTCATACATGGCGGTTTACAATTATGGGCCTTAAGCCGCCTCTAGGCTTGGGCCTGCTACAAGTCTTATAATGAACCGTCGCCTTGTTTACTCGTCGGGATTCTTTGAGTAACCCGCCATTAAGATTGACCCGGCCCCTCCTGGGCGGGTCATACCTGGTAGTTATATCCCCAACAAAATGCATGACATGAACAAAATGCAAAACGAAGAAAAAACCAACCGTGGAGGAAATGACATATCACATAGCCAGAAATGGCAAGAGTTGGAGTTACAATTATGGAAAGTGACATCCGGAGCGTTACACACGTACACAGACATGTCTCACTCCTCAGTATGCTACTCGTGTAGCCTTTTAATTTTGCAGGTTGGTCTACCTAGTCGTCTAATCAACTACCTGCATGCCACTTCTCCCATTTACTTCTCCATCGGGAACTGGTTTTCCTCAGCTTCTTCACCTCTCCTCCATTCACATTGTTTAAACTCCTAGGATAATTCTGAAGTCCTTTTAAATAATCATCTTCTTCCAGTTAGACCATCCACCAAATCATAATACTCCAGCGGTTCCAAATGGCGAAAGAGATCACTGTGCATAGTTTCAGCGTCAAACATGTCCTCAGCGAAGGCTCATTGAGCATAGCTGCCACTGTCACCAACCACCCATGGGTTGTTTGGGAGTGGATCAACAGTGTATCCAAATCACTTGAAAAGGTGGATATGAAGGTCATCGATCTCGACACAGAGTACACAGAGCATGCCATTAGGAAGATCCAATGCGCTGATGTCCTTAAGGTGTGCCTTGAAGATGAATTTTTGGTATATCACATCATACACGCGCCTCCATACCAGGTGATCTCCATGATTTCATGTCTCTGGAGGACATATACTCCCGTGGGGTATCCATCGAAGGGGACAAACAAAAGCTGGTGCTGTACAACCTTCATTTGGAAAACATCGTTGACCTACAAACCAAAATTCTTGAAGACGATTGTGATAAACCAACACCATCCCTATTCGAAGAAGCAAATTATGTGCTCGGAAAAAACCTTGAGAAGGGTGATGAGACGCTAGTATTATGGTCGTCTGGATGGGAGAATTATCCATTGACCTATGAGCGGATAAAATATGTTGCCCTCCATGCCCGTGTGAGTTTCGAGATAGCTGCAAAGTCGAAAGAGCTTGTAGCAAAGCCGTTTGCCACAGAAAATGAGAAAGAAGAAGAAGAAGAAGAAGAAGAAGAAGAAGAAGAAGAAGAAGAAGAAGAAGAAGAAGAAGAAGAAGAAGAAGAAGAAGAAGCTGTAGCAGCAGGGCATTATAGATGGATGACTATTACTCTCTTATTTGTATAGAAAATTCCTCTCTGTATATATTTATAGATGAACTATTTCACTGGTGTGCATGTCTTTGGAACAAGTGTAGTAGCATAGATCCGCTTGAATATAATGAACTATTTATCCGCCTAGTTTTCTCTACTACTCCTTGCTTTGATCGATATGCAATGCATGTGTTAGTAGACATGACAACTTGTCCATGGAAGATGAACTACGGCGACCATCACGTTTCTATCACTGCCACACGCGATTTCCACGACACCATGTCCCACAATGTGCGCCTCACCCCTCTGGCCCCCACCTCCCCTCTGCCTTTGTGCTCATGATGTATGGGCCACCTAAACTAGGGTGACCATTATGTTTCTACCACTGCCACATGCGATTCCCACGAAGCTGCTCGAACCTATGAAACCACGTACCCCGACCTGCGTGTGACGCCCCAAGATCGATGCTCCAGGTGCCTTCCATTTATTGTCGTTGTTACCGTGTGTTTCATTTGTTTGTTACATTTATCACCATATCATTCGTATTGCATAGCATACATGCCATCATTCTTTTCAAAACGTGCATCCGTCCATAGTTGTCGGGTTTCCTAGTCCTCTCCTTTGTCCGTTCTGAGTCCTTCCGCACTCGCACGTGCCCGGGGCATCTCCGAAATATTTTTTTATAAGTGGGATAATAATGTGCTCAGAATGGGATGAAAGTTGGCGTGCAATCATGTTATATTGTAGGTAGACCGCCTGCCAAATTTCATTTCATTCGGGGCATGTTTGAAGCCCAACAGATAACAATAACGACACTATAGCGAGACAAACGCGGGACATGTTCGGTATCCGTAAACCAGTGCCAGTTGCCATCCTCCCTCTCTTCTCAGCCCACACCCTACTACACAGCCCACTAAACCAGCCCACCACCTCCACATCTAAGACCCGCTGATCTGAAATGTCCGATGAGAATCGAATGGTCTGGAAATGGACTAAAACACCTAACCCTAGCCCCCTACTATATATGGGCGCCCTTTTGTGCCATTTTGGGCAGGCTAACCCCTTCACCTACCTCTAGTCGCCTCCCTCCACAAAAGCCACGCCAAAACCCTCCTCCTCTGGCACCTGGCGCCACCCCAGTTACCAGCTGCTGTCAGCACTGCCGCTCCCCGCGAACCGTGCCTCACCACGTCACCCCTGCCTTCCCCACTGCCATAGCCCGCCGAGGCCCAAGTTTGGCCCGTCCATGGCTCGAGCGCCCCGCACCTCCCGCAGCCCCTCTCCCAAGCTCTAGATTTGGAGAGGAGCTCCCGATCTAGTGCTCCACGGCCTCCTGCGCCGGGCCCCGCGCCGCCAAGACCTCACCGGGCCTCGTCGTTGCCATCTCCAGCGACTAGCAGGCCGGCCCCTCATTCCTCTCCTCCTCCCATTCTGCTCTCTCTCTCTCTCTCTCTCTCTCTCTCTCTCTCGTTTTCTCTCTCCCTCTCACCTACGATCTCTCTCTGGAACCTTACAGGAGCACCATGACCGCCCGAGATCTCCCTGTTCTCGCCGCCCCAAGTCTCCTCACCGTAGGGAATGGATCCGCACTGACAAGATCTGTCGGAATTTGGTCGGGCCCCACTGGATCGCGTCGCCCCCTTGCCCGCACGTCGCCGGAATCACCACTGACATGGCATGCAACCCTGACGTACATCCCCATCCAGTTTCGTCTTGGACTTGAGCCGTCCCGCCAACCAAACAACTTTACAGATCTATCCTGTCCCGTTTTCCACGAGGTTGATCTTCTAGTAAGTCCCTAAGATTCTACAAAATATATACATCTTGTGTGGCTTGTAACTTTGTGCATGTTGATCAGATGGAGATGACTTATAAATGTGAAATGATCTACTCTCTGTGCTCTACATTCTAGTGGCTGTTGGATGCATGTTGTGGTTCATCTACATGTTTTAATATCTGCTGCAAAAGTGCATCTTGTTATTAACTGCAGAAAACTATTAAAACATTCCAACTTGCCATGATGGTTGCTATTAATCCAGAAGTCATATGCATGTGATTCCTTCATGTGATTCGGTCTACGTGATGTGTACTTTTATGCCATGCCATTGTTTGCCATGTAAAGTTGCTATAGCATGTCTCTTTCTTTCTCTCAAGTTGCCATCATGATAAAAATGTCATGTTGTTAACAGCATGTTCCATTTCGTGAAAATCATAGTAATTATCTATGCTTCATATGTATTTCTGCCCACGGAGTAAGTTGGGGATTGCCATGTCTACTACATGCTCATATGATGCATAGAACAAAATTCCCTTACTGAACATGAGCCAAAAAGGCATAGAAGATATGATGGCACCCATGTAAACATAGCAAGATTTATTAACAGTTTTAGGCATGGCAGAAAAACAGAGCATATCATAAACGGATTCACGATAGAAACTTTGTGAGCTCATGCCACTCACCACAAAGAAGTGCATGACAATATAAACATACCAATAGCAAGATGACATGTTCATGAAGCTAACCATGGCAAGAGAAAGTTCATATGATGCATGGATCACTTGCAACAACCATGGAAATATTGATTAACATGTTAACATTCTGCCAGGAACATTTTATAGGAAAAGTAGAGCAAGCAAATGATATGCTAGAGCACTCCCTAATTGCAAACAGGGGCATGGATGGATAGAGAATAACCACATTTTAAAAACATCCTTACTAAAATATCTCAAAATAAGCATGGATCTCACTGTAGCATCAAGTTTACATGGCATCAAAATAACAGCAGGAAAAAGACTTAGCAAAATCCTGTCCCTGAAAACAGCAACATTACGGAGCCCACTTTGCATGCTTATTCTAGCCACCACATAGACCACAAAAATACAAGACAATCACCCCTATAAATATGGCATGTTTTAGTTCAAAACACATGTAGACCTCAAGCTAATACGATGCACACATCAAATGCAACAAAAACGACAAACTCTCATGATCTGATAAGTACCTGCAGTTAAAATTTTATAATACTCTTGCATCAATGATAAAGGAATCATAATGGGAAGTATCATGCATGGAAAAGCTACTAACGTGGAGCTCAACAAGCCGAACAATCCGACATATCATATGCATGAATCGGAGTCGCGGTAACCGAGATATGGCATGATGAACAGGGCATAAAAATTACAGGGGGTTCGGAACTTAGTGGAAAATATCACCTCGCGGACTAGGGTTGACCGCGGCACGGAAATCGAGGAGAGGCGGATCTGGCCGGAGTTCACCGAAGCCGGGGAGGAGGAGGCCGGGCACAAGGGGGATGGCCGGATCTGACGCGGGGAGACCAGGTCCCGCCGGATCTGTGACTAGAGCACGGTGAGGAGGAGCTCAGGTCGCTAGCGGTGAGGGGCCTCAGGGCAGCCGGCAAAGATGCGACGGGGAGGCGGCGCAGAAGTCGTGGTAAAGGCGGCGGCGGGCGGTGGGGCGAGTGGGCTGCAGTGAGGCGCTCGGGCGCGGTCGCGGGCTGGGAGGGCCCGCCTCTAGCTAGCGGGCCCGCACGGCGGTGGGCGGCGGCATAGTGACGTGGTGGTGTGCGATTTGCCGAGGGGATGGCGGCGGACGTGCCTGCGCTGGGCAGACGTGTCCGGCGCGCGGAGGAAGTGAAGACTAGGGTTTTTCCCGAATTTTCGGAGGAGGAGGCCTTTTTATTGGTAGAGGGAGTTTGGAGTGTCCAAATGAGGTGTAGTTTTTGCCCACACGGTCGTGATCCGATGACGGAGGACATGGAGATGGTTTAGATGGGTTATTGGGCTGTTTTGGAGGGGTGTTGGGCTGCAACACACAGGAGGCTTTTGCGGTTACCGGTTAACTGTTGGGGTATCAAACAGGCTCCAAATGGAACAAAATTTGACAAGCGGTCTACCGTTGGTGTAGCAAGGCCACTTGAAAAATCTCGGTCCATTCCGAGAACGTTTAACTCCCGCTCACGAAAAGAGACAAGAGAGGTGCGCCGGTGCACGTGGGAGTGTCGGATTGCGAAACGGACAACGGGGAAAATGCTCGGATGCATGAGACGAACACGAATGCAAATGCGATGCACATGATGACATGATATGAAATGCATGACATGAAAAAAAGCAAAACGAAGACAAAAACCCAACCACGAAAGGAATCTCATAACTTAAAGCCAAAATGGCAGGAGTCGGAGTTACAAATATGGCAAGTTACATCCGGGGTGTTACAACACTCCACCACTACGAGAGGATCTCGTCCCGAGATCTAGGACTGAAAGAACTCCGGATATTCGGAATGGAGGTGATCCTCGCGCTCCCAGGTGGCTTCTCGGTCAGAATGGTGTGACCACTTCACTTTCAGGAATTTGATTGACTTGTTGCGAGTCTTGCGCTCGGTTTCTTCAAGAATAGCAATGGGATGCTCATGATACGACAGATCTTCTTGGAGATCAATCTCTTCGAAGTTGATGGTGCGCTCAGGAGTCTTGAAGCACTTGCGAAGCTGTGACACGTGAAACACATTGTGCACATTTGCGAAGTTGGACGAAAGCTCAAGTTGATAGGCCAGGTCACCTCTTTTGCCAATGATCTTGAAAGGACCCACGTATCTAGGGGCAAGCTTCCCTTTGATACCGAAGCAATGAGTGCCTTTCATTGGAGAGACGCGGAGGTAGACATGGTCTCCGATCTCGAAAGCCAAGTCACGATGCTTGCTATCATAATAACTCTTCTGGCGCGATTGTGCGGCTTTGAGATTTTCACGGATGACTTTACACATGTCTTCAGCTTCTGTGATTAAGTCATTGCCAAGAAGTTGGCGTTCACCCGTCTCTGACCAATTGAGAGGACTACGACACGTTCTGCCATAGAGGACTTCGAATGGGGCCTTGTCTGAACTCGCTTGGAAGCTGTTGTTGTAGGAGAACTCAACATATGGAAGACAATCTTCCCACTTCATGCCGAAAGATATGACACAAGCCCCGAGCATATCTTCAAGGATTTGATTGACTCGCTCGACTTGGCCACTATTTGAGGATGGAAAGCTGTGCTGAAGCGAATGTTGGTGCGCATGGCCTTCTGGAAGGAGTCCCAGAACTTGGAGGTGAAAATGCTTCCACGATCTGAAGATATCAATTGTGTAATGTCGTGCAAAGATACAATCCTGGAGGGGTATAGCTCTAACAACTAAGCTGATGTGATAGATTCTTTGATTGGAAGGAAATGAGCCACTTTTGTAAGCTTGTCGATGACAACAAAGATAGCATCATTTCCAAGCTTGGACTTGGGAAATCCCGTCACGAAGTCCATTTCAATATGGTCAAACTTCCATTATGGAATAGCAAGAGGTTGGAGGAGACCAGCTGGCCATTGGTGTTCTTCTTTCACTCTTCTGCAGATGTCACATTCATTCACGAATTGAGCAATTTCTCGCTTCATTCGAGTCCACCAATATGACTGCTTGAGGTCATGGTACATCTTCGTACTTCCAGGATGAATGGTAGAAGGGAATTGTGTGCCCCGTTCATTTTGACTTTCCTTAGATCACCTTTATGAACCACAATCCGGTCCTCGAAGAATAGAGTGTCTTTGTCATCAATGCGATAGCACTATATTTGGGTTGGCTCTTGGCAATCCCATGTTTTACCTTCTTCACCATGGAATCGAGGAGTTGTGCCACACGAATTTGATCTTCCAAAGTAGGAGATACTTGGAGGTTGGCAAGAAAGCCTTGAGGAACAACTTGGAGATTCAGTTTGCAGAAAGCTTCACAGAGGTCCGGTTGGAAGGGCTGGAGAATTAAGCTGTTGCGGTAAGCCTTCCTGCTCAAAGCATCTGCAATGACATTGGACTTTCCCGGAGTATATTCAATACTCAGATTGTATTCTTTAATCATTTCGACCCATCGAGTCAATATGGGGTTGAGGTTGGGTTGAGTGAAGATGTACTTGAGGCTCTTATGATCTGTGAAGATGTCCACTTTCCTTCCCAACAAGAGATGTCTCCACATTAATAATGCATGAACAACTGCCGCCAACTCAAGATTGTGAGTGGGATAGTTCCTTTCATTGGGCTTCAGCTGACGAGAGATATAAGCCACAAATTTCTTCTGTTGCATTAACACAGCACCGTGACCTTGTAAGGAGGCATCACAGAAACCTTCAAATGTCATGGATTCGTCAGCAGGAGTCAAGACAAGAGCTATGACCAGCTTCTCTTTGAGGGTGCTGAAAGCAACGTCACATTCAGCCGTCCAGACATACTTGACATGCTTTTGGAGGAGGTTGGAAAGAGCATTTGCAATCTTAGAGAAATTCTCAACGAATCTTCGACAATAGCTTGCAAGCCCAAGAAAACTACGGAGATATTTGACATTCTGAGGAGGTTCCCAATTCACAATTGCAGACACCTTCTCGGGATTAACAACGATGCCCTTGGCGGAGATGATAAGACCAAGGTAAATAACTTCGTCAAGCCAGAACTCAGACTTGAAAAACTTTGCATAGAATTGATGCTCTCTGAGTTTGTCAAGCACCAATCTCAAATGCTTGGCATGATCCTCCTTATTCTTGGAAAAGACCAAGATATCATCAAGATACACTAGGACAAAGTCATTTGTTTAAGGGTTGAAGATGAAGTTCATCATGAGATAGAACGTTGGAGGAGCATTGACAAGGCCGAAAGACATGACACTATATTCATAAGAACCATAGCTTGTTCTGAATGTTGTCTTGGGGATATCTTGTTCACGAATGCGAATCTGATGATTACCCATACGGAGGTCAAGCTTGGAGAATACTTTGGCACCTTTAAGTTGGTCGAATAGCTCATTGATGTTGGGAAGTGGATACTTGTTCTAAATTGTCTTCTTATTCAATGCACGGTAGTCGACGCAGAGTCGTTCCGTTCCATCATTCTTCTTGACAAAAAGGACACCACAACCCCATGGAGATGAACTCAGTCCGATCAGACCCATATGCTCTTGTTCATCGAGTTGTTTCTTCAGCTCCTTCAACTGCTCTGGTCCAAGCTTATAAGGACGCTTGCAAATAGGTTCCGTGCCAGGCTCAAGATCGATAACGAATTCAACTGGCCGGTGAGGAGGCATTCCCGGAAGCTCTTCTGGAAAGATGTCTTGGTATTCAAAAACAACTAGAATCTGAGAGATGACATTCAACTCGCCCTTCTAATTAAGAGAAAACAGTCGAATGGTATCATCACGAGCGGCATAAATGATCACATCCTCAGAAGAGTGTGTCAATTGAATTTGCCTGGCAGCACAATCAAGCTGAGCCTTGTGCTTAGAAAGCCAGTCCATCCCGAGAATTAGATCAATATCCGAGTCACCAAGGACCATTAGAGAAGACAAAAATTTATAGTCTCCCATCTTGATGGAAACATCTAGAGCCATCATTTTGGTGTTCATGAACAAACCCGGAGAGGAAACCGCTATCGGCTTAGGCAAATCGAGAGTATGCAAATCGTGCATGGATGCAAAAGGCTTTGATATGAATGAAATAAATGCACCAGTATCAAATAAGACTCTTGCAGGAATATCATTGACTAGAAGATTACCCATGATCACTTCTGAAGAATCCTCTGCCTGAGCTGCGTTCATCATGTTCACCTTTGCAGACTTGGAATTATGCTTGACCACTGCATTGTTGGAAGATCTCACAGGAGGAGGAGGCGGAAGGCGCCTTTGGTTGAAGCACTTGTTTGCATAGTGCCCTTTCTGCTGACACTTGTTGCAAGCAACCTCTGAGAGCAGACGGAGATAAGGAGCACTTGACCTTGGACTTTGACACTGAGCTTTGTTCTGATAGCTTAGGTTGGGTGGGTGGGAAGATCCATTACCACCTTTGCTCTTCTGCTGGTAGGGCTGGAGAAACGGATGAGGAGGAGGCAACCAGAACTTCTGTTGCTTAGCTGCCACTTGTGATGAGGAAGAAGACTGGACTGCGTCCCTGACTCTCTTCTTAGATGCCTCACACTTGAGCTGAGCAGCTTCTTGCTTTACTGCCATGTTATAGAATTGATCGAACTTGGTTGGCTCAAGAAGCACGAGAGCTAACTGCGGGTTTTCTCAGAGGCCACCTCTAAATTGATAGATCATACTCACCTCATCATGAATGTCTTGTTTAGCGAAGCGAGCAAGTTTCTGAAACTGGATATTGTATTGATACACGGATATGCTGCCTTGCTTGAGATTGTGGAACTCCTCATGCTTGCCCTCAGCCACAATTGGAGGAATGTGATGAGCTTTGAAGTCTCGGCGGTAATCATCCCAGGTAATCGCACGACCTCCTCTGGAATCTCTGTATTGTTGAAACCACTCAGCAGCTTGGTCCTTGAGTTGAAATGAAGCAACCTTGACAAAGTCCTCAGGTCCGACATTGCTACATTCAAAATGTTTGCAGATGTCCACGAGCCAGTCGTTGGCGTCTGTGGCCTCGACACAGTTGCTGAAGGACTTCGGCTGGTTTGCGAGGAACTGGTTGAGGGTAGCAAACTGAGGCTGATTGTTGCCTTGGCCTTGATTTCCTTGGTTGCCTTGCCCTTGGTTGCGCTCTTGCAAGAGTTGTAAAAGCATCCGAGTGTTGGTGTTGGTGGCTGCCATGACATCTTGCCATGCCTCCGGAGGTGGAGGTGGTGGCGGATTCTGACGCGTTGGAGGAGCCATCTTGAAGAGGGTGACATTCGTTAGAATTTTTGAAAGATAGATATTCAAGCTGAATCAATTGACCGAAATTGCAACATAAAGTCTTCACAATAAACATTCGAACAAGGACAAACGAATGAATTCCAAAGTAAATCACACGTCCATAAGGTGAGAAGCCACATAGATAAAGGTAGAGGAATAAAGCAACAAGGTACGGATATGAACAAATAAGTGGTAAGGATTACCCAATCATAAACCAAATATCTGCTGGAAGAAAAACTAGAGCTACTTGAATTCCCACCCATAAAACTCCCGAAACTTTCTGTTTATGCAATCAGGTGTTGCAGATAGAGGGGAAGCATAATATGTCACCCAAACTAACAATTCCTACATCCAGCTGTATCCATCCTTCAACACATAACCAAGAAACCTTCGGAAATCTTGTACCTCAACCTTCGAAAAGCATTTGTTATACAAGTTATGGCAATACTCCCGAACTCCTCCCCAGTACTGGGTGGCATCGAGGTTCTCTCACCAACAACTGCATAAAAGAGATTTTCAATGTCAGCGAACTCAGGTATTCCAGAACTGCAACGATAAAATTGTGATGACAACACCTCAGAGCTCAACTCCCCAGGACACTGCCACAACCCCTAAATGTCAGGAGGCACCAAGAAAAATGTTCTCGTGACAAGACTGTCGGAACGATTCCAAGATACCCGCGTCATCCTAAATTTTTTTAGTGAAATTTGAGGAGAGAAGAGTCAAAACTTCTACGTCAGGAGGCCTCACCAGAGCGACGAAGGGACTGAGGAGTAAACAGAATCCTACTCTCTGATATATATAATCCTAAGACTCAAAACATTTTCTTCTAGACTCAACAACGTCAGTGATTCGATCAAGAAGGGGGCTCCTAAGTCGGGGATGGCTCTGATTACCAAGTTAAAACACCCACAATGCAGCTATATTGTCGGGTGGTAGGTGCGACATATGCCAATGGGTGGCTTATCATTGTGGGAGCCAGAAAGACGTCGCCGGTGCCTGGAAATAGGATGAGGCGAAGACATGCACGCCGGCGAATCTTACCCAGCTTCGGGGCTCTCCGTGGAGATAACACCCCTACTACTGCTCTGCGGGGTCTCCGCATGGTCACTAGATGAACAAGTAGCTACACGGTGCTCCTTGAGCTGTTTGGCGAGAGGAGGAAGAAGGGCACGGCTTGCTCTCTTCTCCTCCCTATGTGGTGTCTGAGACTAGCAGGGATTGATCTCTCTTTGCATGGATGCCCGGGAGGTTTATATAGGCCTACCCCCCGGGGGTACAATGGTAATCCGGCTGGGCGCGGGGCCTAGCCGTCTGAGTCTACGCTCTCCGGCTTCTGCGCCGGCTGCTGGGGCCCGCCAGCTAGTGGGTCCCGCCGGCTGCCGGCTCCTTGGTCGACAAGCAGGCCCCACTGTCAGGGCCTTGTCGGCGGCTGGTTACTGTTGCTCAATCTTGGTGGCGAGGGCTTCGCCGAAGTGGGCGTGGCTACAGTGTCGCCGCCTGGTGGGCGATCACTGTAGCCCCACCGTGTCTTGTCTCCTTAATGGGGTGTCTTCTTCGAGGGAGGTGGCAAGCCGGCTGTGGGGAGCCGGCTCTATCTTGGGCCGACTAGGGGAGGTCTGGCCGCCTTTGGGTGTCTCTCTTCCCGAAGGGGCCCACCGCCCGTGGGCCATACTGGTAGCCCGTCGTGGATGACATCAGGGTCAACATGGCAACAGTGCTGTGCCGGACAGGTCATGGCCACCCGTACGGCGCACTGTGCCAAGCGTGCTCCGGGATTCGGGGGTGGCAGGCTTCACTGTAGCCACGCCCCGTCACATCGCCGTTATGTGGATGCAAACTTCGAGGGTACGATCTTAACCGCTTTATGGGAGCCGGCTTCTTGGAGTCGGCCTTCTCGCGGCCGGCTTCTCGGAGCCGGCCCTCCCGCGGCCTTTCTTCATGAGGGCTGAAGTCGGGCCGCCTTCCAATAGCCGGCCTGGAGACAGCCGGCAAGGGGAAGGCGGCCCTGTGTCTTGGATTCTTGAGGGCCGAATCGGCTCGTAATTTTTTCAGAAGGGCCAGGGGGAGCCGGCTAGGCTACCCATGGTTATTTACTCCGACAGTAGTCCCCAAAGCGGATCGAGCTTCGAGGCTGACAAAGGGATGAGAAGCTAGGTCAGCTTCCTATCCCGAGGGGCCGGCTTTGCTCGTGTGCGCCGTCTTCGGAAAAGATCTGTTTCTCATAGGCGGGAACGCGGGCCACGTGGCGAGGAAATCCTGCCAATGCACGCGTGCGACGGGACACCGCCGCAGGCCCGGGCCCACCACTCGCAGGCCTCGGTCCGAGCGCGGATCTTCTGCGGCCCACATGGCCCCCTCGCCTTCCCGCAGCGGTTTTATTCTGCCATCAAGGCACAATAATCGCGGGACGTGGGGGAGTGGGCGCAGTTGATCCCCACGTTCCCCCACACCGCGCCTCCTCGGCTCCGCCGTGCGGTCTATAAGTAGGAGGAGGAGGGGGAGCGGAAGAGGCTCGCGCGCTCTCCCTCACTCCGCCCCTTCTCGCCCTCCTTCTTCTTCTCTTCACCGCAGCAACTCTTTGCCGCACCATTCCGCCGTCGCTTCGTCTTGCCCCCCGGCGCAGCAATCCTTTGCCGTGCCGTTTCACCGTCGCTTCGTCTTGCACCCCGCCGCATTGCTCCCATGGCGCTGTCGAGCTCGTGGGATGGCTCCAACATCCACGAGGACCATGTCGAGTTCCTCCGCCGGACGCGGTGTCTGCCCGGCGAGAACCTTGTCTGGGTTCGTCAAGCACCGGCGAAGGAGATTTCGCCGGCACCGGAGGAGGGCGAGCAGGTGATCTTCCGCTTGCACTTCCTGTGCGGCTTCGGCCTCCTGGCGAGTGGATTCCTTCGAGCCTTCCTCGAGTTCTACCACCTCCAGCCACATCACCTCACGCCCAACACGGTGATGCTGCTGTTAGCCTTCGTCACCCTGTGCGAGGGTTTTCTTGGAGTTCTCCCCACGCTCGAGCTCTGGGGGGAGTTCTTCCAAAGCAAGCTCGGCACCGTCGTCGCAAGCATGCCCGCCCCCTGCGGAGCCTTCATTGCCATGAGGCGGGCGAGCGAGAACAATCCATTCCCGTCCATTCCGCTGATCCATTCGGTGAAGCTTTGGCAGAAGTCTTATTTCTACGTGAAGAACGTCGCCCAGCAAGGCGACTACGTCAACCTGCCGGCTTACGTAGCCGGCCCGCCGGCTGGGAGGCAGCCTTCATGGAGCTACCGGGCCAGGTCGCTGTCTCAGGCCGAGAACACAGCCGTCTCCCGGCTTCGGGTGATGATCCAGTCGGAGGGCCTGACCGGAGCCGACTTGGTGGCCGCCTTCGTGGAGCACCGGGTTCTTCCGCTCCAAGGCCGGCCTCGCATGATCTGCCAAATGAGCAGCCGCTTCGACCCGTGCCGGCTGAGCACCAGGGAGATGCCTCACACAGAGGTGTCTTACATGGTGAATTATATCTCCAACTGCAATCTCGCCGAGGATTGGCGATACGGCAAGGAGCCGTATTCCCGCGCCAACCCTCCGCCTGCCGTAAGTTCTTTCTTCTTTTCTTCCTTTTTTGTAGCCGGCCTCATGATAGCCGACTCTTGATTAATTGGTCTGCCTTTTGCAGAACCCTCTTCTCCCGCCGACAGCCGGGGCCGCGGGGGTAGAGCGCCAGCTCCTCCCCGACCGCACGGTGGACGACGCCGACGATCCGGACCTGGGAGTGGCCGCCATGGAAGACGCCATCATGGGGGAAGGCGACGAGGCCAGAGGCGCGGGACTCGGGGCCAACTTCAAGGACTGGCCGGATGACGACGAGGTCGATGTCACCCCGCACCGCCAGCCGGCGCCATATCATCAAGGCGCGGGCTCGTCTGCCGTGCCGGCTGCCCGTGGCGGCGCGCAGAAGCGCCAGGCCGCGTCGACCTTCTTCGGCAGCCGGCCGAAAAAATCCAGGGCCTCCACGGCGGCGACCAAGCGGGATGAGGCGGCCTCGAAGGCGGGCCGCTTCTGCAAGGCGGTGAAGCAGCCGCAGGTGATCTCTGCATAAGTCCTCGAATGTCTTGCGTATATATTTTTTTGTCTTCTTCGTCAGAAACTCTTCTAAACCTTTCTTTTCTTGCCGGTCAGGGCGCCGCTTTCTCTCGAGCGAGGTCCTGGCGGCTCCGTAGTCGGGCCGACTGGAGGGTCCTCAAGCTCCCGCCGCGTGGATCCCCACGCCGACCTTAAGGAGGCCACGGAACGGAACGCGCGGGAGGCGCGGGAGGAGCGGGAGGCGGCGGAGCGAAGGACCGCCCAGGCGACGAAGGAGCAGGCCTACGCGGCGGCCAAGGCCCGGGCGAAGGCGGCAGCCGCGGAGAAGGAGGCGGAGGCCTCGCACAACCGGCCTCCGCTGCTCGTTGTTCCCCTCCGCGCCGTGGCCCCCGACGTTCCCATGCCCCCGTCGGAGGAGGTCGACCAAGGCCCGTCGGTGATGGAGAGGCGGGAGGACCCCGTGATCTTTGTGGAGGGGGCGTCGCAGACGGCGCCGACTGGAGCGGGCCAAATGGCCAATCAGCTGCGGCGCCAGAGCAGCCATCCAGGGGCGAGCCGGCGGTAGGGGCCGGCCTCGAGGTGCAGCCGACATTGCGCCGGCGCGCAGGGGGTGGTGCCTCCGTGCCGGAACCGCACCGAGCAGCGGCCGCCAGCTAGACGGCGGAGGCCCTGGAGGCGGCCAGCGTCAGCACGACCGAGTGGACTCCCAGCGGGGGGACGGGCAAGCTGAACGCGATGGCCCAGGAGGTCCAGAACCGGCTTCAAGCTCAGGCCGCCTCGCTGCAGCGATACACTCAAGAGTTTCTCTCGACGCGGGCCGTCATCCGGGTGAGTCTTCTGTCCTTGGTTATTTTGCTCTTTCGATTTCTTCCGTGGGGGCGCGTCAGCGCACCCACTGGGTGTAGTCCCCGAGTTCCAAGCCAGCTGTTGCGCAGGCGGCTTGGAACTTACTAGGTTCTGACAACTTAACTTATCCTTGCCTCCTGTATAATCTTCCAGGAGTATCATAACCTTCGCGCAGCCGCCTTCAACTCCCAGGCTCAGGAGCTGGGCCGGAGAACTGAGGACCTGACCAGCAGCCGGAGTGCGTGTTTGTCTCATTCATCTCCTATGGGGGCGCGTCAGCACACCCACTGGGTGTAGTCCCCGAGATTCGGGCCGACTGTTGAGCAGCCGGGTCGGATCTTCCTTGACGACTTCCCCTTATTAATTTTTCCTTTGTCTTCATGCTTGTAGGAGCCAATGCCGACTTGAGGGAGCAGCTCAGCGGGGCCCAGGCCACCGTTCGCGCCAAGGAAGCTGAGTACAGCGCCTTGGTCCTGGAGCGTGACCGCCTGGTCAAGCAGTTGGCCGACCAGGAGGAGAGCCACAAGGCGGCCCTGAAGAAGGCGCGGGACAACGAGGACGCCCTGAAGGCCGAGTTCGAGACCGAAGCGGCGGGCTGGGCTGAAGCGAAGCAGGCGCTAAGCAAGGGCTTCAGCTGTATCGAGGATCTGATCGACGGTAAGCCACCTTCTTCACTCCCTGCTTGCCCTTTGATCCCTGATTTGTGTTCTGACTTGTGCTACTTTTTGTTCTCTGTGCAGACTACTTTCCCGGCTACTCCGTCTTTGCCACCCAATCCATCGAGGCCCATCGCGAGGTACGCCGGTAGGCGGGGGCTGAAATCGCGCCGGATGCGAGCCGGACGCTTGAGGAGCAGCTCTTGGCGGTCCAAGCCCGGCTGCAGCCGGCTCACCATATGCTCCGCCGCCTCCAGCGTGCCGGGGCGCAGGTGTTGGCCGCCCTCTGGCCAAGCGAGACGATTCCCCGGACCCCGAGTCGGACTACGGACTGGCTGGAGGTGGAAGTTGGCCGCTTCGAGGCCTGGAAGGCGTCGGCAGCCCGGCTTGGGGCTGGGCGGGTGCTGGAGTTTGTCCGAGCCTGGTATCTGTGGCTGAACCTGGACCAGCTGCGCACCTGGCGGCTGGAGGCCGACGAAGAGTTGGAGGAGGTGCGGCCGGCTATCGCTCAGCGCGCTTCAACGATCGCCGAGTGTACTGACATCAGCGTCTTCGCTCCTAAGATCAATGACGACGGCGTTGCCCAGCCGGAGGGGCGGTTCGGGCTGGACCCGGCAGCGGGTGAAGACTCGGCAGAGGAGATGGCCTCCAGTGATGAAGGCGAAGACGACGAAGGAGAGGACGGCGAAGATGTTGAGCCGACTGGTGAAGCAGGCAGCCAACCTCAGCCTGATCGTGCCTCCGGCAACAAGGCGCGTGCTAGTGTGCCCTCTGCGAGAGGCGGTGATCATGCCGAGGTTCGCCAGCCAGCCACTCCTCCAGTCGGCATGCCGTCTCCACCGACCTGCCCGACTCACCAGTCGCTCCCTTGGCTTAGTCTACCGTCCTTGTTTTTTCCTGCTTGTTACCTTTTGAACAACTTTATTAAACTTGCGCAGTTCCACCCAATGGGGGTGTACTCGAACTATGTTGAATGCTGGCCTTTTGAAGGTCTTTTATGTAAATATTATTGCGTGTTTGGTTTCCATTCATGTATGCTTTTTATCCTTAGGCTATTTCCTTTGCCGCCTTCCCCTTCTGGGAAGGCAAGTACTTGAGCTTTGTTAGATTGGAGCGAGGTGAATGGAAGCCGGCCGTCCCGCTACTCTGGTAGCCGGTCGGCGCTGGGAGAAAAACCGGCTTTTGTTATATTAGTCCATTAGTCCCTAGCCATTTTTTGTGTGGGCACCCGTTCCTGCCCTTAACTCTTGCCAGCCGGACAGCCGGTTCTTTGAACTGCGACTTTTGGCAAGAGAAGGCTTAGGAGCCGGCACACTACTTGTCTGACTGCGGGTAGGACTTCTAATATAACTCCAGGCGGCCAGTCCCCGGGCCGACTAGTCGAACCCGGTGCTGGGCAGAAAAAAGTGAATGCAATGACAAGGCCATAAGCATGATACTTTTCATCATAGACAAAAGATGGCAGTCCCCGAGCTCTCCTCGGGGGGCCTATTGTCTCGTACTTAGTACAAAAGTTAGCGTGATACATACTGCATTTCAACTGTAAAACCTTCGGAGGAGGTTGGCGTTCCATGGTCGTTCCGACTCCTTGCCGGAGTCGTCTCTCTTTCGTGCCTTCGGCTTCTGCGCGTCGATCAGGTAGTAGGAGTCGTTGCCTAAGGCTCTGCTGATGACGAAGGGGCCCTCCCAATGGGCCGAGAGCTTGTGCTGGCCGGCTGTTCGCTGGATCAGCCGGAGCACAAGATCGCCCTCTTGGAAGGATCTTGGCTTGATCTTCCGGCTGTGGTAGCGGTGCATGCCCTGCTGATAGATGGCGGGCCGGCTGAGGGCTAACAGCCGGCCTTCTTCCAGCAGGTCGATGTCGTCTTCTCGTGCTTCCTTGGCCTCGGCTTCCATGTACATGGTTACCCGAGGCGAGTCGAACTCGGTGTCAGTTGGGATGACCGCCTCGGCACCATATACAAGGAAGAAAGGAGTGAAGCCGGTTGACTTGTTTGGTGTAGTGCGCAGACTCCAGAGGACAGCCGGCAACTCATCGAGCCAACAGCCGGCTGAACGCTCTAGTGGTACGATCAGTCAGGGCTTGATGCCGGAAAGGATGAGGCCGTTGGCTCGCTCGACCTGGCCGTTTGACTGCGGGTGGGCGACGGACGCTAGGTCCAACCGGATGCCTTGTGTCGCGCAGAAACGTGCCAAGGCTCCCTTGGCGAAATTCGTGCCATTGTCGATGATGATGCTGTGTGGCACGCCGTACCGAGTTGTTATATCTACGATAAATGTCACGGCAGTCGGCCCATTCAGCTTCTTGATCGGCTTTGCCTCAATCCATTTGGTGAATTTGTCCAGGGCGACAAGCAGATGTGTCATGCCGCCGCGCGCCGTCTTGAATGGGCCCACCATGTCCAATCCCCAAACGGCGAAGGGCCAAGTGAGGGGAATGGTCTTGAGTGCTGAAGCCGGCATGTGTTGGTTGGAGCTGAAGAGTTGGCACCCTTTGCAATGTTTAACTAACTCCTTGGCGTCATCCAAAGCAGTCAGCCAAAAGAAACCGTGGCAGAAGGCTTTGGCAACGAGTGATCTTGAGGCCGCATGGTGGCCGCATTCTCCTTGGTGGATGTCTCTGAGGATTGCAATGCCCTTCTCTTGCTCGATGCATCACTGGAGGACTCCAGTGACACTGCGCTTGACAAGTTCTCTGTTGACGATTGTGTATGCTCCGGCTCAGCGTTGGACTTGTCTTGCCTCTACTTTGTCAGCCGGCAGATCTTGGTTTATTACGAAGTTGAGGATGGATTGAGCCCATGACGGAGCTGTGACTTCTTCTATTGCCAAAACGGCTACTGCGACCAGGGCGGGCGGGCTGGGCGGTGAAATGCTGGAGTCGGCCGCCGCCTGTTGTGTTGGTGTAGTCTCCGGGCCGACTACCGCAGTCCTCGAGCCGGGTGAGGCAGTCCCCGGGTCGGGCGTAACTACGGAAGTCCTCGAGCCGCCTGCTGATACCCCCTGGCCGACTATCGAAGTCCCCAGGTCACCTGCTTGGTTCTTCGAGCCGGCTACGTCGGGGTCAGGCGGCACGAAGATGGAATCGGACTCTGGAGACGGCTTGATAGACGGCTTGAGGAGGCGTTGTAGAGAGACACCGGTTGGTATTGCTTGCCGAGTGGAGCCTATTCGAGCCAGGGCATCAGCTGGCTCGTTGTCGGCTCGTGGTATGTGGAGGAACTCACATCCTTCAAAATACCCACTGATCTGCTGAACGAGGAAGCGGTAGCTTGCCATATTTACGTCCTTGGCATCCCAGTTGCCGGATGATTGCTGGATCACCAAGTCCGAGTCGCCATAACATAGGATCCCGCGAATGCCGAGTTCTTTGGCAAGCCGGAGCCCGTGTATGAGCGCCTCGTACTCGGCCACGTTGTTGGAGGCGGCAAAGTGAATTTGCAGCGTTTATCTGAGCTTGTCGCCTTTGGGAGAGGTGAGGATGACGCCGGCTCCCAAGCCGGTGCGCATCTTGGACCCATCGAAGTGCATGCGCCAATGAGTGGAGTCGGGAGCCGGTGGTAGGTACTGGGTCTCGGCCCAGTCGACGAGGAAGCCGGCCAATGCTTGGGACTTGATGGCGGTGCGAGGCTGGTAGAAGATCGTATAGGGGGCCAGCTCGATGGCCCATTTCGCCACCCGGCCGGATGCATCCTGGCTGCCTATGATCTCGGCCAACGGGGCGGTGCATACAACCGTGATGGGATGCTCTTGGAAGTAGGGCTTCAGCTTCTTGGCGGCGAAGTACACGCTGTAGCACATCTTCTGGTAGTGCGGGTAGTTTTGCTTCGAGGTAGACAACACCTCGCTCAAATAGTACACCGGCCTCTGGACCAGCTAGGCTCGGCCTTCTTTTGGGCGTTGGACTACGATGACGGTGCTGACCACCCGGCTGGTTGCGGCAATGTAGCGGAGCATGGGCTCTTTCTCTGTCGGCGCCGCCAGGACAGGCGGCGTGGCCAGCATCTTCTTCAGCTCGTGAAAAGCTTGATCAGCTTGGTCATTCCACTCGAAGTGGTTGGTCTTCTTCATGAGGCGGTAGAGGGGAAGAGCTTTCTCTCCGAGCAGGCTGATGAAGCGGTTCAGGGAGGCCAAGCATCCGGTAAACTTCTGGACGTCTCGAAGTTTGGTGGGAATCGCCACTCTCTCAATGGCCTTGATCTTTACTGGGTTGCATTCGATGCCGCGTTCGGAGACCAGGAAGCCTAGGAGCTGTCCGGCTGGCACTCCGAACATGCATTTCTCGGGGTTAAGCTTGATTTGGAACCGGCGTAGGTTCTCAAATGTTTCCTTGAGGTCTTCCAGCAAGGTGTCGCGCTTCTCCGTCTTCACCACAATGTCGTCTACGTAGACGTGGGCATTTCTGCCGAGTTGCTTGAGGAGGCACTTCTGCATGCAACGCTGAAAAGTGGCACCGACATTTCACAAGCCGAATGTCATAGTCAGGTAGCAGAAGGCTCCGAATGGCGTGATGAAGGCGGTCTTCAGGCGGTCTGCCAGATCTAACTTTATCTGGTGATACCCTGAGTAAGCATCCAAGAAACTCAACAGCTCGCATCCGGCCGTGGAGTCTATCACCTGGTCAATCCTTGGCAGGGCAAAGGGATCTTTGGGGCAGGCCTTGTTGAGGCTCGTGTAGTCTATACACATGCACCACTTGTTGTTCTTCTTTAGCACGAGGACCGGGTTGGCGAGCCACTCTGGAAAGAAAACTTCCATAATGAAGCCGGCTGCCAGAAGTCGGGCTATCTCCTCTCCCACAATCCTGCGTTTCTCCTCCGACAGTCGGCGGAGGGGTTGTTTGACTGGCTTGGCGTCTTCTCGGACGTGTAGTTTGTGCTCGGCGAATTCCTTCGGAACGCCCGGCTTGTCCTTGGGGGACCATGCAAAGATGTCCCGATTCTCACGCAGGAAATTGGCGAGCTCGCCTTCCTATTTGCTGTTTAGGTTTGCCCCGATGACGGCAAACCTCTCTGGGTGCTCGGGGTCAAGAGGTATCTTCTTCGTCTCCTTGGCCGGCTGGAAAGATCCTTGAGCATCATGCTCCTTGGGATCAGGGGACAAGGCCGACTGCTCTCCGGCCATGGCCATGACTCGGTCCAACATCTTCTTTTCTTCGGCAATCACAAGGGACTCGGCCAGCCGGCTGCTGGCTGCTGCGCTCTCAGAGGACATCTTGTAATTGCCGGCTACGGTGATGACGCCTTTGGTGCTCGGTATCTTCATCTTGAGGTATGCATAGTGGGGAACTGCCATGAACTTGGCCAAGGCAGGTCGGCCAAGCAATGCATGGTAAGGGATCTCCCGGTCCACCACTTCAAACCAGATCGCTTCCCGGCGGAAATGCTCCTTGTCCCCAAAAAGTACATCAATCTTGCTCTTGCCAATGGGGGCGCAGGACAGGCCGGGTACGATGCCATGGAACACAGTCCGAGTAGGCATGAGTTGCTTCGTCTTGACATTCAGCTTCTCCATGGTGTCACAGTACAGGATGTTGATGCTGCTCCCGCCGTCTATCAGCACGCGGGAGAATTGGGCAGCGCGTCTATCCGTTGCAAGGGTGGCATCCAAAACCAACGCATAAGAGCCGGGAGACGGCATCACCTCTGGGTGGTCGGTCCGGCTCCAGCTGGTAGGTTTTTCTGACAAGTGCATGTGCTCGGCGGGGTTGGCAGCAACCATGCTGACTTCTTGGTGCTCTCGGCGTTTGCTGCGCCGGTCTTCGGGCTGACTTGTAAACATGATATAGGCGGCATGCTCGTCGGGGAACTCATCGTGCACGGCTCCGACTGCGGGCTGAGCGGCCGGCGGCTGCGGAGCCGGAGGCGGCGGACCGGCAGGCGGAGGCGGTGCGAGCCCTTCGCCTTTAGAGATTCGGGTGAGCTAGTGGCACTTCCGGGTCGTGTGGTTGGACGGCTTCGCTCCGCTGTGGAACTTGCATGGGGCGTCGAGAGTCTGCTCGTAGGAGAAGGCCGACTACCAAGCCGGCTTGCCGCCCCTCTGCTTCTTTGGTGCGGGCCGCGCTTCGGGCTGCTCGTCTTCGACTGTGGCCACCTGCCGACTGGTGGAGGGCGGCACCGGGCCCTTGCGCTTGTTGTCATTCTGATGGGGGCGTCGGCCGGAGTCCCCAGTCGGCGTCTTGGGCGCCAGGTTGAGTACCTTTCCGGACGCGTCTACCCGGAGTTCAGTCTTCATCGAGGAGTCGGCGGTGGCGTACTTGTCCGCTATGATCAGAAGCTCGTCGAGGGTAGTCGGCTCGTCGCAGAGGATCTTGTGCTTGAGGAGGGTGCCTTCTCGGCACCCGGCAGTGAAGTATTCTATGGCTTGCACCTCGTGCACCCCTTCGCAAGAGTTGCGGAGCTCGGCCCAACGTGTGAGGTAGTCGCGAGTGGACTCGGCGGGGCCTTGTACGCACAAGGAGAGCTGTCTGGGCTTGGGAGCCCTCTTGTAGGTGCTGGTGAAGTTGCGGACGAAGGCTTCTGTGAAGTCTAGCCAGCTGTTGATGCTGTATAGCTTGAGGCTCTTGAGCCAGGTCCGCGCCCTGCCCTGCAACATGAGGGGCACATACTTCACGGCAACGCACCTGTTGCCGTTGGCTATGCTAACCGCCGTGGAGTAGTCGATCAACCAATCTTCCGGCTTCACGGAGCCATTGTACTTGGGCGTGTCTCTTGGGAGCGAGAACCCTTTGGGGAAAGGCTCGTCGCGGATGCGGGGGCCAAAGCAAGGCGGGCTGACATCGTCTTCTTCTTCTAGCGCCAGGGATCGCGCCAGGCGGTCGATCCGATGGTGGGCGTCGTTCTCGCCGACTCCTTCACGGCGACCTAGCCGGCCGCTGAGAGTCGGATGCACAACAGGTGGCAGGGTGGGATATCTCTCTCCATGGGGTTGGGGCGGAGGCGGGTTGCCCCACCACTCCACGGCCCGGGGGTGGCCTTCTGCGTCTCGCTCGATGGAGATTCGGGTTCGGCTTCGGCTGGCAGCCGGTTCTTTATCGCGTCGCCCGCGGGTTTTACCCGTAGTCGGCGTCCGGGACATCGCGCCATGATCTCGGCGCGGGGGAGGGCTTTCCGCGCGTGCGTCGGCTTCGTGCCGCTGCGCGGCTGCATCGATCAGCTATTGGATGCGTCGGGTCATGTGGGGGAGTTCTTCGGCCCCCAGTCCATCTAGCTCGTCTACGGCCGCCTAGGCGGCGCGCAGGTTCTCGAGTGGAGTAGCATAGACTGGGCGGTCGACTCCTAGCGTATCGGCGACGACAGCGTCGCGCTGTCTGACAACGCCGGCCCGGCTAGGCCCGCCTGGGTGCGGCGTGCCAAAGGCGGCGCGGTCGGCCTCGCATCGGTGGGCCTCCGTGAGGCGTCTCATGGAAACCAACTTCCGGCCCTCCGTGAGGAGGGCAAGGCGGCGAGCTTCCAGTGCTTCAGCGTCGGCATCGGCCGGGAGGGGGATGGACAAGTCGTGGACCGCCGCGTGCGGGGCGTCGTGGGTGCTCTCGTCAGAAGCGCCGCCATGGCCGATGACCATCACCTCGGTGGTGACAGCGTTGCAGCCATCGGCCCGGGGAAGCGGGCCGTTGTAGATCGCGACGTTGGTGGGGAACGTGTCGAGTGAGGCCGTGTCGGAGTCGACAGGCATCGGATCAGTGGAGCCAACCAACTCCAAGTCCACGGCAGGCTCGCCGGAGACGTGGAGCTGGCCGAGGAGGTTGACGAGGTGGTCGGTGCCCGTGTCGGAGGCGAGCTCGTCAGAGATGAGAGTCTTGTCAAGGAGATCGGCGAGGCTTCTCGCCGCACAGATGTTGGTGACACCTTGTAGCGCGTCGTGGCAAGCGCCATCGGGCGTGCCGGGCTGGCTACGCTCGCGGGGGAGGAAGAGGGTTCCCGTCCAGAACAGGTCTCCGGACGGCGGTGCACCTGGCCCCATGGTGGGCGCCAAATGTCGGGTGGTAGGTGCGACATATGCCAACGGGTGGCTTATCATTGTGGGAGCCAGTAAGACGTCGCCGGTGCCTGGAAACGGGATGAGGCGAAGACATGCACGCCGGCGAATCTTACCCAGCTTCGGGGCTCTCCGTGGAGATAACACCCCTACTGCTGCTCTGCGGGGTCTCCGCGTGGTCACTAGATGAACAAGTAGCTACACGGTGCTCCTTGAGCTGTTTGGCGAGAGGAGGAAGAAGGGCACAGCTTGCTCTCTTCTCCTCCCTATCTGGTGTCTGAGACTAGCAGGGATTGATCTCTCTTTGCATGGATGCCCCGGGGGGTTTATATAGGCCTACCCCCCAGGGGTACAATGGTAATCCGGCTGGGTGCGGGGCCCAGCCGTCTGTGTCTACGCTCTCCGGCTTCTGCGCCGGCTGTTGGGGCCCGCCGGCTAGTGGGTCCCGCCGGCTGCCAGCTCCTTGGTCGACAGGCAGGCCCCACTGTCAGGGCCTTGTCAGCGGCTGGTTACTGGTGCTCAATCTTGGTGGCGAGGGCTTCACCGAAGTGGGCGTGGCTACAGTGCCGCCGCCCGGCGGGCGATCACTGTAGCCCCACCGCGTCTTGTCTCCTTAATGGGACGTCTTCTTCGAGGGAGGTGGCAAGCCAGCTATGGGGAGCCGGCTCTATCTTGGGCCGACTGGGGGAGGTCTGGCCGCCTTCGGGTGTCTCTCTGCCTGAAGGGGCCCACCGCCCGTGGGCCGTACTGGTAGCCCGTCGTGGATGACATCAGGGTCAACCTGGCAACAGTGCTGCACCGGATGGGTCATGGCCACCCGTATGGCGGACTGTGCAAGGCGTGCTCCGGGATTCGGGGGTGGCCAGGCTTCACTGTAGCCACGCCCCTTCACATCGTCGTTATGTGGATGCAGACTTCGAGGGTACA
The DNA here is from genome assembly GCF_018294505.1 of Triticum aestivum. Lineage (NCBI taxonomy): Eukaryota > Viridiplantae > Streptophyta > Magnoliopsida > Poales > Poaceae > Triticum > Triticum aestivum. The sequence continues at coordinate 295,505,780 of NC_057797.1, read as the reverse complement.
ATCTTGACCGCTTTATGGGAGCCGGCTTCTTGGAGTCGGCCTTCTCGCGGCCGGCTTCTCGGAGCCGGCCCTCCCGTGGCTTTTCTTCATGAGGGCTGAAGTCGGGCCGCCTTCCGATAGCCGGCCTGGAGACAGCCGGCAAGGGGAAGGCGGCCCTGTGTCTTGGATCCTTGAGGGCCGAATCGGCTCGTAATTTTTTCAGAAGGGACAGGGGGAGCCGGCTAGTCTACCCATGGTTATTTACTCCGACATATATCTCCCACGTGTCGGGGCATGACTTAGAGTCATAGCCGCATGGTAGGCTTGTCGCAAGAAGGGTAATCTTCACACATCCCATGTAATAACAAAGGGATAAAGATTGGCTTAAAATCGCCACTTCACTCAAAACATAAATAATCCATACAAGATCCAAACTACAATCAAAGGTCTTACTACGGAACCAAAATAAAAGAAGACAACCCCAAGTGCTAGATCCCCGAATTGCCCAACTGGGCTCCACTACTGATCATCCGGAAAAGAAACATTGTAATGGCCTGAATCCTCGTCGAACTCCCACTTGAGTTCGGTATCGTCACCTGCACTGTTATCCTCGGCACCTACAACTGTTTGGAAGTATCCGTGAGTCACGAGGACTCAGCAATCTCACACCCGTGAGATCAAGACTATTTAAGCTTATGGGTAGGAAAGGGTAGTGAGGTGGAGTTACAGCAAGCACTAGCTATATGGTGGCTAACATACGCAAATAAGAGTGAGAAGATAAGAAACGCATGGTCGAGAAGCTAGAAGTGATACTGAAACTACTTACATTCAAGCATAACACAAGGCCGTGTTCACTTCCCGGACTCCGCCGAAAAGAGACCATCACGGCTACACACGCGGTTGATTCATTTTAATTAAGTTAATTGTCAAGTCCTCTACAACTGGATATTAACAAATTCCCATCTGCCACATAACCGCAGGCACAGCTCTCGAAAGTTTATACCCTGCAGGGGTGTCCCAACTTACCCCATAACAAGCTCTCACGGTCAACGAAGGAAATTCCTTCTCCCGGAAAGACCGGGTCAGTCTCGGAATCTCGGTTGTAAGACATTTTGACAATAGTAAAACAAGACCAGCAAGCCACCCGATGTGCCGACAAATCCTGATAGGAGTCGCACATATCTCATTCTCAGGGCACGCCTGATGGGCAAGACGTCAGGTTGGCATAGACCCTGGTTACCCAGGGGGCGCCGGACATCACCCAGTTTGGACCAACACTCAGAGGAGCACTGGCCCGGGGGTTTAAACTAAAGATGACCCTTGAGTCTGCGGAACCCAAGGGAAAAAGGCTTAGGTGGCAAATGTTAAAACAAAGGTTGGGCCTTGCTGGAGGAGTTTTATTCAAAGCAAACTGTCAAGGGGTTCCCATAACACCCAACCGCGTAAGGAACACAAAATCAAGGAACATAACACCGCTATGACGGAAACTAGGGCGGCAAGAGTGGAACAAAACACCAGGCATGAGGCGGAGCCTTCCACCCTTTACCAAGTATATAGATGCATTAAATTAAATAAGATATAATAATGATTTCCCAACAAAATCCATGTTCCAACATGGACAAACTTCAACTTCACCTGCAACTAGCAACTCTATAAGAGGGGCTGAGCAAAACCGGTAACATAGCCAAACAACGGTTTGCTAGGAAAGGTGGGTTAGAGGCTTGACATGGCAATATGGGAGGCATGATAAGCAAGTGGTAGGTAGTGTGACATAGCGATAGAGCGAACAACTAGCAAGCAAAGATAAAAGTGATTTCGAGGCTATGGTCATCTTGCCTGCAAAGTTCTCAGAGTTGTCGAAAGCTTGATCCTCGAAAGCATACTCAACAGGTTCCTTGTTCATGTACTCGTCTCCCGGCTCTACCCAAGGCAAGAACACAAGCAAAGGAACAACAATCAATCCCGGTGCAATGCACAAGCAACATGATGCAAAACATGGCAATATGCAAGATAAGATATGCAATGCATATGCGTGCTCCGGAAGAGAAAGAATGATCAAGGCATCAAATTGGCAAACCAAGTATGCCGCTGGAAAGATGAGATGATTTTGGTCGAAAACGATATAAGGATAGCCGGAAATGGATGCACGGTTTGCAAAAGGCAAGCAAAACAAGAATGGTGCTATTCTGCGATTAACAGCATGATGCCACCTAGAATGCAACAAGAAACTAAGCTACTGCACTCCAACATATCAACAAAGCATATGGCAGTGATGTACAAGAGATCTGTGACAAAACAAGAACACTGAGCTACGGCTAAATCACACTAGAACAGTTTCAAACAAGCATGGAAAAAGTGCAAAAGATATCAGCTTCACAGACTTGGTGAAAATACTAACATGTCAAAAACAACATGAGGAAGCAATGTCTAGAGCAAGCAAACAACATGCTACAAGAACAAATCATAGCAAAACAAGGCATGGCATGATTCTACTATATGCATAGAACAAAAGTCCCTTACTGAACATGAGCCAAAAAGGCACAGAAGATATGATGGCACCCATGTAAACATAGTAAGATTTATTAACAGTTTCAGACTTAGCAGAAAAACAGAGCATGGCATAAACAAATTCACGATAGAAACTTTGCGAGCTCATGCCACTCACCATAAAGTATTGCATGACAATATAAACATACCAGTAGAAATCTGACATGTTCATGAAGCTAACCATGGCAAGATAAAGTTCATAGGATGCATGGATCACTAGCAACAACCTTGGAAATATTGATTAACATGTTAACATTCTGCCAGGAACATTTTATAGCAAAAGTAGAGCAAGCAAATGACATGCTAAATAACTCCATAATTGCAAACAGGGGCAGCGATGGATATCGCATAACCACATGTTCAAAACATCCTTACTGAAGTATCTCAAAATAAGCATGGATCTCACTGTAGCATCAAGTTTACATAGCATCAAAATAACAGCAGGGAAAAGACGGCAAAATCCTATGTCCGTGAAAACAGCAACATTGTGCAACCTATTGTGCATGCTTGTGCTAGTCACCACATAGATCACGAAAATACGAAACAATCACCCCTGTAAATATGGCATGTTGTATTTCAAAACACATGTAGAACTCAAGCTCATACGACGCACACATCAAATGCAACAAAAATGACAAAACCTCATGATCTGATAAGTACCACCAGTTAACATTTTATATCACTTTTGCAACAATGAAAAAGGCATCATAATGGGCAGTATCATGCATGGAAAAGCTTATAACATGAAGAGCACAATGAGATGAACAATTCGCCATATCATATGCATGAATCAGAGTCACGGTCACCGAGATACGGCATGATAAACAGGGAATAAAAATAACATGGGGTTCGGGACTTAGTGGAAAATATCACCTCGCGGACTAGGGCTGACCGCGACATGGAAATTGAGGACATGGAGATGGTTTAGATGGGTTATTGGGCTGTTTTGGAGGGGTGTTGGGCTGCAACACACAAGAGGCTTTTGTGGTTACCCTGTTAACCGTTGGGGTACAAACAGGCTCCAAATGGAACAAAATTTGACAGGCGGTCTACCGGTGGTGTACCAAGGCCACATGACAAATTTTGGTCCATTCCAAGAACGTTTAACACCCGCTCACGAAAAGAGACAAGAGGGGTGCGTCGGTGCACGTGGGAGTGTCGGATTGCGAAACGGACAACGGGCAAAATGCTCGGATGCATGAGACGAACACGAATGCAAATGCGATGCACATGATGACATGATATGAAATGCATGACCTGAACAAAAAGCAAAACGAAGACAAAAACCCAACCACGGAAGGAATCTCATAACTTAAAGCCAAAAATGGCAGAGTCAAAGTTAAAAATATGGCAAGTTACATCCGGGGTGTTACACGACCAGTGCAAATAAACGCCGCAGCAAGACAAGTTCAGAACTGAAACCACTTCAGAAGAGCTCAAGAAACAATATCCTGGGTACCCATAATGCTCGCAAGATGCTTAGCAAGCTTATTAACTTTCTCTTGTTCGGCGGGTAAATCCTCTAGCGCTTGGTGTTGCACCAGAAAGTATGCATCTGAATTCTGCAGGGACTTCCTCAGTCCTTCAGCTTCCTGTCGCAGCACATCTAATCGATGACTTTTAACTTGAAGTTGAGACTCAAGAAGACGAACTGATTCAGGTAGTGAGTTCGAAGAGCTAGTGCCAGCAGTAGTGGCCAGTAACTCGAACACTACATCAAGACAGGACTTTTGGGTTCTCTCACTATCATCAAGATTGTTTTTATCAGCTTTCTTGGAGACCAACAAGGATGTCTCACTATCTTGAACCTTATCTGCATTACTTCCTTTACCATTGCATAACGGGGTACTATTCTCCAATATGTTGTCTACATTCTGAAAGAGAAACAAGCAGACACATCATAGGTTTACCATGTTGTATATGGAAGTCATTTCGGTAAATCAGTTCAGTAGTAAAGTGGACATGATTACAACATGAAACAAACATATATCTATGTACCATGGTCACTTTATGGTCTATATCATTCTAGTTTTTGTTGCCAAATCAAGATTGAGACACTGTTCAAATAATATTTGTTCAAGACAAAGCGGAATAGTAAGAATATATGTGTGGGAAACTTTAGAGCAATAACAACACTTGTAATGTGCATGACGGGAGAACATAACTGTTTATTCAATTGAAACTGAAATCAACATAGAACAATTTACAACAGCAAACCAGTTAAATAAACCGGTTTAAAACATACCTATTGTGCCATTGGAGTTTCAATTCCATCCTTCAAATTTGAAAATAGTTGGTATGAGTAAATATAATGATGCAAGAGCGAAGGAGTATGAACCATACCTACAGAACCTGACTTGAGAACAATTCTTCTTCTCCTTTAAGCATTGAGTTGGGACTCGGAGTGGTGGTCCTCGTGCTTTGGGCACTGCAGTTCCCTTACTAACTGCTTATGTTTGGGTGCTGTATGGTGGAGACGGTGTTGTGTCAACTGGAACTGGGTTACTATCTTCTTGGGTTGGGGTTAGAAGCGGTGTAGCTGGTTCTCTGTCCAATTGAGTAGGGGTACAATCTGTGAGAGTCTGGGTTATGTGTGGTGGGGCTGGTTCTTTGGCAAGTACAAATGTGGTTCTATCTGCATCAACTGGTAGCACTATCTTTTCTGAAAACCGTGTTGTTACTCCCTTAGATACTGCCATCACCCTCTCCAATTCAAATGGCTGATAAACAAGAAAAGTAATTGGATGTACAAACATTGTATGGTAGACGGGTGCAATGGACAGTGGGGAATAAAAGAGGGCATGAAATAATTCACAGTTATGTTGTCTAACCAAACAGGATAGCATGACATAATTTCACATATATGATGCCTAACCAAACATGATAGCATGACACAATTTCACATTATGATGGCTAACTAAAAAAATATGGAAAGACGTAGTTCAAAATATGATGACTATGTAAACAAGATAACATGATATAACTATATAATGTGTTTATTAAATAGGTTGGCATTCCATAATTCACATACATGCCGCCTATGGTAACATGATAGCATGATATAATTCACGGATAGAATGACATAATTTAAAATATGATGACTATAAACACTAAACATGATGAGATGATATAACTATATGATGTCTTTATTAAATGGGTTGCCATGCCATAATTCAGATAGATGCTGTGTATGTAAACATGAAGGCATGATATAATTCAAATACATGATTTACATAGTAAGCAAGTAAGTAGATGGCAATCCATATATGATGTAAAAACTAAGCAATGAAAGACAACATGCATGACATGGGTAATATAACCCTCCTCCGTAGGGGGGAAATAGGACTAATGATTAGTCCCTAAATCCTCCTCCGAGAAGCTCTTTGTAACCAGCAAGATTTCTGCTTCAGCAGGTAGCACTATCTGCTCTGAATACCTTGTTTTTACTCCAGATACTTCCATCACCGCTTCAAATGGCTGATGCACAGGAAGAGTAGTTTATGATACAAACGTTGTCGACAAATGGAAAACGTAATATAGAAAAATGATAGCATGATATAATTCACATAAATGATGATTGGCTAAACAACATGGCATTGCATAATTCACATATATAATGCCTTTGCAACAAGATAGCAGTGCATAATTCACATATATAATGTCTTGCAACAAGATGGCAATGCATAATTCACATACATGGTAATTAGACACTAAACACGTGGCATTGACGCGAAGCATGTCTAAACTAATCAAATGACATAGCAATGCAAGACACATACACACGATATGAGCAACATAACCCTGCTAAGTTAGAGCATACACCTCGGCGGGAATAGGACTGGTCATATGTCTCTGAATCCTCCTCTGAGGAGCTATCCGTAACTAGCAAGATATGCACTTCATCAGATAGCATAGTGTAACACCCCCAGTGTCATGCTACAGTAATCCCCTGTTAATGGTGCCATGTCATCATGTTACTGTTGCTAATCTTCACTTGATCCAAATCACAATTCAAATTCAAATCCAATCTAAAGTCAAAAATTCATATTTGCCAAACCTGAAAACTAAAATGTTCAAAGTGTGGCAAATGATCCCTAGGTATTTGTCATGTTGGAACCAACCTCTTTTAGATTCTGAAAGTGCTCATGGAAATTATTTAGTGGTCCAGCAAGTTTGAAAATTGGCCTTTTCAAATTTCTAAAAATGATTAGACAACTCCTCTTGACCCCAAACTTTTTATTCCATCTCAAGGTATTGTGTTAGATTTATGTGCCAAGTTTTGTTCAAAACAAAACTTATTTGGTACTAAAAGAAAATGCAAAACTGAGGCTAAAAATGTCAAACAGAAAAGATACAAATTTAAATGAAAAAAAAGAAAGAAACAACCCCTCCAAGCTGGGCCGAATGGCCCAGCTGGACACCGCACCGGCCGGCCCACCAGGCCCAGCCGGGCCTCCTTATCCACCCCCACTCCTCCTGATCCCCTCGCTCCTCTTCCCCCACCCCGCGACTCGATTTGGCTCGGGCCGTCCGCCGCCGCAGCAACTCCGTTGACCGCGCTGCCCCGCGCCTCCATGCCGGCGCCCATCCCCGGTGCTGCCCCGTTGATGGCGCCTCGCCTCCTTGTTCTCCTCCCCGAACCCCACTCCCACGATAGGTTCTCGATCGGGGAGGAGCTCGATCCCACGCATCCCGTCGCCACCGTGCTCCGTCACCACGCCGGCGCCGCTCTACCGTCTCTCCCTTGTCGGACCGTCCCCGTCCTCCCCCTCAACGGTCACCATTGCACATCGACGCCCCCTTCCCTCAAACGGACGGTGAGGACCCCGGTCGACAGCTTATGTATTCGAGCTCCTACCTTGTTGAAGGAGGTAGCTAGGTCTTCTCACCGGCCGCATACGCAACGTGCAGGAGTTCCGGGGGAGATGGCCCATGACCCCTTGGGACATAGGTTTAGTCCGGCGTGCTTGACTTCTCTATTAAGCCTAGGTATGGTTGCGGCATATTGTTTGGCCGAGGTCGGGCATGACCCAGGAAAGTGTGTCCGGCTGGAGTTAATCGAGCATGGTGGGTAAGTTGGTGCACCCCTGCAGGGAAGAAAACATCTATCGATAGCCTGTCCTATGGTAACGGGCACTTGGAGTTGTATCCCGATCGATACAACTAGAACTGGATACTTGAGATGAGACATGGATATGAGATGATAACTGGATAGTATGGCTGTGGGATTGCTTCCTTGGAGGGAGTCGAGAAAGGATCTCTGGCCGAGGTTGATAACACTTCTACTACATTACTTTATGCTACCCTACTCCCTCCTGTTGCTGCAAGATGGTGGTTTCCAGAAGATTCTAGTCTTTGATAGGCTAGGCTTTCCCCTTCTCTTCTGGCATTCTGCAGTTTAGTCCACAGATACAACGTATTCCATTGATACAGATGCATACTTAGTTTAGATCTGATGTAAGTCTTGCGAGTACTTTGGATGAGTACTCACGGTTGCTTTGCTACTTCTTATTCCCCCATAATCGATTGTTGCGACCAGATGACGGATCCCAGGAGCCGGACGATGCCACTGATGACTACTACTACCCGGAGGATGCCTACTACTACGTGAAGATCGCAGACGACTAGGAGTAGTTAGGAGGCTCCCAGGCAAGAGGCCTTGCCTTTTTTATCATTGTTGCTTTTGTGCTAGCCTTCTTAAGGCAATCTTGTCTAACTTGTGTCTGTGCTCAGATATTGATGCTTCCGTGGACTCTTGTGTATTTGAGCTTATGTATTCGAGCCTTCGAGGCCCCGCACATCCCGTCGCTGCCGTGCTCCGTCACCATGCCGGCGCAACTCTACCGCCTCTCCCTTGTCGGACCGTACCTGTCCTCCCCCTCAACGGTCGCCATCGCGCCTCGACGCCCCCTTCCCTCCAACGGACGGTGAGGACCCCGGTCCTCTCACTTCCCGTCCCTCGTGCGCGTGCACCCGCGCATGGCCGTGCCGCCGCTGCGTCTTGTGGCCGCCTCTTCCCGTGCTCGCCAACATCGTTGTCGCCCCGCAGCATTGCTGCCGCCCCACTGGTAATACTCGCTGACACCGGGGTGCACCCCCTGGCTGCGGCCCTAACACGGTGCTCCGCCTTGCCCTGCTCCGTTCTGCCGCGCTCGTCGCGCACTGCCGTCTCGGTCCCGCACCTGCCACGCTCAGCCCGCGCGCTACTCGCCCTCGCCCGCGTCGCGCTCCCGCTTTTGTCCCGCGCCGACCTTCGCCCTGTAGCCCATTCTCGCCTCACCTACGCGCCCAGACGCCCGTGCGAGTCCACGCCCGCTCGCACCTCGCCCCGTGCTGACGGTCGTCCTCGCTAGCCCCTGGCCGCCGGCCAGCGACTCCAGCCTCTGCCGCGCCCCTAGGCGTGTGCCCAAGCGGGCTGGCGCTCAAGCACCCGCACCCGACGCCCAACACCCGCTATGGCCCCCTAGGCAGATGACAGATAGGGCCCATGCCCCCTGTCTTGTCGAAAAATACGAAAAATAAAATGTAATTTAAAAATAAAAGTAATTAATTAATTAGTTAATTAATTAATTAAATAGGTAATTAATTAACTTAATTAACTATGTTTAGTACCTAATTACCTGGATTAGTTAATTAAAACTGTTAATTAGTTGTTAGACTATGACAGAACCTCCCCACGCGTCAGGGTTGACTTTGGTCAATTCTGTTGACTGCTGACGTCATGATGACGTCATGCTATTGCAATAACCCCATTTTAGATTTAATAATAATTTCAAAATAGTGCTTAAAACTTTGAAAAATCATAGGAAATAATCCGTAACTCGGATGAAAAAGTTTTGAACATGGAAGTTGCTCAGAACGACAAGAAGAACCCGGATACCCAACCGATTCGTCCGCCACATGTCCCTAGCATAGCAAACCTGCAACCGTCCCCCTCCGTTTCATCTGTCCAAAAATGCTAACTCCAGGAAAACTTTCCTAGATGTTTCCCCCCTTCGCCAGTATCGCCTAGTACTGCATTAGATCACCCCTGGCACCGTGTTTTGCCTTGTTATATTTTGTGATGCTTGTTTGCCCCATATTTACTATTTCTCCCCCCTCTTCTTCTCCGGTAGACCCCGAGACCGACGTTGATGCGAATGAGTATGACTACATCCCCGACGACCCCTCCTTGCCAGAGCAACCTGGCAAGCAAACCCCCCTTGAGCATTCCGATATCGCCAATTTCTTTCCCTCTCATGCTTGCATTAGAACTGCTATTGCTTTCTGTATGATCCTACTCTGATGCATAGCCTGTTGTTACCTGCTTTCATACCTTACCTGCTTATCCTAAACTGCTTAGTATAGGTTGGTTAGTGATCCATCAGTGACCCCACCTTGTCCCAGTTGCCTTGCTTTATGTTCGATGACTCAATCAACGTGATCAACGTCCAGGCCCCGACACCGCACATCACCCCCCTAGTTGTACGCACTACAAAGTTACTATCGAGTGCCGAGGGTGAACCTCATACATCACTCCTGATGAGATCTCTGTAGTGTAGCTATTCGGTCGTGATCATCGAGGGTGATTTCCTCCTTAACCACTTCCGTTACGGATCTGTCGTGTAACCCCTCAAGTGTGAACCTCGAGGGTGGATCCTCTTACGTTCACCTTGATGATAACATCGAGTGGAATTCACTAGGGGTGATTCCTTGGGTTTTCCCCTTGGTGTTAGACACATAGTTACTATGGTTACTATGACTTTGCATTGAGCCATGTTACTGAAGACGGGTCGACCCTGAGAGGTACCCGCATGATCTTAATAGCGAGTGATGTGGAGTCGGGTTGACCTAGAAGGTGCCCGCGAGATACTTAAGAGGCGTGGCCGGGCATTCTTAGCCCTTGCCGCAAGTAGTCGAGACGGGGCGACGGGGTCACATCGATCGTGAGTCTCTGCTCGTTACCGCCTGCTCCCAATCCACTACGATTTGGATATTTGACCCGAGGGGCCTCTGGCCTGATAGCACTAACCATCACGTGGGCATAGTATGGGCGTTCTGCGTCGTATGCATTAGTCGAAGCTTAATAGACGTCAGCGACTGAGTGGTGCGCGCCGAGTTGGACTACGTAAGCTCCTGACTTGTTGAAGTAGGTAGCTAGGTCTGCTCACCGTCCACGTACGCAACGTGCATGAGTTCCCTGGGAGATGGCCCATGACCCCTGGGGGCATAGGTTTAGTCCGGCGTGCTTGACCTCTCTATTAAGCCTAGGTCGGGTTGCGGCGTATTGTTTGGCCGAGGCCGGGCATGACCCAAGAAAGTGTATCCGGCCGGAGTTAATCGAGCATGGTGGGTAAGTTGGTGCACCCCTGCAGGGAAGAAAACATCTATCGATAGCCTGGCCTACGGTAACGGACACTTGGAGTTGTATACCGATCGATACAACTAGAACTGGATACTTGAGGTGAGACATGGAGATGAGACTTGGATATGAGATGATAACTGGATAGTATGACTCTGGGATTGCTTTCTCGTAGGGAGTCGAGAAAGGATCTCTGGCCGAGGTTGATAACACTTTTACTACTTTACTTTATGCTACCCTACTCCCTCCTGTTGCTGCAAGATGGTGGTTTCCAAAAGATGCTAGTCTTCGATAGGCTAGGCTTTCCTCTTCTCTTCTTGCATTCTGCAGTTTAGTCCACAGATACAACCCATTCCTTTGATACAGATGCATACTTAGTTTAGATCTGATATAAGTCTTGCGAGTACTTTGGATGAGTACTCACGGTTGCTTTGCTACTTCTTTTTACCCCATACCCGATTGTTGCAACCAGATGACGGATCCTAGGAGCCAGACGACGCCACTGATGACTACTACTACCCGGAGGATGCCTACTACTACGTGAAGACCGCAGACGACTAGGAGTAGTTAGGAGGCTCCCAGGCAGGAGGCCTTGCCTTTTCGATCATTGTTACTTTTGTGCTAGCCTTCTTAAGGCAATATTGTCTAACTTATATCTGTGCTCAGATATTGATGCTTCCGCTGACTCTTGTGTATTCGAGCTTATGTATTCGAGCCCTTGAGGCCCTTGGCTTGCAATATAAAGCTTGTATTATTTTAACTTGTGTCTATAGTTGTGTTGTGATATCTTCCCGTGAGTCCTTGATCTTGATTGTACACATTTTCGTGTATGATTAGTGTACGATTGAGTCGAAGGCGTCACACATAGTCTGCTCTAAAGACCTTGTTTTCACTCTAGAATTTTCCATCACCGTGTCAAATGGCTGATGCACACGAAGAGTAGTTGAATGTACTAACATTATTGACAAATGTAATACATAACGAAAAAAAGGATGGCCTGATATAATTCACATAAATGATGAGTGGCTAAGCAGGATGGCATTGCAAAATTCACATATATGATGCCTCGCTAAACAAGATGGCGTTCCATAATTCACATAAACGATGAATAAACTATACAGATGGCATTCATAGAAAGCATGTCTAAACTAAGAAGATGACATATTTGATGTATAAAGTAAGTAATGCAAGGCACCATCTGCATGATATAACCAATATCAGCATGCCAAGTTAGGGCGAAAACCTCAGGGGGTAAATATGAGTGGTCTTCTCCTTCTGAATCCCCCTCAGAACAGATATCTTCCTCTTGATTACAATCCGAAATGGGTGGAGGGGGGCTGCCTTTGCGCCTACCATGGAGCGACATCTGCATGAAATTTTATTGCCACGCAAGGCTCGTCTCTTTTGCTCTACATGTTCAGTTCCATTGTGTATAATAACTGACATGCATAGGAATAAAACATAGTGATATAGCAACCTGTGGATAGACCCAAAACCAATGATAGCATGCAGATATTGGCTTCAGTTAAAAAATACAGATAATGGCTTCTTTATTATTTGTTTCCCACCCAACATGAAACTCACAGTAGACACCAGAGATTAACCAGATAGTAGATAGATACTGTTGATTTTGGCCCCGATATGTACCCCACAACCATTTAAAAACTCAAGTTTGACCATTAGTTTGGAGCTGACTCCGAGTCTAATTGGTGAACAGGATGATAAAGTAGCATGTAATATTAAGCGATGCATAACATAAGCAGACACGAAAGATTGCGACCTCTCTTGTGGACCCGTGTAGTCCATGAGGTCATCTACTCGGTTGATGATGGTAATGCAGTTGTCATGGCTGCCGGCGGCGGGGAAGAAGATCCGAGGCGGCGAAAGACAGTCTGTATGACGGATCCTTGCTGTGCTGGACCCTTCTGTCGTTGGAGTAGCTGAGCTGGGGTGGACGACGGCGCAGCAGGAGTGGGACAAACCACACAAGGTTTTCTTTGACAACTGTCTGTAAGAGAAGTAATTCCGTAAGGGCTCGTTTGAAATGGAGGATTCAAACAACACAGGGATAGCAATACATAGTAATAGGATAGGAATGCACATGCTAAATAGAGATTTTAAAAACACAAGATTTCTGCCAATCTGGGTGTTTGGTTCACAAGAATTGGAAGATCACAGGATGCAAAGAAGCATGGTGAGATTAAGTCAAACCACAAGAAAATGTATGGTTATAATGCTATTATACTCCTATCTCTTAGTCTTGTGCTTCATGAATAGGAATTTGAAAAGGAGGACAAGTGGATATTAAAATTCCTACGATTTTTTTTCTTTCAAGGAGACACTAAAGAACAAATCCTACAATTTTGCTTTGCTCCATTCCTTTGAACCAAATGCATGAATAGTAGAACCATAGGAAAATTTCCAATTCCTACGTTTTTGCTTCACTTTTCCTTTCAACCACTGGCGATTCTAGTAGGCATACTTCTGCAAGGAAAACCCTACACTCAAAAAATGTTTTTGTGCTACTTCTACTACTTTGGACCAGGCCACTACCCTACTAGCTCAACTCCCAGGCCCATCGACAAATGCACAGCTCAAACACGCGGAGATAAATAATGATGGCGTCCATGAGAGTCCATCACGGATAGCTAAGTTGCCTGGTACCTCACTGCTTGTCTTATAGTAGGAGAAACTAATCATATTTCATGTTACTACGTGTGCTCAGTGGATAATTTATCTAACTTGTAGAGTAAAAAATAGATGCAACAAGTGTACAACCTCTTTGGCGAAGCCATGTCAATCTCAGCGTGTGGGTTGGTCGGTGAGGATGATCCGGCTGACTTGGCTGTCAGAGGAGGGGAAGAAGATCTTAGGCATCTTGAGACGGAGAATGGAGTAATGCTCCGCTATGATGGAGGGTTTCGTCGATGGAGCAACTCTAGTGAGTTGTCCGACGCCGAGGCTGAAGCAGGACAAGAGAGACAATGTTAACCTGAGTGGAATTCTAATAGCATCTCCAATACATGACGTAAAATACATAACTACAAAGTGCTAGGCGTAAAATATATTAGCCACTCATCTCTGAACTTAACTGTCAAAACTGAATTTAACTGTCGAAACAGAACTTAACTATCGAAACTGAATTTTGCTGTCGAAACTGAATTTTACTGTCGAAACTAAACGCACTAGTAGCAGAAAAGCAGTAGCAGTAGCGCGTGCGAGAGCTGGGGCGGCTGGTCTTCTAGCAATTCATCTTGAACCTCCAACCCCTTGAGCTGCCAGCCACCACCGGCCAAACCGCTGCCCCCCCACTGCTCGGGGCCGGCGGTGCGCCGCCCCGCCCTCCCCAAAACCACTAACCACCGAGGTCCGCCACTGCCCCGGCCATCCCTCTAGGCCCCCCGTGCTGAGATTTTTCTCCAGCAATCCCCACACAACCACCTCACCACCGAGCCCCCCTCCCCACTGCGGCTAGTTCTTCCTTAACTCCGGCGAGCGCCCCCACCCCCTGAAAATTGACTGACCCAAAAGTTGATTCAGTTGACTAACGTGTAGCCAAATCGGAGCAGCATCGCAAGCAAGGGCAAGAGAAATAACAAGAGTAGACCAGGCAGGGGACCGAGAGCAAGACAAGAGCTGAAGCAGTAGCAACTCCTACTGATATGGACGTCACCGCCGAGGGAGCGACGCCGTGGAGGAAGTGGCCGGCGACGCCATCGTGGATGGAGCCGCGCAATGTTGGCTCAGGACCGAGTGCCGACAGCACTGTGAGATCGAATCAAGAATAAAATGCGGCGATTAGTGTACAACCTCTTTGGTGGCGCTAGTTAGGCCTTAGCTTCAGTCGAGCAAACGGTGATGATGCTGCTCTTCCGGTGGTGCAGGTGAAGACGGCGGTGTGGGAATGGAGGTGGCGTGAAAGAAGAGGGGAACATCAGGGCAGCTCCTTGGAGGTGGAGGACGGGGTGGCTGAACCGGTGGGACGACGAGATTGACAATGGATCCTCATCCGGTACGGTGGATGAGGGACGTCGAGGTGTTGTTGTGGACGACATCGTCGGGGAAGAGGCTCCGAATGGGTGGCGGACGGAGGAGGGTGTGGGGCTTCGCGGGTTTTTGCGGCCTCGGTGTGCGAATGGGTGGGCGGATGGGACGGGAGTGGTGAACCATGGCTTAGGGACGCGCTTGTCCAAAATGTGGGGTAAGTTAAGAAAGTACCCCCACCGATTTGAGCTAGGCGGTTCTTTCGGTTCAGGGGTATCACGGGCATTTCGTGTGTCAGGATTTCGCAGGAGGTGGGAGCTTTCACACTCATTGTAATTTTGGGATAGCAAGGCGCGGGCTGAGATGGAGGGAGTTTGCGGAGCACAATGAGACAAAGACATATCTTAAATATTTCGGGGTAACAAGGCGCGGGTTGAAATTTCCAGACAAGCCTAACGTGTACTGTACCAAATCAATTCGCACTTCCATCGATGAAAAAACAAAAAGAAATCAATTCGCACCACACAAGAGAGTCTAATCACGTGTACTGTACCAAGGCCTTGTTTGCTTCGATTGTGGATTTCTAAAAGCGGCTGTGAAAAATTTGCTATGGAAAAACAGCTGTGGAAAATCTAATGTGAAAAAGACTTAGGTCATTTGGCAAACCAGATGATACGGTTTTTTTCAGATTTTGGCCCGTAGCGGAATCGGATTTTGGAGAGCATGTCCTGGGCTGCTTCCGCTTTTGGTTCAGATTTTGCCAGCGGATTTCTGGAATCGGATTCTGATGGGTTCGCCCTTTGGTTCAGATTCTGCTATGCAGCAGCGGAATCCGTCGATAATAGCTGAACCAAACAGGTCTCAAATCAATTCGCACTACAAATGCCATTCAAAACTTTGAATTCATGTTATGTTCAATCAAAATATTTTGCTACGTGTGTAATGCATGCAACCTGCTACTCAAATGAACGTTTTAGTTCATTCCAAACGTAGATACTACCGCTTCAATATGAACTAAATTTGAATTCGTCTCTCTATTTGAATAAGATCTACAATAATGATTGTTGTGAAGTAAAATCATTTCAATTTGTTTGTCTATTTGAATAAGATCTACAATCATCATTATTGTTAAGTTAAACCATCGTTTGTGTATTATCTTCACAGCACACCACATGATTACTTTCGAGTTAGATATGAACTATGTGTACTATATGAACTCGAACTCGATTTTTTGAATCCACTTTATGTTTATTCCAAATCACCATACATTTCAAGATCTAGCTAGATCTTCATAATCTAAACCATGTCTCATATGTATAATGTGTTTATCACATAATGTATGGTGCCCTGCCCCCTACACCTACAAGTATTTAGATGTGAGTTGCAAACGCCACACATTACCACAAATTGTTTAAATTGTTTGATATATAGTATTGTTTAGATTATTTGATATTTAGTTGTAAGCTGCAAACGCCACACATTATCACAAATTCAAATAAAATGTGAGATGGTTCGATGTATAGTATGGTTTAGATTGTTCGACATTTAGCTGTGAGTTGCAAACGCCATGCATTATCACATTATGGTATAACATGTGCAAAACCACAACACGCGTATCACCGCTATATTCATGCATGCATGTGTTTATAACACTATGATCCCCTATTCAAATATATGAATCCACTTTCATATCAAATTATGATCTTTGTTAGTCTCTTACGCCCACACAATCCTCTAACCTTTGTAGCTAGCACTAACTTTTTCTCCTGCATGCACACGCCCTCCTAGCCCTACCCTCCCTCAGCATTCTATCCATCGCGCACATTCATTTTTTTTCTTTAGGTCATTCTCCCATAGTATCCACAACTCCTTTCCGAGACACACCGATTGATAAACCTCTCCAGCGATGTCTGCCTACAACATACACACGCACCTTCCATCTCCTCCTTTTTGTGTCCATGCCTCGTGTCTCTCATACGGTCCCACACACGTGTAACATAACACACACCGAGGTAAAATGAGTCTATATCTCAATTAACTAAGACTTGCATGTTACCATGCATATGTCATTACCCACTATGAAGGTAGTAACATAGACTAGTAACATGCCCACTATGACCAGCCTAAGCAAGGTAACCAGACGCTCCTTACTCTGCCTTGTTATCTCCCCCGCAAACCCAATGCATGGATCACAACTACGCGTTGATCAGGCAAGAAATCAAAGTCAGCTTACTTGCGAGTTAATATGTGGCCCTGCATGGTAGCTAAAACGGCATCTCTTAGTTGTTGTGATTAATTGTTGTGTTTAGAGATAGAAATCAGGGCTTTGATTGCAGGAAGGACCGGTCAAGTTTCTCCTCCTCCAATCTGCTTGCACCTTGGTCCCGATGCACCTTCTAACATGACTTAGGGCATCCACAATGTTGGTTTTTCTCGCCTCTAATGGCGCATCTAGTTGTTTTGCACCATCGACATACATTGTGCGCACAACCTCTTGGCAAAAAATGCCTAGCGACGCCTCCAAGGGAAGAGGTGGCCTCCAAGCCTCTTGCCTGATTAAAATAATCTCTTTACCCCCTTGTCATTCACTAGTTTGTATCAGTGCACAACATTGAATAGGAGAAAGTACATGCTTTGGCATTATATTATATTTGAACCTGGGGTCTACTTAGAGACAACGTGCAGTCTCTATACATTACACACTCTTCAGCTGAAATTAGAGGTTGGACAAGGGATGCTCTTACACCTAGACGGAGGGAGTAGTACAAGATACTGTGGCACACCTAGATGGAGGGAGTAGTACAAGATACTGTGGTACACTGACTTAGGTCGAATACAAGATACTGTGTACAAACTAAATAATTAAAAGAGTAAAATGCACTATTGGTCAGTGAACTTATCATATAAGTTCACTTTGGTCACTGTACTCAAGAATACGGTCGATACGGTCACTATATACGTGATGATGTGATTATACAGTAACTGCGAGATCGTATAGCTCTATATTCGTCCATTTTGACCACACAAACCTCCAATTGTGACTAATTAGTGGCAAATATAGTTTTCTACCTGTAGTAGCAGCACACAAATGCAGCGTGCAGCTTGTAGTGCATGCACACGCACTAGCACAGACTCAAGTCGCACGCTGGCCTCTATTGCCGCAAGTTCGTGCACTAACTTGCCTGTTGTCCGCCGTTCCCATTGTTGACCCTGCCACCTGAGGTTCTCGACCTGTTGCTCTACCACTACGCCAAGTCTGAGCTCTCGCTGCTTGTGGTGCAACACATATGAACTCCATCTCCGTGAGATGACATGGCCATCAATGATGATTACGATGACACCCACACTAGGTCACTCTACTCACCTTGTGCGCACAATTGATGTGCGGCTATCGAAGTACGACCCTTGGCCTCAACTTCATCACTGGTCACCGGTGTGTGCGTGCTGTGTGCTAACTAGTGGGTTTGCCCATTGCGTGCTAGTGTGCGAGTGCATGCATGCGTATTGTGTGCATGTTATAATAAGGATTCACTTAAAATAGTATGTGAGCAAACACAGGGATCAATTGGACTGTGTTCACAAGCAGTAGCGAGATGTGTGAGGTAAGATACACCACTGGTGCTTTTATTTTTTCTTATTAATTTTTTTGTTTCACCCTCTGACTAGTGGGACCCAACATACTACGTGGAGTGAGGTAAGGTGAATAAGGCTGCATTATTTCTTTACTACCAACACTGCTTCAAATCCCAAAAGACCTTACCACCAAAGCTAGATGACACGATTATGGTTTAAATCCCAATGACTCCCACGCAAAAAAAACACGGCATGATTGTCACACGAATGCAGGAATGTATAAAAGGTTATTTTCCTCTTGTTAATCATAACGTGAGGGTGGTGTAGCTGGTTAGCCTATTCGGTCATCAAACCTGAGGTCTCGGGTTCGATAACCGCACTTGAGCATAATTTTGTTTTTGTTCCACTTCTTTCTTCCACCCAATGACAGGTAGGCCCCGCATGACAGAGACAGAAAGTGATCTGGGGCGGTGCCAGGAGGATTCTTTGACTGGTCAAAATGGATGGATACGGAGCTATACGATCTCACAGTGACCGTACAATCACCTCATCACGTATATAGTGACCATATTCTTGAGTACAGTGACAAAAGTGAACTTAGCAATTAATCTCAATACGCCCTAGTTTCTTAGCACCCGCTGTAACCTTAGTACATACGGTGGCACACTGACTTAGGCTGAATACAAGTGCCCAAAATATTTAAAATTAGAGGATGGTGCAGCCCACCTTTTCGATATTTTGACCGTGTGTGGTTCAGTTTTTGTTTAGTTCAGAGGGTCGTGTACCACACGTGAACGTCAGTAAGCGCGACCGGGAGGCATGCACTATTAATTGTGAGTTGACTCCTTCAAGCGTTAAATTTTCTTCACGTATTAGCATAGCCCCTAGCATTTTTCTTCACTATGTTAAATAAAGAGTTCTGTTTCGTGCACAATTTAAAACGATTTTTATGGAGAGAAAAAGAAAACCACTCCATCTATATACGTTGCAGCCTCGGTGCTTGTTTTGTAGGGTTTGCACTCTTCACACTCACTCTACTATATATACACGCTGGAGCCTCAGCGCTTGTAGTTGCTCTCTTCACACTCTCTCACCCTCTCCACATCTAAACAAAACTTCGTTGGCCTCTCTCTCTCTCCCCTCACTGTTGGTCAAAGAGCCGGCGGGATCCGTCCGCCGGGAAGGGAAGGAGGCTTAACGATGTCGCCATCGCTAAGGGAAGGAATCCACTACCGGTGCAGATGTTCTCTTTCACCCAGCGGCGGCGTGGGAGGGCTTCTGACCCCTTATTCCTCGCCGCCGTACATAGTGTGGGCAGAACGGCCTCCAGTTTCCCACCGAACCACACCCCAAGAACCTTAGGGTATAATTTACTTATTCCACGTGCATTGCTCTAGATGCATGTGGGCTTTTTCTGCTTCTGCACTCGACTCTAGGTGTTGGATCAAACAGGAAAGTAGTGGGGAAAGTTGTATAGCATGAATCTAGGACGTGGTTCTAAGAGGAAAGGAATAGGGGAAAGTTGTGGGGAAAGTTGTATAGCATGAATTTAGGAAGTGGTTCTAAAACAAAAGGAAGGGGGGAAAGTAGTGGTGAAAGTTGTATTGCATGAATCTAGGACGTGGTTCAAAGAGGAAAGGGGGGATGTTGTGGGGAAAGTTTTATAACATGAATCTAGGACGTGGTTCAAAGAGGTAAGGAAGGGGTATGTATGAGTACAGACTGGCTATCCAGCACCTACGTTGGTCGAAACGGGAAAACATTGACAAACACAGTACACACATCTGTCACAAACTGATCTTTTTGTTTTGGGGGACAAGCCTATAGAGTTTGAGCAGGGCTAGATTTGTTGCGCTCACATAGGGAAAGGTGTCTAAAGATAACAAAACTGGGACCAACACAAATATGCTCCTTGGTTCTTTGTTCTTTGTTGAAATAGATTGTGCATCACCCCTTAATACATCGGTAGATGCACATGGTGCTGGTGCGTCCACTGTGTCGTGCAACTCTTTAGCTGTTGTTAATCTAAGGACCTGTTTGGTTGAAAAGTCCTAGGACTTTTTTCAGTCCCAACTAAAAAGTCCCTAGTCCCTACCTGCTTGGTTCCAGGGACTAAACATGGACTAGAGGTTATTAAATGACATGCTAAAAGACCACCTTACCCCTAGTAATGAACAAATAGAGATAAGGTGTGATGCGGGGCAGGGGCAACTGTTGGAAAAAGTCCCAAAAAGACGCTCCCTCGCAGTCTTCCTTCTTTAGTCCCAAATGCCCACTTTTAGTCCCTAAATGTCCCTCCTGTTTGGTTTAGATGGGAATGAAAGGGACTTGTGAACAAACACCCTCTAATAATGCCGCTGGAAAATTGATGCAATGCCACAGTTAAAAGCAAATTACATGTTTAACGATTTTTATTGTTAATATAATCTCTATGTTAATATGAATCAGTGCCACTGTCTTGCTTTCTTTCCCATTTAGATAAGTTAGATGCTTCTTTTTGTTGGCTTCTGTGTCATCCACCGTTATTGACCACTAGTTGGTTCCTTGGCACCTCTATGTAAACAGGGTTATCTACATCACCTCGTTGCTATTGTGACCTTTTCTTGCACTGCACAAAACACTTTTTTAAGAGTGTTTTGTGCAGTTCAACCAAAATGTCACACCGACAACATTGCTTAATTGCTTGATCTTGCTGTAACTGCATAAGAGGAGATCTTACTTCCTATCCGTGTTGGCAAATTTGGTTCAGATCTTCTTCTTGTGAGTTGTTTGAATTTTGCGTCATGAGAGGTCAGTACTAGCCTTCTTTCATATGATTGTGTAGTGTGCTTTCATATGTTGTGCTACTTGTATGGTAATGTTGCTTTATTTTAGTGAACTACACAAATGGAGACAAGACTTCCCATCTATATGTGCACCGTAATATCCCATTGAGGTAAGATAAGGATATTTCACAAGTGTTGGCCTATATTTTTGCCACTTTCATCAGAAAATTAATGTCACTGTTTAGTACTATATTTGTGCTCCGTAATTGACATGCAAAATCTTACATTGAAGGCGAAGCTTGTCCGTTATGGAACCAAGTGATGAAGGGGAAGAACAAGCAGAAAAAAAAACAAAAATCAACTCCCGGTGCTATAATGAAGCACTGGAACTGTGATGACACAACTAATGATATAGTTTTGGATCTTAATTTATTGCCCTGGATCGAAAGAGCAATTGTTTTGCCACTCATTTGATGCCACTCTTAATGTAATATGTAATTATCTTTGCTTGCGCAAACAGGGATCTTCTTTGAAGATACCATATATTTAAGTGGAACTGCACAAGAAGATGTTGGAAACATTAAACAAATCAAGGAGTATATAGTAAGCATGGCAACCATAGTAGATAAAAACAGATGGTTCCGGAGAAGTGCTTGATATGTATGCTCTACACAATAAGCCTCCTCACAAAGGTTGGTACTCGGCCACGGATTTCATCCATATGATTGAGCTTTGTCATCTCTATTGGGGTTGTGCTACTGTTTAGATACTGTCATGAGAAAGTGGTATTGTCCTTGAGAAGTGCTTCATCTGTGTTGTTTTAAATATTTCCTTTCCTTTTTTCGAGAAAATAGGGATGCTAGCATTTAGTTGTCCTCTTGTCTTTGCACAACAGGATCATCCTCCTCTGAAGAAGAATATGGAGTACGTGAAGTGACTAGTTTCAATTGTGCCCGGATGAAGAAGCCCTGTCTATCTTCTCATCGGAAGGAGCAGTTGAAGGATGGTTACATTACTCCCCACAAGACCAAACTAACTTCAGCTCAGAAGGACTGATAGATCTCCATCTTTTTTGCTGTGATGCGCAAGTACAATGTTGTTCTAGGATTCTTTCCGGTGACTTCCATTTTTTTTAAAGTGTGCACTGCATGGACCATGTAGGTGCCTGTTTAAACTGCAAATTCATTGTACAGTCTACTTTATACTAATCACTTATTGTGTATTTGTGCAAACAGGGGTGCTCAGCTTGATTTCAATGGGAACTGCACAAAATGTTCATGAATACATCGAATCATTCATTTCCACCACAAGAAAGGAGGTGTTGATATGTTCAAGGCATTGCAACATATAAAGGCAAAATCATACAAGCTACGCGCGAATTTGGTTGATTTTGGTGGAAATGCACAAAAAGAACAGCTGATTTATTTAGCACGGGGTGCCATGTCAATGTCCAAACTAATGGCAAACCCTGCCCATTCCACAATGACAGGAATTTGATATTTTGGAATGGGACAACCTTGTCAAAGTTTCCTCATTGGTGTTAGTGAGAAGACATGAGTTTGATATTGTGATGCCCTCGATTGAATCGTACACTAAGATCAAGGACTCACGGGAAGATATCACAACACAACTCTAGGCACAAATTAAAATAATACAAGCTTTATATTACAAGTCAGGAGCCTCGAGGGCTCGAATATATAAGCTTGAGAACACAAGAGTCAGCGAAAGCAACAATATTTGAGTACAGACATGAGTTAAACAAGTTTGCCTTAAGAAGGCTAGCACAAAAGCAACATCAATCGAAAAGGCAAGGCCTCCTGCCTGGGAGCCTCCTAACTACTCCAAGTCATCAGCGGCCGTCACGTAGTAGTAGGCACCCTCGGGGTAGCAGTAGTCCTCAGTGGTGTCGTCTAGCTCCTGGGATCCGTCATCTGGTCGCAACAATCGAGTATGGGGAAAAGAGGTAGCAAAGCAATCGTGAGTACTCATCCAAAGTACTCGCAGGACTTACATCAGATCTAAACTAAGTATGCATCTGTATCAAAGCAAAAGGGTTGTATCTGTGGACTAAACTGCAGAATGCCAGAAGAGAAGGGGAAAGCCTAGCCTATCGAAGACTAGCATCTTCAAGCATCTTCAAGCATCTTGCAGCATATATAAGAGTACAGATCAACATAATGTAAAGTAGGTAGTGTTATCAACCTCGGCCAGAGATCCTTTCTCGACTACCTGCGAGAAAGCAATCCCAGAGCCATACTATCCATTTCTCATATCCATTTCTCATATCCATTCCTGATCTCAAGTATCCAGTTCTAGTTGTATCGATCGGGATACAACTCCGAGTGTCCATTACCGTAGGACAGGCTATCGATAGATGTTTTCTTCCCTGCAGGGGTGCACCAACTTACCCACCATGCTCGATTAACTCCGGCCGGACACACTTTCCTGGGTCATGCCCGGCCTCGGCCAAACAATACGCCGCAACCCGACCTAGGCTTAATAGAGAGGCCAACATGCCGGACTAAACCTATGCCCCCAGGGGTCATGGGCCATCTCCCCGGGAACTCCTGCACGTTGCGTACGCGGGCAGTGAGCAGACCTAGCTACCTCCTTAAACAAGGCAGGAGCTTACGCAGTCCAACCCGGCGCGCGCCGCTCAGTCTTTGACGTTAATTAAGATTCGGCTGATGCATACGACGCAGAACGCCCATACAATGCCCACGTGATGGTTAGTGCTATCAGGCCAGAGGCCCCTCGGATCAAATATCCAAATCGTAGTGGATTAGGAACGCGCGGTAACAAGCAGAGACTCGCGAAAGATGTGACCCCATCGCCCCGTCTCGAGTACTTGCGGAAAGGGCTAAGAATGGCCGGCCACGCCTCGTAAGTATCTCACAGGCACCCTCCAGGTCAACCCGTCTCCACATCCAGTATTAAGCTCCCGCGGGTACCCCTCAGGGCCGACCCGTCTTTAGTAACATGGATCAGGGTAAAGTCATAGTAACCATAGTAACCCTGTGTCTAACACCAAGGGGAAAACCCGAGGAATCACCCCCGGTGAATTCCACTCGATGTTGTCATCAAGGTGAATGTAAGAGGATCCACCCTCGAGGTTCACACTTGAGGGGTTGCACAACAGAGCCGAAACGGAAGTGGTTAAGGAGGAAATCACCCATGATGACCTCGACCGTATAGCTACACTACAGAGATCTCATCAGGAGTGATGTAAGAGGTTCCACCCTCGGCACTCGATGGTAACTCTGCAGACTCGTACAACTAAGGGGGGTGATGTGCGGTGTCGGGGCCTAGACGTCGATCACGTTGATCGAGTCATCGAAGATAAAGCAGGGCAACTAGGACAAGGTCGGGGTCACTGATGGATCACTAACCAACCTATACTAAGCAGTTTAGGATAAGCAGGTAAGGTATGAAAGCAGGTAACAACAACAGGCTATGCATCAGAATAGGATCATACACAAAGCAGTAGCAGTTCTAATGCAAGCAAGAGAGGGAAAGATATGGGCGATATCAGAATGCTCAAGGGGGTTTGCTTGCCTGGAAGCTCAGACAAGAAGGAGGGGCCGTCGATGGCGTAGTCGATCACAGCGGCATCAACATCGGTCTCGAGGTCTAGCGAAATGAAGAGGGGGAAGAAACAGCAAATATAAAGCAAGCAGATGCAACACAGAAACATGACGGTGGTAACACACAGGGCTAGGGGCGTTCTAACGCGGTGCTACATGATACCAGCGAAGGGGGAAAACATCCGGGAAAGTTTTCCCGAAGTTTGGCATTATCGGACACACGAACTGGAGGGGGCAGTTGTAGGTTCGCTATGCTAGGGGCATGTGGCAGACGAATGGAGGGTGTATCCGGATTCGTCTTGTCGTTCTGGGCAACTTTCATGTACAAAGTTTTTCCATCCGAGCTACGGTTTATTTTATATTGATTTTAGAAGATTTAAATCATCACTAGTGCAGAACCGGGCAATAGCACCGGTTCGTAAGGCCCTTTAGTGCCGGTTTGGTAATCGGTGCTAAAGTGTAGGCACTAAAGCCCCCCCCCCCTTTAGTACCGGTTCAGCACGAACCGGTGCTAAAGGGCAACCACGTGGCACGAGCCAGCTTCGGGGGCAGGGAGCCCTTTAGTACCGGTTTGTGTCACCAACCGGTATTAAATGGTTGGGGGGGTTTGGGGTTTATGATTTATTTTTCATTTAATTTTGTGTTTTCCATTTAATTATTTTTCATTTGCTGGTATTTTACGATACTATATATTGTACACGTTATGCATATATATAAATAGAATTTCTAGTAGAACCGATGATTATATATATATATATATATATATCATCGAATGTCTCACAACCACCATTAATTAATTCACACATATATACACACATGTATATATATATATATATATATATATATATATATATATAATTTCTCCTAATTGGTGCCTTCGGAGCCAGTGGCATTAGCCTAGCTAATTGGTGCCATCGGAGCACGATAACAATTGGAAGTGGTTCATGGGGGCGGTAGCGGGTAATAGTATTATCCTTTGGGATCTATGACCTGGTCGAGCAAAAATCGCGCTATTTCCTCTTGAATTGCTTCTATGCGGTCCTGTGCTAGGAGCTTGTCCCGCACCTCTTTGAATTGTTAAGAAGGAGATCAATATGCATTTGTATTAGTTGTGTGACTAGATATCGATAATGGTGTAAAAATTGTGAATAGTGTTCTGACAATCGATATCATACCCACTCCTATCTTTGAGATTTGCTCCTTTCGGACGCCATCATGCGAATGTTCTCGCAAACGTAGTATGCACATAGATCATTCCCCGGCGCCTGCTTCAGGGCCTTTACATGAATGGAATTTGATCGGATAATAATTAATCAAGCATGATAATTAAAGAGATGGCAGCTAGCTAGTACTACTTAATTACTTACCTTGGGTCCATACCATTTCAGATTTTGTTTCCATGGGCCTGGAGTGGCCCTGATGAACTTTGCCCAAGCCCTGCCCGCCGACAAAGAAAATGAATAAATGGGTTATTAAATAGTTGTTATCAGGAAATGACGAACTAATTAAATAGGCCGAGATATAGTTAATAATGATTGAAATTACCTGTTGACTATCCCGTTCACGATGGTGTAGTCACTTGCTTTCTTAAGTAGTGAGTCTAGTACTTCAACTGTTCCTTCATCAACTTTAATGATTAACAAGATCCAGTGAAATCTGCATGCACACACGTTTGCATGTCTTAATTAAGAGGGCATATGTAAGCAAAAACATGTAGCTAGCTAGTAGGGAAACACAGAATTTGTAGTACAAGACAGTGTGACTCACTGGAAGTTGTAAGGAAGTACTATATCTTCATTGTATTTGAGTTCCTTGAAGAACTCTAGCATGCTTTCCTCTACACTTTTTCGTGATATGGATCTATTTTCCATGTGTATTCATTAATGGTATTTGGGTCAACGAACCCAATGCCATATCGTCCACCTTTTTTCATTTCATAAATCTTCATCCTGCATAATACCACAGAAAAGAATATAGTGAGGATAATTACAGGTAATGATTGATCAAAATGATCACTACAGCTAGCTTGAGACTTAAATTACAGAAAGAAATCACTTACAGACAATAGCAACTGACGATAGATTTGTCGAGTGCATCTTGATTGTATAGCTGAAATAGTTCTGAATACTCAATGGTCACAGCTTTCTCATGGTAGTAATGATCCTTGGTGACATTCACCATGAGGGACTCTTGATTGGAAATCTTGGTAATGTCCATGTACCATTGATGCAATTCATACATTCTCATTGGGAGCTTATGGACCTCCTTTGGCTCGACCAAAGGTTGGCCCCGGGCATATTTCCATTTTATTTCCTCCTCTCTAGTCGGAGACATGGGCTCGATATCAAGGAGTTATCCAACAGTGATCCCGATCGATTCAGCCTGCGCAATATGCTCCTCGGTTATTACCACATCGCCCACCCCGAGAACGTTAACGGTTTGCCCACAATAATATTGGGCGCGCCTACTCTCATGTGTTCTTGGCACAACAAGCGGGGGGATTGATTGCGCCACCTGTTCTCCCAGCTGGGAACGGTTTTACCGCTCCTTTTGCCAGCTGATTTGCTCGAGCTCGAGCTCGCCTCTTTCTGTAGACGTGCTCGATTTAACTTCTTGATGTGGCGCTCATAGTCTGTGTCAACAGGCTTGGGAGCTGGTGCTCTAGCCATACAAATGAAGTGGTCAATCTTTTCCACACGCACTTTCTCCCTTGGCGGCGGTGGCGGTTTCGGTGCAAAATGGGCTTCCACCTCGGCCTTTGATATGGCTACGTTTTCCTCCTCGGACTTGTCGTAAGGCCTCTGCGGAAGAGGCACGAGGCTTGGACCATATTGAAATCGCTTGCCTCCGCCTGTACCTCCACTACTACCTCAACTTGTACCGCTACACACCATAGCTGAGGCAGCTCTCTTCCTTGATTGCTGAGGCGGCGAAGACGGCTGACGTGGCTAAGTTGGAGTAGGAGGAGTGGCCTGAAGTTGTGCCGGACTTGGAGGAGGAGTGGCCTGAAGCTGTGCTGGACATGGAGGAGGAGTGGCCTGATGCTTTGGTGGACTTGGAGGAGGAGGAGTGGCCTGAAGCTGTGCTGAACTTGGAGGAGGAGTGGCCTGACGTGTTGGTGGACTTGGAGGAGCGGGAGTCTACTGACTCGGTGGTGAACTGCGACGAGGAGTCGGATGACGCGGTGTCGGTGGCCTTCGAAAGATGATGCAATCCTTTCTCCATAGGACGATACGATGGTTGGCCTCTCCTAGTGTGTGCTCATCGTCACCTCCAAGAATGTCAAGCTCTAGCCCTGAATATTGGTCCACCACCTCATCAACCAAGACACGAGCATAGCCCGCTGGAATAGGGTTGCAATGGAAGGTTGCCTCGGGGGGATTTGTAAAAGCAAGGGCGTCCGCCACCTTCATGGATATGTTCTTCATTTTGAAGTGTAGCTCGCAGTTAGTGTTCTCCATGATGTCATCCACTGGGTAGCTATCCAGCAATGCGTCGCCCGGGGCGGAACCCATGCTGCTTGTCGGCATGGATGGGATGGTTCTATCCAATGGTGGATCATCCGCTAGCCGCTGAGACCCCCTTTGCTGGCTAAGTGAGTCGATCTGCTCCTGCTGCCGCTGGAATTTGAGTGCCAAGTCTGCGTGCGCTGATTCTAGGCCTTGAAGGCATTCATAGTCTAGCTTCCTATGCTCCTCCTCCATCTTCCTCTTCTTCTCCTCCATAATCTTCTTTCTCGCACGGGTTCTGTAGTTGGTGTTCCAGTCCGAAAACCCCTCATAGCATGGAATAGCGCCCATGCTTCGTGTTCTTCCCGGGTGTTCAGGATTTCCCAGGGCACGCGTAAGCTCGTCGTTCTCTCTGTTGGGCTCGAACAACCCTGATCGAGCCTCTTCTATTGCAACAAGTAGCTTATCTTCGGCTTCGTCCAGACATGCCTTCTTCGAAACTTTGCCTGTCTTTGGGTCCAACTCCCCCCCATGCGCATAGAACCAAGTCCTGCACCTAGGGGGGGGGGCAGCTCAATGTTTCTAGAGTGACACCTGCATCCAGCATCTCTTTCTTAGACTTATCCAGCATCTCTTTTTTGCGGCATTGGCCTTGTTTATTCTCGACCGTTCCTTAGATAATTCCGAATACTTGAATTTCACGAAATTGTCCCAATGAGCACTTTGCTTCTCTAGTGTTCCCTCGAATACTGGAGTCTTCCTTCCTCCGTTGACGTACTTGGCCCATTCACGAATCTTGTGGTTCCTGAATGCAACCGCCATCTTCCTAAGAGCAGCGTCCTTGACTTTCTCCACATCTACATCTATGAAATGATTTGGTAGGGTGAAATGTTCCATGAGCGTTTCCCAAAGCAGAAGCTTTTGTTTGTCGTCGACAAAAGTAACTCCTGGACGTGGCTTTGCTGGCTCTCTCCATTCTTGAAGGGAGATCAGGAGTTGGTCCTTCACAAAAACTCTGCACTGACGAATGAACTTGTCCGCGATATTCTTAGGCGCTAATGGTTCGCCATTAGGTCTGATGGCCTCGATATTGTACTTTACTCCCTCCTTCAACTTTTTGTTCGGGCCACGTTTCCTGTTGCCTGAAGATTTGCTCGATCCGGATGGCTGATAGAAGAAAGATCGATTCGTTAATATATCTTCAAGTCATTTAAAACATGTGATGATCACCAGATGCCTGCTTATATAAATATATATACCTCGCCGGTCTTTGTTGTTTCAAGATCAACATTTTCTTTGTCATGTTCATAGTTCATGACTTCATCAATTCGGTCGTCGCGATCGAATATCATATCACCCTCCCCAGTATTGTTTAGATATTCGGAGTCGTCATAATCTTCTTCATTCTGATCATCATCTGGCCCACGAGGATTGCCTATGATATTGAATAGGGCCTCTTCTCCCTCTCTGCCGGTATTGTCTGCCATAGGTTTTGTTTAACTAATCCAAATGAAATATAAAACAATTTAGTATTCAAATTACATCATCTCAAATAATAGATATAATCTCGAATACATCATCTCGAATAATAGATATAATCTCGAATACATCGTCTCGAATAATAGATATAATCTCGAATACATCGTGTCGAATAATAGATATAATCTCAAATACATTGTCTCGAATAATATATAATCTCGAATACATCGTCTCAAATATTATATATCGAATACATCACTAGCTAGGTAGCTAATAAAGATCGAATACTACAGAATAATCTAGGACACTCACGGTTCCTGCGGCGTGGGTGGTGGACACCCAAAGAGAAGGAACCCTCACAGGATCATAGCTGAAGTGAGATCCCTGAAGAAACTGCCAGGTATTGGAGAACCTGCCTCCCTCTAGTGCAACCATGTAGCGATGGACGTGCTCGTCCTCCTCCCTGACACGGCGACGTACCACCTCCGGCGGGGCCGGCTCCCTCCGCACCGAAACTGGCCCACGCGAACGCCACCAAACAAGATCAGGGTCGACGACGGGACCTGGGGCTGGGTTCCTCATCAAGCGGTGCGCCCCTCCAGGCAGCGCCTCCTAGTGCCAGCCCGGCGGAGCCCAGTCCCGGACATGGGTCAGCCGGACGTCGTCGCGGACGAGTCGACGGCGAGGATGCGGGCCGGGCATCGTCGAGAACAAATACTTGCTATATGCCCGCAAAAAGTAACAGTTTTTTAATGATTGAATTTTGATAACTAAAATTTCTAACATTTCTATATAACTAACATTCCTATAACATTTCTAACAATGCTATATAACTAACATTTCTATAACATTTCTAATATTTCTATAACTAAAAAACAGAAGAAAAAAATTATAACATTTCTATATATATAACTAACATTTGTATAACATTTCTAATATTTCTATAACTAAAAATAAGAAAAATTTATAACTTTTTTATAACTATTTCTATAACTAAAAAACAGAAAAATTTCTAACAATTCTAACTATTTTATAACTATTTCTATAACTAAAAAATAGAAAAATTTCTAACAATTCTAACATTTCTATAACATTTCTAACAATGCTATATAACTAACTATTTCTATAACTAAAAAAAGAAAAATTTCTAACATTTTTATAACTATTTCTATAACTAAAAAACTAAAAAAATGTATGTGTGTGTGTGCTCATCGGCGAGGCGAGAGGCGACGGGGGGCGGCAACGGGGACGGCGACGGGCGCGGCAACGACGGGGACAGGGACGGGGCGGCGACGACGGGGACGGGGACGTACGGGCCGGGGCGGCGACGACGGGGACGGGGCGGCGATGACAGGGATGGGGATGACGCGGGACGGGCCGGGACAGGGCGGTGGTGACGACGGGGACGACGGGGCGGCGACGACGGGCACGGGGCGGTGACGGGGGCGGCAATGAGGGATATGGAGACGGGGGCGGCGGGCAAAGGGCCAGAGGAGAAGAAGCAGATGAGAAACTGAAATTTTTGAAGTGTTTAGTTATATAGGATGGACCTTTAGTACCGGTTGGAGCCACCAACCGGTACTAAAGGCCTGTTTTGGCCAGGCCAAGCGGCGGGAAGCGCACCCCCTTTAGTACCGTGTGGTGGCTCCAACCGGTACTAAAGGCCCCCACTTTAGTACCGGTTGGTGCCACCACCCCGTACTAAAGGGGGTGCACTGGCGCAGGTGCGGTGCGGCAAGTTTAGTCCCACCTCGCTAGCCGAGGGGCATCCGCACTGGTTTATAACCCCCCGTGCGGTAGCTCTCTCGAGCTCCTCTCCAAAGCAGGCCTACTGGGCCTACATGTTCTGTGCTGCCCTGTGGGCCTACTGGGCCTTTGCGGGCCTGCATCCTGGCCCAACAACAGGTTGGGTTTCTAGTCGTATGCAGGCCGCTCTGGCCCAGTAGGCGGGCTTTTTTATTTTTTTGCTTTAATTTTTTGAGTTGTTTTTTTGTATTTAGAGTTTCTTTGTGAATATTTTTGCTTTAGGTACAAAAAATTACAAACTCTCTCTTAGTGCCCGTAGTTTTCAAATGTGAATAGTTTGAATTTTGAATTATTTGAAATTAGTGTGAATCACTAGTTTGTGAATAACATAACTTTAAAAATTAGTAAAGGCATGAATGAACTTGTTTGCACATAAAATTCTTCGCGTTTCAAATGCCAAAACACATAACTACCCTAACTATTACAGAGATTCCCTCCTGGGTGTGAAACACAGAAGAAAGTGATGATAGTGAAGCCGATCACATCCCATATCTTTGGGTGTGAAACTTTTTCTTCGTGTGTGTCCCTTTGCGCCGTAACCATGGAAAATCTTCATCATTTAACGGGATTCTTGGGTCAATATTCACTGTGAATGGAGCAATTTCATCAAACTTTTCATAATCTTCTGACATGTTTGTCTTGTCATCCACTCCCATGATGTTTCTCTTCCCAGAAAAAACTATGTGCCGCTTTGGCTAATCGTACGATGCATTCGCTTCCTTATCTTTTCTTTTTCTTGGCTTGGTAGACATGTCCTTCACATAGAAAACCTGTGCCACATCATTGGCTAGGACGAATGGTTCGTCTGCATACGCAAGATTCTTGAGATCCACTGTTGTCATTCTGTACTGCGGGTCTTCCTTTACCCCGCCTCGTGTCATATTGACCCATTTGCACCGAAACAAAGGGACCTTCAAACCACGTCGATAGTCAAGTTCTCATATGTCCTGTATATAACCATAATGTGTTTCCTTTCCCATCTTGGTTTCTGCATCAAAGCGGACAACACTATTTTCGTTGGTGCTCTTCTTATCTTGGGCGATCGTGTAAAATGTAATACCATTTATCTCGTACCCTTTGAAAGTCATTATATTCGAAGATGGTAACTAGGACAGCAAGTACAGGTCATCTTCAATAGAGGTGTCATGCATGGTACGTGTCTGCAACTAGCTGGCAAAACTCCTGGTTTGTTCACGTGTAATCCAGTCATCGACCGCTCCGGGTGTTTGGAGCGTAGCAAATTCTTGTGTTCATCCATATACGGAGCCACCAAGGCGGAATTCTGTAGAACTGTGTAGTCTGCTTCAGTGAGAGAATGTCCGTCCATACATATTATTTGTTCCCCTCCTAGCATGCCTTTTCCATCCAGAGTGCCCTTATGCCGCGATTCAGGAACACCAATCGGCTTAAGGTCGGGAATAAAGTCAATACAAAACTCAATGACCTCCTCATTTTCATGGCCCTTGGAGATGCTTCCTTCTGGCCTAGCACGGTTACGAACATATTTCTTTAAGACTCCCATGAACCTCTCAAAGGGGAACATATTGTGTAGAAATACAGGACCCAAAACGTTAATCTCTTTGCATAGGTGAAATAGGACGTGTGTCATGATGTTGAAGAAGGATGGTGGGAACACCAACTCGAAACTGACAAGACATTGCACCAAATCATTCTCTAACCTTGGTATGATTTCTGGATCGATTACCTTCTGAGAGATTGCATTGAGAAATGCACATAGCTTCACAATGGCTAATCGAATGTTTTCCGGTAGAAGCCCCCTCAATGCAACCGGAAGCAGTTGCGTCATAATCACGTGGCAGTCATGAGACTTTAGGTTCTGGAACTTTTTCTCTGCCATGTTTATTATTCCCTTTATATTCGACGAGAAGCCAGACGGTACCTTAATACTGAGCAGGCATTCAAAGAAGATTTCCTTCTCTTCTTTGGTAAGAGCGTAGCTTGCATGACCCTGATGTATGCCGTCTTTTCCGTGCATACGTTGCTGGTCCTCCCGTGCCTCAGGTGTATCTTTTGTCTTCCCATACACGCCCAAGAAGCCAAGCAGGGTCACACAAAGATTCTTCGTCACGTGCATCACGTCGATTGCGGAGCGGACCTCTAGGTCTTTCCAATAGGGCAGGTCCCAAAATATAGATTTCTTCTTCCACATGGGTGCGCGTCCGTCAGCGTCATTCGGAACAGGTTGTCCACCAGGACCCTTTCCAAAGACCACCTTCAAATCCTTGACCATATCATGTACATCAGCACCAGTACGGTGGCGAGGCTTCGTCCGGTGATCCGCCTCACCTTTGAAATGCTTGCCTTTCTTTCTTACGGGATGCCTGCTCGGAAGAAATCGACGATGTCCCAGGTACACATTCTTCTTACAATTAGCCAAATATATACTGTCGGTATCGTCCAAACAGTGCGTGCATGCGCGGTATCCCTTGTTTGTCTGTCCTGAAAGGTTACTGAGAGCAGGCCAATCATTGATGGTCACGAACAACAACGCCTTTAGGTCAAATTCTTCCCCCATGTGCTCATCCCACGCACGTACACCTGTTCCATTCCACAGTTGTAAGAGTTCTTCAACTAATGGCCTTAGGTACACATCAATGTCGTTGCCGGGTTGCTTAGGGCCTTGGATGAGCACTGGCATCATAATGAACTTCCGCTTCATGCACAACCAAGGAGGAAGGTTATACAAACATAGAGTCACAGGCCAGGTGCTATGGTTGCTGCTCTGCTCCCCAAAAGGATTAATGCCATCTGCGCTTAGACCAAACCATACGTTCCTTGCGTCATCTGCAAACTCCTTCCCGTACTTTCTTTCGATTTTTCTCCACTGCGACCCGTCAGCGGGTACTCTCAACTTTCTGTCTTTCTTACGGTCTTCTCTGTGCCATCGCATCGCCTTGGCATGCTCTTTGTTTTGGAACAAACGTTTCAACCATGGTATTATAGGAGCATACCACATCACCTTGGCAGGAATCTTCTTCCTGGGGCGCTCGCCCTCAACATCACCAGGGTCATCGCGGCTGATATTATAGCGCAATGCACCGCATACCGGGCAAGCGTTCAAATCCTCATACTCACCGCGGTAGAGGATGCAATCATTAGGGCATGCATGTATCCTCTACACCTCTAACCCTAGAGGGCAGACAACCTTCTTTGCTTCGTACGTACTCTCGGGCAATTCGTTGTCCTTTGGAAGCATATCCTTTATCATTACCAGCAACTTTCCAAATCCCTTGTCAGATACACCATTCTCTGCCTTCCATTGCAGCAATTCCAGTGTGGTGCCAGCTTTTTCTTGTCACCTATGCAATTCGGGTACAACAATTTTTTGAGATCCTCTAACATGCGCTGCAACTTCTTATTCTCCAAATTACTTGCGCAGTTTCTTTTTGCATCGGCAATGGCCCGACCTAGATCATCAACGGACTCATCTGATGCCTCTTCTTCAGCTTCTTCCCGCATTGCCGGCTCAGGTTCTTCCCGCATTACCGGCTCAGCTTCTTCCCTCATTGTTGTATCATCGTATTCAGGGAACCCATGGCCAAGATAGCTGTCATCGTCCTCTTCTTCTTCATTGTCTTCCATCATAACCCCTCTTTCTCCATGCTTGGTCCAAACATTATAGTGGGGCATGAAACCGGACTCAAACAGGTGGACATGAATGGTTCTTAACGTAGAGTAATTGTGACCATTCTTACAGCTAGCACATGGACAAGGCATAAAACCATCCGCTCGCTTGTTTGCCTCAGCCGCAAGTAGAAAAGTACGCACGCCATTAATGAACTCGGGAGAGCATCGATCATCATACATCCATTGCCGGCTCATCTTCAATACACAACACCGAAAACATCAAATTAATACAATACATAAAGTTCATACATAAAGATCATACAACACTTAAATGCAACCAACAAATAACTCTCTCGCTAAAGAATTTAAATGCAACAACAAATGTGATCAAGATTGCAACTAAGGTAACAATTGATCCAACAGCATAATGATACCAAGCCTCACTATGAATGGCATATTTTCTAATCTTTCTAATCTTCAAGCGCATTTTCTCCATCTTAATCTTGTGATCATCGACGACATCGGCAACATGCAACTCCAATTCCATCTTCTCCCCCTCAATTCTTTTCAATTTTTCCTTCAAATCCTCGTTTTCTCTTTCAACTAAATTTAACCTCTCGACAATAGGGTCGGTTGCAATTTCCAGTTCAACTACCTCCCACATACTAATATCTATGTCAACTTGATGGGCATAATTTGTCATAAACACGAAATGAAATGAATAGTTTTAAAAGAGAATATACCACATCCGAATTATAACCCGGACGAGGGCCGGCGGGGACGGATATCAAAACCATGGCACTATGTATAACAAACAACGTATGGGTAAGATAATTATATGAGTAACTATATATCCAAATCACACAAACATCAATTTTTTATATAAAACTTCATGAACAAGAGGCTCACCACAAGGTGGTGCCGGCGACGGGACGTTGCGAGCGATCGACGGTGGTTACGACAGAGATTTAGAAGGTACTAAGTAAACCACACCTACATATGCAAACTAAGTGTTACTTTTGACCTCAAATTGCATATAAATCAAATACTAGCACATATATATAATTCCTCCCAAATTACTAAACTCAAAAATCAATCACTATATAAAGCATCGCACGAGCTAATCTAGCAATGAGAGATGAAAGGAAAAAGTTGCTAACCTTTGTGATCATTTGAATGGATGGGGGCCTTCAAATCTTGACAAATTTTGGGCAAAATGTGTGATGAGCTTGAGAGGAAGAGGGAAAATAACAAAGAGGAGAGGGGAAAGGGGAAGAACAGAGCGAGCTCGGGTGGACGAAGGGTCTATGTAGGACGACCTTTAGTACCGGTTTGTGATACGACCCGGTACTAAAGGTGCTGGAGGGGCCCCGGACTGACAACATCCTGCCACCACTCACTTTAGTACCGGTTCGTGGCACGAACCGGTGCTAAAGGTTCGCCACGAACCGGTACTAATGAGAGCGGCCGGCTAGCCGTTGGAACTGGCACTAATGCACAAATTAGTGCCGGCTCAAATTCTAACCGGCACTAATGTGCTTAATGTTTGACCCTTTTTCTACTAGTGCATTTTTAGCATTTATTTATTTATTTTAATTCAACATTATCCAGAACAGTGCATGCTGATGTCAGCATGACGTCAGCAGTCAACAGGTTGTTGACTGGTCAACTGACGTGTGGGTCCCGTTTGTCATAGGTGCAATAACCTAATTAACCTATTAATCAGTTTAATTAGTTAATTAGGTATAATTTTTAATTAGATTAATTAAGTTAATTAATTTAGTTAATTAATTAATTCTTTAATTCTTTTTTTAAATGTTTAGGGAGTGGGCCCCGGCTGTCATTGGGCCAGGGGCCCTAATGGGTGAGCGGACGTTGGGCACGTTAAGCGGGGCTGTGGCGGGGCGCCGGCCAGGGCGGTGGCGCGGTGGCCGGCAGGGGTGGCCGCGGGGCGAATGCGGTTCACTGCCGGCACAGTTAGGCGGAGACGGGCTGACGAAGGCGGGTGGCGAGGCGGCAATGGCTGCGGCCTGGAGCAGCGAGGCTCACGCTGGCGCGCACTTTGAGCGGGAGGGCACGGCCATAGTTGCCATGTTTCCGGTACGGTGGGAACGAGGAACGGGAACGAGGGACGAGAGTCGGTGGCTGGAAAAAATAGGGTACAACGAGGGTATACATCTCTCGAACGATTTTTTTATAGCGGGGACGCGATCCAATCTGTTTGGGTACGATGAACTCGGTACGGTACCATGGGTCGAGGAACGCAGTTCCTGAAAAACGACGACTCCCTCACGGTCAGCATTCCTTGCTGTTAATGGACCCCT
This sequence comes from Triticum aestivum, assembly GCF_018294505.1. Lineage (NCBI taxonomy): Eukaryota > Viridiplantae > Streptophyta > Magnoliopsida > Poales > Poaceae > Triticum > Triticum aestivum. The sequence continues at coordinate 295,468,361 of NC_057797.1, read as the reverse complement.
TGGAATTAATGGATTGGAGGAAGAACGAAGAGTCCTTGAGAAAAGAATCGAAGCGTGAGTAAATTATGCCTCGCATTTTGGCTATTGGATCCTAGAACCTGAATCGAGGAGCAGGCTGCGAGGACGCCGAATCTTCATCGAATCGTGCCGAATCCGACCTCGTTCCCGAATCCGATTCTGGGTCGATGAATCGGGATCGAGGGATGGACTACCGTTCCTCGTTTCCGGCTACTATGGGCACGGCGGAGCTCCGGGCGAGGGGAGCAGAGGAGCCGAGAGGGCAGCAGCAGTGCAGTGCAGTGGGGGAGTAGGGTGGGCGCCGGTGGGCGCCAACCGGTGCGGGGCGCACGGCTTGTGCGGCGACGGGCGCGCGGGTACAGGGGCGAGGGCAGGCCTGCAGGCGCGACGAGGTCGGGTAGAATGCGCGCGGGGCGCGAGCGGGGCCAGACAGTGCGCGAGCAGTCGGGCCAGAGTGTGGCGGTGACCTACGGCGGGAGACGGAGGGGGATTGGGCAAGGGGCTCATAGGGGAGGTCGCGTGCGAGCTCAAGGGGGCCGGGGAGGCGTCGGAGCAGCAGGTCGACACGGTCGTCATGGCGTTGGCCGACGCAGAAGTGCATCGACGATCCGGTGATGGGGGCACCGTGGCCTTGGGTTGGTGTGGTGGACGACGACCACGGGGCGCGACGAGGTCCGAAGGCACCGGCAGTGGAGAGGGACGGTGGCGTCAGCGAGCGGGGGCTCCAGGGAGGAGGCACCGTCGTCGGGTGTGCAGGGCGGCGCGGGATCGAGCCCCTGAGTGCCCCGATTCAGAATCGGGAGGGGAAGGAGAGAGACGTGGGGAGTGGGTGGGGGAGTGGGTCGAGTAGTGGTGCTAGGGTTCGGTCGGGTGGGGATAATGGGGGAACGGGGGTGGGCCCGCCGGTTGTTGTGGAGGGGCCGAGCCCCATGGGGGGCCGGGGGCTTTCTTTTCCTTTTATTTCTATTATATATTTTTCTTTTCTATTTTCTTTTAGTAGCAAAAGATTTTAGTTGTAGTTGTAACTTGGCACATAAATACCAGGTTTTATCCTACGGCCACACAAAAAGTTTGGACCCAGATGGGACTTGTTCAAATATTTTAAAATTTGAAAAGGTAAAGTAGTTTGTTGCTGGACCACTTAATAAATCTCTAGGTATTACTAGGTGAGTCAAATATTGTGGGTTTCCACTTAACAATGATCAAGGGAATTTTTAGAATAAGGTGAAAATTTTAGCTTTACTGCTTGAAGAAATAATTTATTTGACATTAATTTAAATTGAAAATGGCTTTGATTTTTATGAAGTGGGCATTTAGCTTAGCTAGCCTAGTGACATCGCATCATTAGGGTGAGGTTACTGTAGCTAACCACTGGGGGTGTTGCAAATCTCCTCCACAAGAAATGTCGTCCCGAGATTTAAGAGGTGGAATAAGGGGGAGACGTCTGGTCACGAAATTCTAGTGAATCTTCTTGGCCTTGGTTGCTCTTCTCCAAGAGGTCGATCCATTACGTTGATGTCTTGATTACTCGGCTTCAGGTCATCATGATGAAGTCATCATCCTTTCTTCGAAAATTTCATCGTACTTACGAAAGGACAAGGAGTAACTTCGGAAGAGCGGACCTTACAAGGTTGATCATCTGGAAGATAACTCAGGGATTGTGGTAGAAGTAATTCTCGAATAGATACTTAAGAAAATATCGAGAGTAAAGTAAGAAGGTTCAATTGGAAGTTCCAAGTGAATGGACAAACGATCTATACATGAACAGAGTGTGAGAAGGGGGTTCAGAGCATCGAGAATAGATCATCTCTCGGATGGTGGCTCGTGACAACACACAAAGCCAAGAGCAATGATACTTCGGAATAAAATATATACAAGAGAGTGAGGTTCTGATCCTGTGGAACTGTGGGTAATGGGCCCACCATGTGGGTTAAAAGTAGCAAGGGGGCCGATAGGAAGGCATGTCATATAATAGACTGTCAGGTATGTTGCCAACAACGTTGGTACCAAGGGAGAGGGACGAAGAGAACCATTTTCCTGCTCGTTGAACGAGGCAGGCCATTAGGCAAAGTTCTCATCCATCAGTGGCTACCGGAATGTCAACAACAATAGTAACAGGCTCTTTACTGACAGAGTTGTACATTGAGGTGTTGACCTAAGCAGAAAATTATCTCTACTGAGATAAATTAGTTTGCCGGAAAGGTTAAACAAAAGAATGGAAAGGAAAATATGGTTAGTATATTAATCAGAACAATGGAAAGGAAAATGTGTTTAAACACATATTTCAGGGGGTATATCCTTCCCAATGACAAGCAGAACATGATATCCATGACATGATAGAAGTATAAAACCATTTAGGTAAGGGGAAAAATTGCATGACATTACCCATACAACAGTGTTTGGATAATTGATAAAGAAAATTTAGTATTGTGCTTCAATTGTTCTTATTGAAGAACGGATTACTATAGACAGGCTTCGAGATAGCATTGAAATGGTTTTCAAGCAAAGGTTAGACTTTGGATACGCAAAGGATCCATCGGAAACAACTTAGAAAAATAAGTCATACAATTTCAGCAAGGAAAAGATGAGGGTGTGGCTGACAGGCTCAGCGACAATCCATCGACATGCCGAATAGGATGTATTTCCAAAATTATATGAACAAGTTTGTGTTTGGGAAGGCAAGAATGTTGCCGATGATAACATAAATCATTGAGGGGAAGGGTTGTATTTCTCATCATGAATTCGATTGATATCCTGGAAAAGCTCAGAATGTTGATGATGATCATGACACATTTGTCGAGAGATTTCATGAAGATGTAATCAATCGGTGATGACATCCAGTCAAAAGAATGATGAAGCGAAAGGTTATTGAAACCATAGGTATGACACAAACTCGAAATAAAGCTTGTTGTTCAAGGCGAAATGATATGACAAGGAAGATCGATGTAGGCTAAGCTCATCGTCAAAAGTTGTGCTCCGGGAAGAAGGACCAGGTAGCAGAGTTAAAATTTAGCACCATAATGATATAGCCGATCAGGCTAGGAATGACTTGAAGGATTATTAGACTCGTAAGCAACAAAAATTACTTAGAGTTATAGAATCGGAGTGTGGAATCGATTCACTTATCGGCGTTCTCGAGTGACTAACAACTCAAAACCCGGGGAATCCTGAAATTGACGAGAAGGAATACCAGATGAAGACTCATAGGAAGTAACACAGTTCTTTGTTATTCTCGAGATACATGAGGGCAATACTCGAAGGAAGATCAAAATAGAGGTTGCGGAGATGCATTGATCTGTAGAAGACACATGCTTTAACTTGTCCGAGGAATGCAATCAAAGAAAAAAAATCATGGTCGGAACCACGGTTGCAAAGGACCAAGCATAGATACAAGATGAAGTTATAACAAGGGGAATAATATTATTACAAGAAGCTTCATGATAAGTTCCACATCGGGTCCATGAACACAGAATTCAAGGTCGACTCCCACTTCTACAATGCATAACCTTTCATTTTTTTCTCGCTCTTGATGAAGCTGTAGTATTGAAATTTTATCTGACGAAAAGCCAGTAGAGTATAACCCGCATAACTTTCGAGTTCACACCGATTAGGGAAGGCATAGCTTCACCCATCGAGGCATCTTAGGAACATATATCATAAATTTCAAGAATAAATAACACGATCTCGGTAGTGGAGCATGCTTGAGAAAACGGGGGATACAATTTACCAAAAGCGTTATGTATCCGTGGAAAGGCTCACAAGCCTATTGAATATGAAGGACGTTGTCGGATAAAATCCGAAAAAGGAGGGTTTGTTGGTCCACAAGGGATCTGATGTGAGCATCAGTACTCAACCAGAAGAGGGAAAGAATGCAAAGGCATTAGATTATAGAAACAGCTGAATAATTTGACGTTCAAGTTGAAGGGAACTAGGTGGACAATCAATTACAACATGATTGGCCGAGATCCAGCCATGTCTAGAATGACGTATGAGAAGGAAGGTGAAATTTGAGGGTACAGCTGATGATTGCGAGCAATCGCAACATAATGAATCAATAGGCTCAGGAAGACAATGACAAAGGATGTTGATGAATATTGCTGGACATATGGACTTAACCATAATGCAGGCAGACAATACTTTCGGGAGCACTAGGATGTAGAGGATTTTGAAAGATCAGATAGCATTTCAGGTATTTTGGAAAGAATGTGAACAACTGGGGATGAACGAACCCCGATTAAGTGAATTATCCGTAGTGCGAAAAGAAGCTGCAAAGCAGAAGGCACAAATGATTCTCACAATAACGGAGAGTACTATGGGTATCTTGTAATAACAGGAGCAACTAGGGATAAATGTATAAATGGCAAGTGTATTAGCTATACACAAGGATATATCAGTGGTAGGGAATTGCAAAGGCGGTGGTCAAAAGGATCTCGGGTAACATCGAAGAGTATCTTCAAAGTCTTCTCGTGAACAGGCGATCATCTGGAATGAAGGGACTCTCCGGGAGGAAGTAGTTACGAGAACCTAGTGTAAGAGTTAGAAAAATCTTTAACCCAAATAAGAGAGATCATGATCCCAGAGTAAAGACGAGGAATAAAAGATCATAATACCACCCGATGGCGACATGGGCCCATAAGACACACAGCCATATTAGTAAAAAAGTTTTTCAGTGACTAGACTCAACTTCGGCCAAGGAGTGTGGAAGGGGGAGTCCTACAGGCAGTCGGCTCTGATACCAACTTGTGACGCAGTTGATTCAATCATACACTAATCATACACGCAAATATGTACGATCAAGATCAAGGACTCACGGGAAGATATCACAACACTACTCTAGACACAAATTAAAATAATACAAGCTTTATATTACAAGCCAGGGGCCTCGAGGGCTCGAATACATAATCTTGAGAACACAAGAGTCAACGGAAGCAACAATATCTGAGCACATACATGAGTTAAACAAGTTTTCCTTAAGAAGGCTAGCACAAAAGCAACATCGATCGAAAAGGCAAGGCCTCCTGCCTGGGAGCCTCCTAACTACTCCAAGTCGTCAGCGGCCGTCACGTAGTAGTAGGCACCCTCAGGGTAGCAGTAGTCTTCAGTGGTGTCGTCTGGCTCCTGGGATCCGTCATCTGGTTGCAACAATCGGGTATGGGGGAAAAGAGGTAGCAAAGCAGCCGTGAGTACTCATCCAAAGTACTCGCAAGACTTACATCAGATCTAAACTAAGTATGTATCTGTATCAAAGGAAAAGGGTTGTATCTGTGGACTAAACTGCAGAATGACAGAAGAGAAGGGGAAATCCTAGACTAGAATCTTCAAGCATCTTCAAGCATCTTGCAGCATATAGAAGAGTACATATCAACATAATGTAAAGTAGGTAGTGTTATCAACCTCGGCCAGAGATCCTTTCTCGACTCACTACGAGAAAGCAATCCCAGAGCCATACTATCCATTTCTCATATCCATTCCTCATCTCAAGTATCCAGTTCTAGTTGTATCGATCGAGATACAACTCCAAGTGTCCGTTACCGTAGGACAGACTATTGATAGATGTTTTCTTCCCTGTAGGGGTGCACCAACTTACCCACCACGCTCGATTAACTCCGTCCGGACACACTTTCCTGGGTCATGCCCGGCCTCGGCAAAAGAATACGCCGCAACCTGACCTAGGCTTAATAGAGAGGCCAGCAAGACGGACTAAACCTATGCCCCTAGGGGTCATGGGCCATCTCCCCGGGAACTCCTGCACGTTGCGTACGCGGCCGGTGAGCAGACCTAGCTACCTCCTTAAACAAGGCAGGAGCTTACGCAGTCCAACCCGGCGAGCGCCGCTCAGTCGCTGACGTCAATTAAGCTTCGGCTGATGCATACGACGCAGAACACCCATACAACGCCCACGTGATGGTTAGTGCTATGAGGGCAGAGGCCCCTCGGATCAAATATCCAAATCATAGTGGATTAGGAACGCGCGGTAACAAGCAGAGACTCACGAGAGATGTGACCCCGTCGCCCCGTCTCGAGTACTTGCGGCAAGGGCTAAGAATGCCCGGCCACGCCTCGTAAGTATCTCGCGGGCACCCTCCAGGTCAACCCGTCTCCACATCACTCGCTATTAAGCTCGCGCGGGTACCCCTCAGGGCCAACCCGTCTTTAGTAACATGGATCAGGGTAAAGTCATAGTAACCATAGTAACTGTGTGTCTAACACCAAGGGGAAAACCTGAGGAATCACCCCCGATGAATTCCACTCGATGTTGTCATCAAGGTGAACGTAAGAGGATCCACCCTCGAGGTTCACACTTGAGAGGTTGCATGACAGAGCCGTAAAGGAAGTGGTTAAGGAGGAAATCACCCTCGATGATCTCGACCGTATAGCTACACTATAGAGATCTCATCAGGAGTGATGTAAGAGGTTCCACCCTCGGCACTCGATGGTATCTCTACAGAGTCATACAACTAATGGGGGTGATGTGCGGTGTTGGGGCCTGGACGTTGATCACGTTGATCGAGTCATCGAACATAAAGCGGGGCAACTGGGACAAGGTGGGGGTCACTGATGGATCACTAACCAACCTATACTAACCAGTTTAGGACAAGCAGGTAAGGTATGAAAGCAGGTAACAAAAACAGGCTATGCATCAGAGTAGGATCATACATAAGGAAGTAGTAGTTCTAATGCAAGCAAAAGAGGGAAAGAGATGGGCGATATCGGAATGCTCAAGGGGGGTTTGCTTGCCTAGAAACTCAGACAAGAAGGAGGGTCCATCGATTGTGTAGTCGATCACAGCGGCATCAGCATCGGTCTCGGGGTCTACCGAAGAGAAGAGGGGAAAGAAACAGTAAATATAAAGCAAACAGATGCAACACAGAAACATGACGGTGGTAACACGCAGGGCTAGGGGTGTTCTAACGCGGTGCTACACGATACCAGCGAAGGGGGAAAACATCCGGGAAAGTTTTCCCGAAGTTTGGCATTATCGGACACACGAACTAGAGGGGATAGTTGTAGGTTCTCTATGCTAGGGGCATGTGGCAGACGAGCGGAGGGTGTATCCGGATTTGTCTTGTCATTCTGAGCAACTTTCATGTACAAAGTTTTTCCATCCGAACTACGGTTTATTTTATATTGATTTTAGAAGATTTAAATCATTTTTAGCATTTATTTATTTATTTTAATTCAACATTATCCAGAATAGTGCATGCTGATGTCAGCATGATGTCAGCAGTCAACAGGGGTGTTGACTGGTCAACTGACATGTGGGTCCCGTTCGTCATAGGTGCAATAACCTAATTAACCTATTAATCAGTTTAATTAGTTAATTAGGTATCTAATGTTTAATTAGATTAATTAAGTTAATTAGCTTAGTCAATTAATTAATTAATTAATTTTATTATTATTATTATTTTAATTCTTTAATTCTTTTTTTAACGTTCAGGGGCTGGGCCCCGGCTGTCATTGGGCCAGGGGCCCTAATGGGTGAGCGGGCGTTGGGCACGGGCGCCCGACAAGGTGTTTCCGAGCGAGGCAAGCGGGGCTGCGGCGGGGCGCCGGCCAGGGCGGTGGCGCAGTCGGCGGCAGTGGTGGCCGCGGGGCGGATGCGGTTCACCGCCGGCGAGGTCAGGCGGAGACGGGCTGACGAAGGCGGATGGCAAGGCGGCCATGGCTGCATCCTGGAGCAGCGAGGCTCGCGCGGGCACGCGTGGTGAGCGGGAGGGCACGAGGGAGCTACGGGCGAGGGGAGCAGGGGAGGCGAGAAGGCAGCAGCAGAGCAGTGCAGTGGGGGAGTAGGGTGGGCGCCGGCGGGCGCCAACGGGTGTGGGGCGCGTGGCTTGTGCGGCGACGAGCGCGCGGCACGGGTACAGGGGCGAGGGCAGGTCTGCGGACGTGACGTGGTCGGGTAGAATGCGCGCGGGGCCCGAGTGGGGCTAGACAGGGCGCGAGCAGTCGGGCCAGAGCGTGGCGGCGACCTATGGCGGGAGACGGAGGGGGATTGGGCAAGGGGCTCACAGGGGAGGTCGCGTGCGAGCTCGAGGGGGTCAGGGAGGCGTCGGAGCAGCAGGTCGACACGGTCATCGTGGCATTGGCCGACGCGGAGGAGCGACGACAATCCGGCGATGGGGGGGCACCGTGGCCTTGCGTTGGTGGGGTGGACGATGACCACGGGGCGCGACGAGGTCCGAAGGGGCCGGCGGGACGGTGGCATCGACGAGCGGGGGCTCTAGGGAGGATGCACCGTCGTCGGGGGTGCAGGGCGGCGCGGGATCGGGCCCCTGAGTGCCCGATTCAGAATCGGGAGGGGAAGGAGAGAGACGTGGGGAGTGGGTAGGGGAGTGGGTCGAGTAGTGGTGCTAGGGTTCGGTCGGGTGGGGATAATGGGGGAAAGGGGGTGGGCCGGCCGGTTGTTGTGGGAGAGGCAGAGGCCCATCGGGGGCCGGGGGGTTTCTTTTCCTTTTATTTCTATTATGTATTTTTCTTTTCTATTTTCTTTTAGTAGAAAAAGATTTTAGTTGTAGTTGTAACTTGGCACATAAATACCAGGTTTTATCCTATAGGCACACAAAAAGTTTGGAGCCAGATGGGACTTATTCAAATATTTTAAAATTTGAAAAGGCCAAGTAGTTTGCTGCTGGACCACTTAATAAATCTCTAAGTATTACTAGGTGAGTCAAATATTGTTGGTTTCCACTTAACAATGATCAAGGGAATTTTTATAATAAGGTGAACATTTTAGCATTACTACTCGAAGAAATAATTTATTTGACTTTAATTTAAATTGAAAATGGCTTTGATTTTTATGAAGTGGGCATTTAGCTTAGCTAGCCTGATGACATGGCATCATTAGGGTGAGGTTACTGTAGCTAACCACTGGGGGTGTTACAGATATTTTCAAATGGGACGCCCATCATCGATAGATTTTTCTTTATTCTTTAGTTGTGAAGTAAATATTGGCTCTGACATGTGAATCACTAAGATGCATAATCATCGATTGTTTTGAATATTCTCTATGAATTGCCAGGCCTGTGTGTTTGATTGCAATGTATAGGAACGCAAAAAAGCTGCTCAAACTCTTTGTACTCCTTCTGTTCCTTTTAACTTGGCATATTAGATTTCTTTCAAGTCAGTTGATTTTACATTGTGAATGTACATACTTTTTTCTATAAGATTGGTCAAAGTAGATATACTTCGACTACAGACAGAACTTGTATGCAGACTAAAAAGGACCGGAGGGAGTACATGTGAAGCTTTTGTGAATGAGGTGATCACCCTGGGAATAATGCTAGTACATATTATTTTGCATGTTCATCCAATGCCAGTGATACAAGAATTCGAACTAATCACACTAAGTTCATTCATACACGGTCAGATTTCATATAAACATGTCGGATTTCATTATATTTCGTACATTCTTGAACTAAAAAGGGGTGCACCGGAGGTATAATTAATTAATCGAAGCTACCCACCTGTGTTCGGCTGAGCCGAACATAAGCTTCTTCTCTAGTGAACCGAGCTTCATTTAGTTAACTGCAGGTGCAGTTGCGTAACTGACATGTGGCCCAAATGCTTGTTGGGCCCACGTGTCAGTGACCCAACTGCACCAGTAGTTAAGTAACTAAAGCAGCATCCTTCTCCAACATAGATCTCCGTGGCGATCTGCCCCTCCACCTGCAGGTGCTCCTAGATGATAGGGTGGTTGTAGGCAGCGGCGGCCTGCGCCTCCCGGAACTGCTCCTCACGCTTCTGCCTCATCGTGTCCATGTATTTGGCATGTGCCTTACCAATGGTCAAGGTGCAATGCACTGGCGAGGATGGCGCGGAGGAGGGGGTTGGCACCGGATCGTTGACTACCATGTCCTCCATTGGGACGTCGTTGTCCTCCGCATGCCTGCCGGCTTGGTCCGTTGTCCACCCGTCCCGAAGAGCGCTGGAGCGCGAGGAAGCCATGGTGGGAAGTAGTGGTGTGGACAGGAGAAAGGGAACGGAGGCGGATAACTGCAACTATGGTCGGCGTAGTAGTTTATATAGCAATGGTGGGTGGCGGGGGGATGGTCATGTGGCGCCGGAGTAGCTGCTTCGGCAACTGCGTATCATTAATGTGGGCGACAGACAGCCGGACGGACAGCACTTGTGTCATTTGAAGGCGAAGCAATAGCATGCACCGGGAAGTGGGGCGGGCGGCGCTAACAATTTTGGGCGGAAAGCGCGCGCGGGCGAGGGAGGCGGTCTGGGTGGGCCAAGGCAGTCAGACTCGTGCTTAGCAGCATGTCGGTCTAGCAGTCGGACATGCTGGCTCGCCAGCGAGCTCGCCGAGCTGAGCGACGACAATCAGACAATGGACGTTGCTTCCGACCAGGAGCTTGCGCCACTGTCCAAGCCGGTTCATGTCATGTTCACCAAAGAGCAGGTACGGCTACACTTCGACGCCCTAATGGCGGAAGAGCTACCAGTGCAGGAGAACCTGTGCTGCAACCTCCGTCTCCTCAACGAGCACCGGTGAACAAGCGAACAACAATGCCGTCACGGATATGTGGCCCTATGATCCTGGCTTCCCGATTGAGCAGCGAGCGATGTATCAGACCATCTGTAGTGTCCGCGAGGCCCTCTCCGTCATCCTTCGAGTTGTTGCGCACGTCGTGGCGCCGCCGTCTCGTGTTGTCAACACGGTCAACAGACATGAGGAATGAGGAGATGACTTTACTTGGAGAGGATGAAAGTTTTGACCTACCAGGGCCATAGCCGCACGTACGAATGCAAGTGCCATCTTATTATATACAACTATAACTTTTTTTGCTTCCTCCTAGTTTCTTGACATCACAGTCCCACACCATTATCAACCTATGTAGTCAATAAACGAGAGAATTGCACAAGGAGCGGCCGACAGCTGGGACCAAGTAGCTCGAGCAGTATTTTGTGTTTTTGAGGTGTGAGCACTACAAAGTTTTTTTTTGAGCAATGTTTTCATTGTTGTTCAGAGGAGAGCAAGGTATTAACTAGGCGGGCTGTGACCTGTCTAGCCCAGGGCAGATATCCAGCCCAGATATTAATTTTTTTCAAGTTGAAAATGGCTAGCCCAGCTATACTTTTTTTGAGGAATACCTAGGCAAGGTCAACTTGTTATTCTCCGCCCTGCTGGGCTGCAAATCTTTCCTAGGAGGGATGCATTAGGATTACCAAGAAAATGGGCTTTCAGAAATAATAAATGGGATGTAATTATAAAAACTGGACAGTAACTATAAAAAATGCACCAAACACGTAATTAGTTTATAAAATATTATTTTTTGATTTTGAAAATTTTAATTTCATTAATTGTTTCGCGCATAATGTTTGGTTGATTTTTACGTAATACAAATTTATATTGAAATTGTATTTAATCTGACTAGAAATTTCAGGATAATAATATTTCGGATCCCATTAAAATGTGGTAAATTTTATTGAATTCTTTTTTGATTGGTTGGTTGAAATTATTAATCGTTGTCCTAGCTAGAAAATGGGTTGTACATTTAACAAACTGTAAATGGGCTATGGTAAATTCCATTAGAATTCGAAAATGGGTTGTACATTCTTACAAATTGCAAATGGGTTGTAGTAAATTCCATTAGAATTCAAAAATGGGATGTACATTCTTACAAATTGCAAATGGGCTATAAGTTCTCTGCCACACACGTGTGGGCCAACTAAGTTGATGCGTCCCCTAAAATAAGTAAGTTGATGCGTATGCAAGGCTTTGTCAACTTATAGTCAACACACGGTTCAAGCAGTAGTGGCCGTTGGATGTCCATCCAACGAATGTCGTGCTTCTTCTTCAATCTCGAATATTCTATCTTCAGCCGCCCACAAAATGATTCCTACCCCTGACATCTAGGGGCACCATTTTGGAGGCTGGCATGTGGGCCTACTAAGTTCATGCGTACTAGGGGCTTTGTCAACTTAGTCAATATAAATGATTCTAGCTGCAGTGACCGTACAATGTCCATCCAACGGCCGTCGTGCTTCTTCAACCTCTGGTCTTCTTGCTCCAACCGCCCAAACTAGCGTCGGCCGTGCCGCCTGCTCCTGCCTCCCGTGTCTCGTTGTGCTGCCACCGCTGGCCATGCCATCTCTCTATACTCACCCACACCTCCTATTATTCTCCGGCGATGACAGCCTCACACAGCAGCCGGAGCAGTCAACCCACGTACTCCCCTCTGCGTGGGCATCCACTATCGCTTCTTCCACGGCTTAGCGGCGTCCCCTTCCTAGGCCTCACCATCATCCACCGCCCTGGTGCTCTCGCCGCGGCGTGATCAACATGGTCAAGGAATGTGGCACCCCGACTCAGAGAAAACCGGAGCGCCACGTATTCCATCCTAGAGATCGAGGTGAAGTCTTCTGGAATACGACAATACTTAGTATAGAACAAACCAGCTCTCTATTACAACACGAATATGAATACAAGGGTTCCGATATTACAATGAATAACATCGGCACGGCAACACTACGCCAACCACAGTTGATCTATACAAGCAGCATAACAACTCGAAGCAGCGGAACTACTACTGGCAGCGGAACAACGAACAACGATGATGGACTCCAATCCGCAGGGACTCTAGCTGGAATATTTATCCTAGCTCGCGAACACAGGAACAACACCAAACAAGCAAGCAATCCAGGCATGACCTGCAAACTGGCATGACATGCCAGGTCAGTACATTGAATGTACTTGCAAGCTCACAATAACCAGAAGCATCCAAGACAAACAACAGCATGGCAACTACAGGTTAAGCAGGAATTATCATGAGATCATCAGAAAAACATGGCATGAACAACATGAACATAATACTGCGAGAACAATATGATCATGGCATGAACAACATGAACATAATACTGCTAGAACAATATGATCATGACATAAACAACATGAACATAGCACTGCTAGAACAATATGAGCATGACATGAACATATAAATCTGACGATACCAGCATGCAACATGATGACACTATATGCACCATATATTATGCTCGGGTTACCTCGTAACCAAACGGTGATCCTGCCGGCGATCACAGCCACGACCAGCACTTGGTATCAAACAGTGATCCTTCCGGCGATCACAACCACGACCAATACCTGGCCTCAAACGGTGATCCTTCCAGCGATCACAACCAACTTATCTCCTTATTGAACCGTGGTTGTTATAAAGCACATTATTATTATTATTATTATTATTATTATTATTATTATTATTATTATTATTATTATTATTATTATTATTATTATTACTGTTGACTCATAGTGTGACCAACTACGAACTGGGACCTTATCCGCGGGCGCGGCTATCGATAGATTTAATATACACTCTTCAGAGGTTAGTACATTGTACCCACACTACAGAACCCATAGCCTCACACTCCAATTCGGGTGGACCAATGGCGTTCCGACAAAACCGGTCTACTGCCACGACACTCTCCCGGCCACTCCGACTCACTCCCCACTGGGCTAGTCCTAGGTGGTCCCGTGTCTACCAAAGACACAACGACCACCGTCGTGGCCAAACATAAATGGTCCCAAACGGGGACCCGGATTCATAACAACAACAACGGGCACACAAGGTTATGTCTTCTTACCGGGCCATGGTACCGCACGCCCATAACCTTCCCTCGCTAGAGGCACCAGTGAGAGGCACGATAATAGACCCAATTAGGACCTTCCCATAAAGGTATGCGTGGTTGCACTGGTCAGTTCGATATGGTGGTACCATGACTCAGCCAACCGTTGTTCAACTTCAATTTAATCGCGTTAAACTTGAATGCAAATATGCTGGGCCATGATAAAATGCATGATGCAATTACAATGCATGAGCATGATATCAAGATAATTATGAGGGTACCACATAACTATCCACCATATCAACAATGGATCATAACCAACTAAGCATGGCATACTGACTAGCATGAAAATCATAAGTACATACTTCTCCGAAACATAGCATGACCACTGGCATCAACAATAAATATCATGCAAGAACATATCAACAATGCCATCATGCAAGCATTTAACCAACTGGATGCAATGGAACATGCATACCAATGGTACTTGGGACAGACCTCAGTCATGCACCAAAAACCATCAGTAACATCAACATGTACTACTAGAAAGCAAGGTTGGACAAAGCGCTAGGCGATAGGCGGGCGGTGACCCTCTGCCTAGCGCCTAGCCTGCCTAGGCGTAGCCTAGGCGGGCCAAGGCGTTTTGTATGGTAGAATGTTAGGATGATCATTTTTTAACTAGACTTTGTACTATATCATGTTAGAAGGATAATTTGATGATAAAAATAACATACATGACACACTGTGGAGAACTAAATATAATCTATTCAATGAAAGTAGTACGCCCATAGAAATATCAAATGTTCAAATACAGGAGAGTCAAACATCACGCAAGACCGAATTGGCATAGCATTATATATTATAAGTTCAACAGTTCACACTTCAGAATGAAGTTCTTTATTCCTAGAATCTTATTTGGAAGACTTCTCTCACAAGTCAAAAAGTGAAAATTCCACATGGATGCACACACAAACAGTTCGACACATAATGACTTAAAAGATATAAGATGAAAACGAAGTACTTAACAAAGGACATCCATGCATTTGGGTCTCCTTAATTATCAATATTCATTCTCATCCTTTGAATGCATCTCCTCCTCATCATCAAACTCCTCTTCTTCAGAATCGAATTCTTCTTCTTCATAAAGTTGTCTTAGTCTCGCACTTCTACGTGGCTCGAGCAGTTCATCACCTCCCATTGTTTCTCCAATGGCACTCCCTGGCATCCCTATACTATCCATCTCCTCCTCATCATCCCTATAGACGACTTCTGCATAATCGTCTCCGCCCTCAAAAAGAAAACCTTGACCTTCGGTAGTTTCAGCAGATAAGAGGACATCAGTGATCTTCTTCTCCTTGATCATTTGTTTCTTGGCCATCATTCTTGAGTTGAATTGTATAAACACAAGAGAGTTTAGACGTTCTGTAGTTAGCCTATTTCTTTTCTTTGTATGAATCTGCAACAGGAAGAACTCGAGGTCAATGAGAACTCGAGGTCAATGAGAGGATTCTCACAGCCATCCTTTGTAGAGCCGGTGCTTCAGTTCCATAGAGCCTCCACCAAGATGCTATGAATGAGAGCAGAGAATCAAGTTAACATGTATTGCATAAACTCTGAATAAATATTGAATAAGTTAGACTTCACAAAATCACAATGCATACCTGCATTATAATCAAAATTCTGACAACTCCTCGCAAGCTTCTTTGCAAATGATCCTTCTCTATTCTGGAATTTCTTTAATTCAAAATTGACAGTTTGATCTTGCTTGTCATCATCACCATAATAAAAGGTTTCGACACAACTGATGAACCCTTCGTTTATTGTTCCATCATCAAAAATATTAGTATCAGCATAACTATAATATGGATTCAGCAAATATGCAGCCAAGTGCAATGGAGAGTCAAGTCTATCTTTCATCTTTTTCTCAACAATATTAATCACATCTTTGTAACGTAACTCCACATTGCCATAGACTTCCTTGATATCTTTCTTTGCCTTAACTATTTCTCGATAAACAAAGCCCATAGATGGATTGACATCCCCATCAACCAAGCGAAGGACTTTTACCAAAGGCTCAAAGACAATGAGGCAAAGCTTCAAATCTTTCCAAAAAGCCATGCTCATCATCGTAGCTGTTGCTGCCTTTCCCTTTTTTGATTTAACTTCTCTCAGCTTGTCCCATCTACTATCAACCACCATCTTCCTCAGTTGATCCTTTTTGTCTAGAAGGCTTTCCAGAGTTACATAAGCAGAAGCAAACCTAGTGACCCCTGGCCTTATGATCTCTTTCCCAGAAGAGAAGTGTCTCATGCAGTCCAAGGTCCTTGTGTGCCCATAGACAAAGAGAGTGAATGCTTTTGCTTTTTCAAGTACCTTACTAAACCTTGGTAGGTCACCAATTCCTTGCAACATCAGGTTAATGGTGTGCGTCGCACAAGAGCTCCAAAACATGTTTGGCCTCTTCTCCAACAACATCTTCTTTGCTCCCATGTTATTAGAAGCATTATCAGTCACTACTTGCACCACATGTTCAGGACCTACTTCCTCAATTGCTTCATCCACTAATTGGAAGATGACTTCACTTGTGTGTGATACAGCCGACATCTCACTCGACCTTATGAAATTAGAACCGTCAGCACTATTTGTGCACAAGTTCATTATGCTTCTCCTCTTCCTATCTGACCAAGCATCAGTCATAATGGAGCAGCCATTCTTCATCTTTTCAGCATCACGTTCTTGCACCAAACTCTTTACTCTTGCATGTTCCTCACTCAACAAAGTCTCTCGAAGATCATGTTTAGACGGAGGCTCAAATCCAGGGCCAAAGCTCCCAATGGCTTCGCACATTAACTTGAAATCATCATTGTCACAAGCATTGAATGGTATAGCTACAAATGTAATATGAACAAAATTAGTAACTGAAAAGTCAACCAACAGTCAAACATTACAAAGAAGTAAATAATCAATGGTAGTGTGGGTAAAAATAAATATTTAATTACCATGATTGTACACCCATCTAGCCACATACTACTGCACTTCATGTGTTCTCTTTTTCCAAAGTTCCTTGTTTATCTTCTGTTGATGAAAGGCTTCAGCTTGAGTCAGTTTAGGATCAATAGGCCGTGTCCACTTGTCAATGGGACCTAACTTGTGTGGCTCCGCACTTCCGATACAAGCGGCTTCGTCATCTCCAACGCGAGAAATGTTCACAATTTGTCTGAGCTCTTTCTCACGGGCAGTCTCTTCCCGCCTCTTATTAGATGCCTCTTCAAGAGATTTCTTGCACCTATCTTTAGCTTCCTGCGAGCTTTTTTTACATTTGACCACAGCATTACCAACATGAGCCACATGCTACTTGTGACGATAAACACCTCCAGTGCTCACATGGTTACAGAAAATACACTTCACTTTATCCTTGTTGGAAGCATCCGCTAGACTCCCATAGTCCCATCCCACATCATATGACTTTCTCTTAAGGACATTCTCCTCCTGCAATGCCGATGTTGCATTTCTCCCAGACATCCTACAAATATTGAAATACAAAACAACCAATATTCAGTAATTCGCTTCACTAATGCTAGAAAAATGGACCACATCTACCAAAGTCCAGACTACAAGTAGGCATAAATCCAGATAATAATCAAAGCAACAATTCAATAAATAGACCTTAAAAAACTATTCAATATATAGCATGTTTATACGTCTATGCGTAAGTCCACATCCTAGAAATATATAGCAGAAGATAAATCATTTACTGTTTAATTAGGTACACAATTCGGTTCCTGTAGCAAATGGAGGAATCAAACCAATATGAATTATAATAACATAATATATGCAGAGCAATATAAAATAGATAGCAAGCTGTATACTAGGAGATTCCAAGAAAAAAACTATTGTGAAGTAAATACATAATACAAAAAAATTTCATTTTTGTGGGGGAAACAGAACAACTTTTTTTCTGCATTACAAAGTTATAAATCTGCTGATTCAAAACTTATTTAGTCTTGCAAGTTGCAATGCTCGATGCCTTGATACAGATCTAGAAGCAATTTCATTTTTATACCAACTGAACAATCCCTCCGGTTAAACGACAGCACACTCATATACTAATTTGAACTACCATGTTTAATAACCTGATGTCTCTACATTCAAGAATAATAACAGCCACATCCGCACGCATATGACCCTGCTTTTAGACTAGTACTAGTACGAGTTAGTGTCAGTGTCACATCTTGGCATCATGCAACAAAATCTGATCCTACTTCTACGCTAGTACTAGTACCGCCCAGTATCACCTCTTGGCATCATGCCATATATAACTTAGTAACTGAGAAAATCATAGAGCTAGCTTCAGTAACACCAATAGTGCCCGGGATGATTACCTTCACACCAGTGGATGCTCCCTTTGTTCCTCCGCTACAATTACCTTCAGACCAGTCAGTACAACTGCATCACGGAGTTATAATTATTCAAAGTCATGTTTTATGTAGGAAGTGTTCAGCAATTAGTACAGAAAATTTCTCTTTGGGTATATAGATTTTTGATGGTTCAGATACCTAGCTTCTATCTCATTTCTCTCGGTCGATCACAGGAAGGAAACAAACACAAGAGATTTTGGTGCTTCCTGCAACTTACTGCAACGTTTTGCTCTAGCGAAAACAAAAGCTACCAGCTGCTTATTCTGACGAAACTGAAGAAAAGAAAACATCTTGCTAACTGAATATTGTGTAGCAAGATTACAGTAACCAACGATTTCCTCTTGATTTTTGTGAAGGAAATAGAGCATAGCAAAACTACAGCTCAAGGGATTACAAGCGAAGGACAAATCTAGCAGCATCCAACATGCAATCTAGATAAACCAATACTGTTTATAAATTTAGAAGACCATTTGTGGATGTAAAAAGATCATACAGAAATTACAGATCGAGTGATTACATGATAGAGATGGAGCAACAATCAACTAGCAATCCACTGGTGATGCAGAGGCAACACACAGGCATAGTGAAAGACACGAGAGAAGGAATGGGTGAAATCGCAATGGCAGCTCACATACAGCAGGGGAGAAGACCGGACCTCAAGCTGTGGTCGAACGGAGAAACAGCTAGGAGGAAGAGGTCATGGCGCACTTCGTCCCGGCGGTCGGCGGACGAGCAGCAACAGAATAGATCGAGCCGCCGCCACCCCTTCTCTGTTTATATGTATAGATCCTAACCTAATCTCTCCGTTCCTCCCGCCGGCAAACTGCACGCAATCATCTCGCAATCTTCTTGTGATTCTCGCGCCACCTTCCCGCATGCTAGCACCCTCCCGTTGCATCTCTGGTCCGCCTTGCTCCGCCTAGCGCCGCCTCCTCACTGCTTTTCTCCGCTTCCTAGTGCCTAGGCGCACGCCTTGCTCCGCCTAAGCGATGGGTCCGTCTAGAGGACCGATTAGGCCCAAAGCTACGCGATGGGCTATCAACGAGCGCTTCAGCGCACTGAGGCATATGCCTAATAACACTTTTTTCAACCCTGACTAGACGAAAGCGTTATTAGGTGCACACCTTGCTCCGCCTAAGCGATGGGCCCACCTAGAGGACCGATTAGGCCCAAAGCTACGCGATGGGCTATCGCCAAGCGCTTTAGCGCGCTGAGGCATACGCCTAGTAACGCTTCAGAAAAACAGACCCTTAGAGTTATGAGGAGTTGAAGATCAGGGACCAATCTATGAATAAACTTTAGCAAACAGGCCCTTGAAGGAAAAACTGAACGTGCCTTCGGGCCGAATACGTTTTCTGAAAAGGGAAACGTATTTTCAGCCATAGTAGAAGAGAATACGCTTTCCGGAAGGGAAAACGCATTTTGGATAAAAAAAGGTAGGAAATACACCTTCATATAGCGAAAACGCATTTCAAGAAAACGTTTCGACTTACAGACTAGGGCCCGGGGCAGAGTCAATGCTGAGACACTGCCAGGTGGGGTCGGGGAAAGCGAGTGGCCCACCTGGCCTCGTCTTCTTCCTCCTGCTTCCTGCCCCGACGGAAGCAGAGAAGGGCCCGACCAGGGGCGCTGCCGACGACATGGCGGGCGACTCCGGCCACCTCAAGCGACGGTGAGGGCACTGGCGGCTGTGGCCAGGTCTCCCGCATCCATCCCGAGGGCTAGCAGGTGCCGAGGAGGATGAGAAGAAGCAGAGCTTCGAGGGGAACAGAGGAGCGGTCGGTGGCCGTTGCATGCGTGGACGACGGCCCTGGTGGCTCCGGCGGCTGGAGAAGGGCATGGGGAGAGTCACAGGAGTGGGAGGAAGCTAGTGGTGGCTACCGGAGAGAGAGAAGAGCACCGAATGGCCGGGATGACGAGGCGATCGAATGGTGGAGGCGAGGCCGGACTTGGGAGACACGGCCACAGGGCTCTCCGGTGAGGGGCAAGGGGTTGGGGCGAACCGCGGGGACGAGGATGGTGGACAGCTCGGGAGGAGAGGAGAGGGGCTAGGTTTGCCTAACCGAGGAGGAACCGATGCAGCCATGGCGTCCTCCGGCGAAAAGAAGAGAGGGCCGAGGACTCCGGTAGGCTAGGGAAGCAAGTGAGGAGTGGATGAGCTGCGGGAGAGCTCGGGGCACGCAAAATTTCAACTCATTTGGATATGCCTAGCTTGTACTTCCTTCACAATCACATTCCTCAGACAGGAACTTTGAAAAATTGCCCAGGAATATTTACTAGGCAAATTGGGTTGAATTTTGGCACAGGTCAATTACTTTGACATAAAAAGATGTCCAAGAAGTTTGGGTTGAATTGGGCAAAGATAAATGACACTTGCTTCACAATGTGCCATTTAGGATAGAATAGGAAATGAATTTATTGAGCATGATGGGAAACATGGACAATGATATATTTTGCCATATTTGAGGAGGATATTAGCCAAACAATTTATGAGAATTATTTGGGAATTTTAGGAGTGATAGAAATATAGGATGCTTCAAAACCTAGGGTTTTAAGGGTTATTCCTTTATCAAAAAAGGAATATTCCCAACAAAAGAATTTTGGGTTAGGTCAAGGATGGAAATGACATGATCTTGGGATGATGAAGAGGGTGACAAGAAACTATAAAACCTAGGAAGACATGATCTTCCCAAGTTTCAGAACCACATAGCCACAGAAAATCAAATCAAAACCGGAAATCCAAGAAAATCAAAGGAAATATAAAAGGGCAAAAATCCAGGTTGTTACAAGGAATGACTTCCATTCGAAGAGTACTATACGCGGAGAGGCTGACTGTTGGGTCCACGGCCGCAACAAGGAAGTGCCTCCTTATTACACGGAAAATAATGATTCCTCCACCTGACAGTAGGGACCCACAGGACGTGCCACCGTATTTCTTGAAGAGGCAAAGGTGTCCCGATGTTTCAATGAGATGGTGGCTATCGTTTCTGCGGGAGTCGACCTTGACGATTCGACTACGATCATGCAAGACGTCGCGCCTTAGCAATCGCTAAACCAACTTCCGAGGGTTATTGACCATGTCGGAGCACGATCAACCTCACCACGAGGGTCTATTTCCTGCGAGCAAACGAAGAACAAGCAAGAAACTGAGATTGCAATCTGGATATTGCGAATATAAGATGAAAGCTTTATTGATCAAGGTGGGGTCCTGTGACGCCTTTGTCTGGTCGTTGAACACAAACGAAGTACGTGAAGTTGCAGCTATGGCGAATTTTAATCTAAACAAAACCCCAAGTCTAAACGATGCCCTAAGGGCTGTATATATGGAGGAGAGAGGGGGAATTTCGTGGCCCTTGGTGGAGGGATCCGAAACCAACCTAACTCTTGTTTCCCCACACATACAGACTCTAAAAAACAGCCTATACTTAAATACTTCGAAAATACATGGGCCTGGCCCAATAATAAGGTGACGCAGCACCTAGAATAGCCTCTGGACGAAATTTATGAAGTGGCATCTTGTATATTTCGTCCCATGCTTCATGCACTCATTATGGTGGCTTCAGAGTCCTGGAATCATAACTTGTAACTCTGTTCTTGCTCCCCTTGCACAGGCCATCATCTCCATGCTTGAACTTGCTCCAAGGTTCATCTTTCTTGTCCAAGCTAGGCCCTTCATTTGTAAGCAAAACAAATATATCCAATTTAGGCAGCATCATATTCTCATGAACATTAGAATCGTTACCAAGAAACGAAAGTACCTGATAATTCAATTGGCGTGCGCGAGCTCTAGTAATTGGTCAAGTATGTATAGCAGCAGGGGCTGTGGGTGTAACAATGGTATTGATGTCCTCATCATCCTCCCCTTCTTGAAATGAAGTCGTCCTCGACGAAAGTTCATCGTCCTCACCCAAATAAGGCTTCAAATCTGCAATGTTAAAAGTGGGACTAACCCCAAAATCTGCAGGCAGCTCAAGTTTATATGCATTATCATTTATTTTCTCTAACACCTTAAAAGGACCATCAGCACATGGCATTATCTTTGATTTGCGCAAATTAGGAAATCTATCTTTACGCAAATGTAACCAAACAAGATCTCCAGGTGCAAACACAACATGTTTTCTACCCTTATCTCCAGCAAGTTTATATTTAGCATTCATACGCTCAATGTTTTACTTAGTTAACTCATGCATTTCTAAAATCAATTCAGCATGTTCTTTGGCATCAAAATTAACCTTCTGCAAAGATGGAAGAGGCAACAAATCAATAGGTACACGAGGTAGGAAACCATACAAAATTTCAAAAGGGCACATCTTAGTAGTAGAATGCAATGAACGATTATAAGCAAATTCAATATGAGGCAAGCATTCTTCCCACATTTTCTTGTTATTCTTCAAAACAACCCTAAGCATAGTAGACAATGTTCTATTGACTACTTCAGTTTGTCCATCAGTTTGGGGGTGACAAGTACTACTAAAAAGCAGTTTAGTCCCCAACTAAGCCCATAAACATCTCCAAAAGTGGCTAAGAAATTTAGTATCACGATCTGAAACAATAGTATTGGGCACACCATGCGAGCGAATAATTTCACGAAAGAACAAATCAGCAACATTAACAGCATCATCGCTTTTATGACATGGTATAAAGTGTGCCATTTTCGAGAACCTATCCATGACAACAAATATGCTATCCCTCCCCTTCTTTGTTCGAGGTAAACCTAAAACAAAGTCGATAGATATATCCTCCCAAGGAGCACTAGGTACAGGCAAAGGCATATATAAACCATGAGGATTGAGTCGTGACTTAGCTTTTTGACATGTAGTGCAGCGAGCAACAAAATGCTCAGCATCCCGTCTCATCTTTGGCCAAAAGAAATGTGTAGCAAGTATATCCTCCCTCTTCTTGACGCCAAAGTGTCCCATTAATCCTCCTCCATGCGCCTCCTGCAACAACAAAAGACGAACAGAGCTAGCTGGAATGCATAGCTTGTTAGCACGAAACACAAATCCATCGTTAAGAATGAACTTGTTCCAAGTTCTCCCTTCCTTACAATTCTACAATACATCTTTAAATTCAGCATCATGCACATATTGATCTTTGATGGTCTTCAAACTAAATATTTTAAAGTCAAGTTGTGAAAGCATAGTATAACGACGAGACAATGCATCAGCAATAACATTTTCTTTACCCTTCTTGTGTTTAATGACATAAGGAAAAGTCTCAATGAATTCAGCCCATTTCGCATGTCTATGGTTCAGTTTTGCTTGACTTTTAATGTGTTTCAAAGATTCATGATCAGAATGTATAACAAATTCCTTGGGCCATAAATAATGTTGCCATGTGTCTAAGGTCCGAACAAGAGCATATAATTCTTTGTCATAAGTAGAATAGTTCAAACTAGGCCCACTCAATTTTTCAGAAAAGTATGCAACAGGTTTGCCATCTTGTAATAACTCACCTCCTAATCCAATTCCACTAGCATCACATTCAAGCTCAAAAGTCTTATTAAAATCAGGAAGTTGGAGTAAAGGAGCATGTGTCGACTTATCTTTCAATACCGTGAAGGCTTCTTCCTATGCGGTACCCCAAACAAAAGGCACATCCTTCTTTGTAAGCTCATTGAGAGGTGCAGCAATGGTGCTGAAATCTCTCACAAAACGCCTATAGAAACCAGCGAGGCCAAGGAAACTCCTCACTTGTGTGACCGTTTTGGGCTGCGGCCAACTCTCAATAGCTTCAATCTTGGCTTTATCAACTTCAATTCCCTGTGGAGTAACAACATAGCCAAGAAAAGATACTCGTTCGGTGCAAAAGGTGCACTTTCCAAGGTTACCATACAAACGTGCATCACGTAGAGCAATAAAAACAGCACGTAAATGTTCCAAATGTTCCTCCAAAGATTTGCTATAAATCAATATGTCATCAAAGTAAACTACCACAAATCGTCCAATGAAAGCACGTAAAACTTCATTCATTAACCTCATGAAATTACTAGGTGCATTAGTTAACCCAAAAGGCATAACTAACCACTCATATAATCCAAACTTAGTTTTAAATGTTGTTTTCCATTCATCTCCCAATTTCATACGAATTTGATGGTATCCACTACGCGAATCAACTTTGGAGAATATTGTAGAGCCACTCAATTCATCAAGCATATCATCTAGCCTAGGAATAGGATGACGATAACGAATAGTAATATTATTAATGCCTCTACAATCAACGCACATACGCGACGTACCATCCTTTTTCGGCACTAAAATGATAGGAACAGCACAAGGACTAAGGGATTCGCGTATATAACCTTTGTCGAGCAGTTCTTGTACTTGACGCATAATCTCCTTCGTCTCCTCTGGATTGGTACAGTATGGTGCACGGTTGGGTAATGATGCACCGGGAATTAAGTCAATTTGATGCTCAATCCCTCGAATAGGTGGTAATCCCGGTGGCACATCTTCTGGAAAGACGTCAGTGAACTCCTGCAAAATGTTAGTGACAGCACGAGGCAAAGAGGAAGGCACGTCCTCGAATGAAAATAATGCCTCTTTGCACACAAAAGCATAGCAAACAGATTTGCTAAAATCTAGCTCATCAATATCAGATTTTGTGGCAAGTAAACATGCACTTTTCAATTTAATTTCAGAAGCAACACTAGATGGTTTATTATTAGGTTTCATTTGTTGCTCAAATTCTTTTGCCACAATCTAATTATCACTCTTATTTTTCTCTTGTTTTGCTTTATTAGCTCTATTAATATCATCTTTCAAAATGGATTCAGGAGTCATAGGAAGCAAAGTAATATTTTTATCTTTATGAACAAGAGTATACGGATTGTTTCTACCATGGTGTACAGAATTTTTATCAAATTGCCATGGTCTACCAAGTAATAAGGAACATGCTTGCATAGGTACCACATCACAATCAACATAATCAGCATATGTAGAGATCCTAAAATGCACACGAGCAGTACGTGTTACCTTAACCTTGCCACTGTTGTTGAACCATTGGACGTAGTAAGGATGTGGATGTGGTCTTGTAGTGAGAGATAGCTTCTCCACCATCTCCATGCTAGCCAAGTTGTTGCAGCTCCCTCCATCTATGATGACGCGAACAGAACGTTCCTTCACAATTCCCTTTGTATGGAACAAATTATGCCTCTAATTTTGCTCAGCTTGTGTGACCTGCACACTCAAAACACATTGAGCAACTAAACATTCATACATGTCAACATCTTCAGGAGCCATGTATTGCGTCTCATGATCTGAATCATCTCCACCATGTTCTTCACATGTAATAAGAGCCAAAGTCTCCTCATCATAGTCACTAGTGGACTCATACCCACCATCCTCAGTAGCAATCATCACACGCTGAGATTTGCATTCTCTCGCAAAATGTCCTCTTCCCTTACAACAACGACAAATAATACCACTTGTGTGCCCTGCTGATGCCATAGAAGAAGAAGAACTCTGCGCAGGCCCGGGAGGTGTGCTCTTGGCAGATAGTGGTGGTTGTGCCTGCTTTCTTGTATCACGGCTGGAGGTGGCACCTGATGGAGGTGCTGGTGGAGTGGAAGTAGAGGATGCACGTGGTGTCCATGCTGAAGATCGACCTGGAGAAAAGTTAGTTCGCGCCAATGCCTGTCGATCCTGCACTTCACATTCAGCTTTACAAGCAAGATGGAATAAACGAGTGATATTAGTATACTCCTTATACTCTAGAATGGTCTGAATCTCTCTATTTAATCCACCCATAAAACGTGCAAGCATAGCTTCATTCTCCTCAACAATACCACATCTAATCATGCCGGTTTGTAATTCCTGATAATATTCTTCTACAGAATTTTTCCCTTGTCTTAAATGCTGCAATTTTTGAAGTAATTCACGTTGATAATATGGTGGAACCCAACGAGTACGCATAGCAATTTTCAAAGCAGCCCAAGTAGCTGGAATAGGATATAATCTACAATGCTCAGACCACCAAACACATGCAAAACTAGTGAATGCACAAACAACAGTAGGAACACGTCTCTCCTCGGGATATTGTAAACATGTAAATCGTTGTTCAGTTTCTAACTCCCAAGTAAGATATATATTAGGAACATATCTACCCTCAAATGGTGGAATATTCAATTTGAGTTTAGGGAGATGGTCATGATCTCGTATGTGAGGGTGAGCCCTCCCATTGCCATTATTTGCATGTGGACATCCTGGTGGCTGCGGTGCTGGTGGTGGCACGTAGTTCTGATTTTGATCAACCTCATCCTCGTAATCTCCTGCAAAATCATCCCCCTCCGCATCAGCAGCAGGAGCCACAGAAGTATCAACAGCAGCACCAACAGTTTGGCCAGGTGCAAGAGGGAGACGGCTCGCTCGGCGGAGGGTTGTTTCACGATGTGGAGGTAGCCGTTGTTGTTGTTGTTGTAGAGGTGCGTTAGGTGCAGCCGGTGGTGGTGGTGGAAGACACGCGAGCAATTCATTAAACCTGTTGTCGAGCTTTGTTTCGAATGTCTTCTCCATGCCATCTATCTTCTCCATGGCCTCTTCAAATCTGTTTAGCACATCTTCCACCTGTCAACTCATCATTTGCTGAAACTTATCATGTAACTCTTTGTTCGTCATGTTCTCCCAGTCAATCGCGTCAGGTTGTGATCCTGCCATGGTTAGCAGCAATAGAAACACACAAGAATATGATCCTACAGACTACTAGAAAATGGCGGTGGTGGAGTGTCACAAATCCGTCAAGCAAATCTCAAATTCTTACTAGTTCTTACCCAGCAGCAGGCGGTGACCGGCAACCGTCGTAGTCAAAACTCTCAAAGCTTGGATAGAGCGATTACCAGGGAGAGTCAAACGCACGACGTAGATGTATGTGGAGCTAGGAAGGCTTATAATATGGTAGCAAAAAGGGTCAGCAATAATCAATTCAGAGATGCAAAGTAGAATAAACGCTCAACGACGGTACTGTGCTGGTCCTAGGCTAGACCGTGCTAGAGACGCGAGCCTAGAACACTAAAAAAATCACGGCGCTGCACGTAAACAAGGGAAAAGCACACTTGGGAATTTTTTTTTCGCTCTGTTTTTTTGGTGCTCCTCTTTTTTTTTGCGAAAAATCACTATAATGGTGAGTGTCTCATAACTCTTCCCTCGTCAAACTGATAGGATGCGCACGGAATTTTTTTGACTGTTTTTTTGGAAATCAGGGCAGCGACGACGAAAAAGTGCGACCAAAAATCACTATGATGGCACGTGGCTCAAAACACTCAGAAAAGCCTAAAAATAGGATAGGGAAAATAGTTTTGCTCGTGAAAATTTTGGCCTAAAACTGCCCACGGAAATATGTTTGCCTGTGAAAATATTTTTTTTCCGAGACCTACTCAGGCAAGGAAACACGAATCGGAAATTAGACGGACCTCGAAAACAAACCTAATATGAAAGGAACTCGAATTTGTAGTGGATATATGATGGTAGGATATGGTAGCGGTGGTGGTATATGGATACAGATTGGTGGTGGTATATGGATACGGATTGGTGATGGTATATGGAGACGGATTGGTGGTGGTATATGGATATGAATCTATGGCGGATAAGCGGTGGTGGTAGATGGCAGGAGCGATGATGATGGTGCGGCGGCGGCGTGACAACTTATGACCAGAACTCGAAACTCTAAAAGACTAGACTCTAAGACCAGCAAATACACACGAGATGCAACCGCAAATTCAACAAAGCAAAATACTGAAAAGACTACGCAAAGTCTCAGATTGGTTCGGATATGATGAACTAACCCTAATTTTTTTTGGCTTTTTTCGTGGACTGTAGGTATGAAGAACAGACTCGATCTAAACTATGAAAAACTAGAAAATCTCACCGAGCAACTTGAAAATCTGATACCACTTGATAGAGGCAAAGGTGTCTCGATGTTTCGATGAGATGGTGGCTATAGTTTCTGAGGGAGTCGACCTTGACGATTCGACTACGGACTCTAAAAAACAGCCTATACATAAGTACTTCGAGAATACATGGTGGAGAGAGGGGGAATTTCGTGGCCCTTGGG
The DNA here is from genome assembly GCF_018294505.1 of Triticum aestivum. Classification (NCBI taxonomy): domain Eukaryota; kingdom Viridiplantae; phylum Streptophyta; class Magnoliopsida; order Poales; family Poaceae; genus Triticum; species Triticum aestivum. The sequence goes on along the minus strand of NC_057797.1, from coordinate 295,440,294 downwards.
GGAGGGGTCCAAAACCAACCCTAACTCTTGTTTCCCCACACATACGGACTCTAAAAAACATCCTTTACTTAAGTACTTCGAAAATACATGGGCCTGGCCCAATAATAAGGTGACGCAACACCTAGAATAGCCTCTGGACGAAATTTATGAAGTGGCATCTTGTATAATTTGTCCCATGCTTCATGCACTCATTATGGTGGCTTCATAGTCCTGGAATCATCACTTGTAACTCCGTTCTTGCTCCCCTTGCGCATGCCATCATCTCCATGCTTGAACTTGCTCCAAGGTTCATCTTTCTTGTCCAAGCTAGGCCCTTCATTTGTAAGCAAAACAAATTTATCCAATTTAGGCAGCATCATATTCTCATGAACATTAGAATTGTTACCAAGAAACGAAAGTACCTGATAATTCAATCGGCGTGCGCGAGCTCTAGTAATTGGTCCAGTATGAATAACAGCAGGGGCTGTGGGTGTAACAATGGTATTGATGTCCTCGTCAGTTTCCCTCCTGACTGCTGGGACCCACCAGCTACTGTTGGAAATATGCCCTAGAGGCAATAATAAAAGTATTATTATTATATTTCCTTGTTCATGATAATTGTCTTTATTCATGCTATAATTGTGTTATCCGGAAATTGTAATACATGTGTGAATAACAGACACCAACATGTCCCTAGTAAGCCTCTAGTTGACTAGCTCATTGATCAACAGATAGTCATGGTTTCCTGACTATGGACATTGGATGTCATTGATAACGAGATCACATCATTAGGAGAATGATGTGATGGACAAGACCCAATCCTAAAAATAGCACAAGATCGTATAGTTCGTTTGCTAGAGTTTTCCAATGTCAAGTATCCTTTCCTTAGACCATGAGATCGTGTAACTCCCGGATACCGTAGGAGTGCTTTGGGTCTACCAAACGTCACAACGTAACTGGGTGACTATAAAGCTATACTACGGGTATCTCCGAAAGTGTCTGTTGGGTTGACACGGATCGAGACTGGGATTTGTCACTCCGTATGACGGAGAGGTATCACTGGGACCACTCGGTAATGCATCATCATAATGAGCTCAAAGTGACCAAGTGTCTGGTCACGGGATCATGCATTACGGTACGAGTAAAGTGACTTGCCGGAACGAGATTGAACGAGGTATTGGGATACCGACGATCGAATCTCGGGCAAGTAACATGTCACACCCTAGCTAGTTCATGCATTAGAGTGTTGCATCATATTTACTCTTTCATCAGAAACCTGAAATGGGGATGACAGAACCCCCAGCCCCCTCTGAAACCAACTAGGGTTTACTAAAAACTTTTTCAATGAACCTGAAATTCCCTTCTAAAATGCCCATCATTTTTGTCTTGGTTCAGAACCTCTGCCAAAAGTGATGCACATTTTCCTAGGCCATCTTAGGGTTTGTGAATTAAATCATAAATATTTGAATTTGGGCATTTAAAATTATATAAAATATTTAAATGCTCAAATATCTCCAAACTAAAATGTTTCATGTTGGAAATAATCCAACTATGGACCAGGAGTAGTTTGGTGATTTTAGGAGTTGCCTAAGTATTTTTATTAATTCAACAAAGTTGCAGAAGTATTAAAAAAACAGAAAACAGAGAAAAATAGAAAAACTTACCTGGCGCCAGCACCCGGCCCACCTGCCGGCCCAGCCCAGCGCCGCTCCAGCGAGCTGCTTGCCGGCCAGGCAGGCAGCAGGCAGGTGCCCGACGGCGACCGCAGCGCGCGCCACGCACCTGCTCGCCGCCTCGCCGCTCCCCTCGCCCGGTGACGTCGTGGATCGCCCTCCCTCTCTCCCCCGAACCCCCAGACACCCCCTTCCTCTCCAGCTCCTCCCCCTCGCGCCCCCCAGCCATGGCCGACGCTACCGCCGCCGTGCCTACGTCGTAGCCGCGCTCCCCGCCGCCCGTGCGTCCTCTCGTCGTGTCCAGGAGCTCCGCCGCTGTCCACTTCATCGAGCAAGCCGAGCCCCGAGCGCTCGCAACGCCCGAGTCCACCGCAACGACCTCGCCCGAACCGCCGTCGCCGGAGATCCCCTTCAACGCCGTCGTCGCTCCGGTCCGTCCCCGGCCGCACCAAGGGCTTCGTCGAACTCCCCGTGAGCTTAGCCATCTTCCCCTCCTTCTTTTCTTGCTCCCGAGCCGTGTAGCGACCTCCCGGAGCTCAACCGCACCCACCACCGTGGAGCTCGTCGCCGACGTGCTCCCGGTCACCCTCCGGCCACTCCACGGTGTCCATCATGCTCACCGCGTCACGTAGCACCTAACTAGCTACTCCCCGCACCTCACCGACCCCTCTAGCGACAAGTTCGACTTCGGCCGAACTCCGGTGGCCGCCAAAGTCGTCGCCGGCGCCAACTCCGGCCACCCCGACCCCAACGGACTCCACCAAGAGCTGCGGCTCGTCCTCAGCTCCACTCCGGTGGTCTCCGCGACCCATTTGGTGGCCGAAACGGCCAAAACCACTTCCGCCGCCGCGTCGGGCTCGCCGGCGGCTAAACGCCGGTGCAGCCGACCCGGGTTTGACCACGGGTGGGCCCTGGTTGACTCCCCTGAGTCAATGACAGGTGGGGCCCAGCCCTGTTAACTAATTAGGATTAGTTTAAATTAATTTTAGTTTAATTAATCACACTGACACGCGGGACCCACTGTCAGGTTTGACCCGGACGTGTCCCGTTGACCTGCTGATGTCACACTGACGTCAGGCTGACGCAGTAATTGATTTTCTGGATTTAATCTAATATAGGAAATTCCAGAATATAGTTTAAACTTCAAAAATTCATAACTTTTATTCTGTAACTCCAAATCAGACAAATTATATATGAAAAATGATCAGAAAAATCCAATCTATCCATCTGTACTATTTTCATGCATGATTAAACAAGTTAACTTGATGTTTAATGCAGAACAAGGAAAAACACTTTAAAGGGCCATGTTTGAGTTTGAAATTTGAATCTTTGATTCAAATTGGTTCAAACCCTTCTGGTCTTAGTTGCATTAGCCCAACACACTCATATTGCCATGTTTCATGCATGCATCATATTGTTGCACATTGTTTGGTGATGGTTGTGTATCGGTGTTCTTTGCGGCAGGTTCTGCCTCCGAGGAGTACCGTGATTACCCTAACGAAGAACCGTATCAGTGCATCGAACCATCAGGCAAGCAACCAACCATTTGATCATATCGATACAATCCCATGTTCTCGCTCCTGCTCTCTTTTACTGCATTAAGACAACGCGTTTCAAACTGCTGTGTGCTACGGTAGTTGAACCCATTTCCTCTGCATGACCTGTCATTGCCACAGTAACTAGATGAAACCCACTAGCATGTGTAGGAGTTGATTGAGCCATATGTATGTGTTGTTCCTACCTTGCTATGCCTGCTATGCTTAGAGTCGTGTCAGGTCTGGTTCATCTGGGTGATGGGCTAGAGTGAAATGATTATGTCGGTAATGAGAGTGGTGTGGTGAACACGATTTGGTAAAGGTATCGATGAGAGGCCATGTAGGAGTACATGGTGGGTTGTTTCATTGAAGCCGACCTTAAGCACTGAGATCTGTATGTGTGATTTAAGATTCAGCTACTACCATGCATTGGGCCCGAAACCAATGGACCCTCTCGACTTCTTATTCACCCTAGTTCTCTGTCCAGGAGTTGCAAGTAGTTTCTGGTGTTTGTAGCCTACTGGAGGCCGTGGACAGCGCTGACCGTAGGGGTGGGCTGTGATGCGGTAGGTACGTGGCACGGTGTACCGAATACCCGTTAGGTATCTCGGGAACCCTGTTCACATCGTTTGGGGCTGTGAGCGAAACCTCGGCCGGATCTCCTCATGGATGGAACCCGAATAGGCGATAAACCTGGACTAGAGACTTAGGTGATTAGGTAGGTCGTGGCCGACACCCACGTTGGGCTTCCGCTTGAAGGTTGCCGAGTACATGTCGTGTAAACGACGGTAAGTGGTGAGAGCGTGTATGAAGAAGTACACCCCTGCAGGGTTATCATGATCTATTCGAATAGCCGCGTCCGCGGTAAAGGACTACTTGGTTGCCTATACAGTTCATAGACAAGTAAATGGAAACTACTAAAAGCCTCAAGATAAGTGTGAGTGCCGAGGATGGCTCTTCCGTAGGAAGACGGAGGTGGATCCTCGGTAGTGTATTGAAGTGGTGAGTAGTGGACTCGTGTACGCAAAACCATTTCAAGTTGGAGTCTCGTAGGATAGTCTAGCCAAGAGTCAAAGCTGGCTTGCTGCAATAACTCCACCAACCCTTCTTGATAATGTGCATGTATGTAGGATCTGATGTAAGTCTTGCTGAGTACCTTTGTACTCATGTTGCTATAATTTACATTTTTACAGAAGACGCTGCAACCCCTTCTGATGGGTTCTTCGTAGACGTTGACATCAATGAGTAGGCTAAGGCCCAGGTGGTGATCCTGAGCTTGTGAAGGACCACGTAGTATAGCTAGGCTTTCCAAGCCTCTTTTATTTTACTAGTTGTCTGTACTCAGACAAGTTACTTCCGCTGCTGGTTTGTATGACTGTATGACTTGAATGCTGGGTCGTGTGACCCGTACCTTTGTGTATGTTATGTATGGCTCTCTGAGCCTTAAATAAAGTACTTGTGTCATAGAGTCATGTTGTGATGCCTTGTTGTATTTGCACATATCGAGCATATTGTGTGTATGTATTGAAATGCTTGGTATGTGTGGGATCTGACTATCTAGTTGTTTATCCTTAGTAGCCTCTCTTACCGGGAAATGTCTCCTAGTGTTACCACTGAGCCATGGTAGCTTGCTACTGCTCTGGAACACTTAGGCTGGCCGGCATGTGTCCTTCTTCGTTCCTGTGTCTGTCCCTTCGGGGAAATGTCACGCATTGAGTACCGGAGTCCTGTTAGCCCGCTACAGCCCGGTTTACCGGAGTCCTGCTAGCCCAGTGCTACAGCCCGGACCCACTTGCTGATGACCGACACGTTCGATGCTGGGTCATGGATGCCTGTCCCTGTAAGTCTGTGCCACTTTGGGTTTACGACTAGCCATGTCAGCCCGGGCTCCTTATCATATGGGTGCTAGCGACACTATCATATACGTGTGCCAAAAGGCGCAAACGGTCCCGGGCAAAGGTAAGGCGACACCCGTGGAATACCGTGCGTGAGGCCGCAAAGTGATATGAGGTGTTACATGCTAGACCTATGTGGCATCGAGTCGGGGTCCTGACAGCGTTGGCATCAGAGCCGGACTGCCTGTAGGTTCTCCAAGCCAAACTGGTCGATGTTGAGTCTAGAAATTCTTTAGTTATATGTAGGGGAATTGTTTGTGGGTTGGAACGTAAGGCTCTTTTTACTCCTTTATCTTATGACATTCTGATCTGAGTCAGTCTATTCTTCCACCGGGGGTTAAGGAATTAGGATCTATTCTCTCTATCAGGATCACGTGTTACTAATCAGTAGTACCTTATAGGTTTGATGGATACAAGCCTAGTTCAGTTCTACTACCACATTATGTTGTTAGGATGGACTCAGAACTTTGATATGATGATGTTGAGTGTGTATGAAATCCTTTGTCAAATGTCTCAAAATCCTTCTTGAGCATTTACAGCTGTTATGCTGCCGAAATTTTGCTAGAAATTCTAATGCCTTTGCATTATGGTTGTGCTTTCAGATGGCCACTCGCGACCTCAATCAAGTGGTTCGCCTGACTCGATGCCTAGATGTACCCGGCCATACCGCCATGTTGGTCAGGGTAATGACTGAGGCTGGATACCGTTGGTATCCTGAGTACACGGTCGAAGAGCAATTTCGAGACTTTAATCAAAGCCAGTATCTCTGCACTGTCAGGATATTTCCATCTTATCCTGGATCCACCGAGCCCCTTCACTGCTCCTATGGACTCGGGGTTACTATTGAGATGGCTGTGCAGGACGCCGCCTACTCTATGATGACCATCATGCGAGTCAGGTCTGGCCTATTTCGGGACTCTGATTTCCGGTATATGCCAGGATCACTTCCGGGAGCACAAGGGTATCTCCAGGCTATCTATGCTGACCCCACTCAGGAGGATTCACGGACTCGCACCACTGCTGAGATGCTCGAGGATAAGGACCGTGAAAATCGGGCCTTGAGGCTAGAGCTCTTCAATACCCGTGCTGACCATTGGGCCACGTTGACTCGGTTTGCACCGGCGGTGCAAGCTGGATATTCGGATATGCGCGATCTCTATCCTGTGAGATCTGCTCTGCCAGACGTGATGGGTTGGCGTGATGTAGGAGGCATCACCCCACCTCGCGGTCCCCGCAGGCCACCGTCTGTTGGTCCAAGACCTCATCCTAGCCCCTATGGTCCACAAGCTCCGCGAGATCGTCTGTTCCCGGATGATCATGTTGAGCTTCCAGGCTATGGAGGTGACTTCTACGAGGACTACTACGGATCGGTCTGAGTTAGTGGTAGTATCACTAGTTCGTACTAGCTGTGTCGTCTATCGTCCTGCGTGACTCGTGGGATATGACCTAGTTTGTACCGCCTTCCGGAGGTGTAGAAAAATAATGTATAGGAGCTTGGGATGCCTCCGATGAGATGTAATCCTCTTTTCACCGTAATAGTACCTTGTTTGGTCTTGTACTAAACCTTGTATGGTGTGTATGACGATGGAATAAAGAAGCAGTTTCTGTATCTACCATGTCATACGGATGATCATCTTGCATTCCGAGTTATTCCTTACATTCTGTATTCTATGTCGGAATCTTATCATTCTGACTAAATCATTGTCTTGTTTACCTAGGATGGTCAACACGCGCAATAACCCTGCTCCTCAAGAGCAGGCCGAAGGCAGTGAAGTCAGGAATGCAAATCTGCCTCATCCTCCTTCCCTAGCCGAGGTTATGATGGAAGCCGAAAGAAACAAGCGGGAGACCAACCGTTTGTTGGAGCGTATTGAACAGAACACAGCACACCATCAGAGGACTAACGTGGTGTCACTCAGTGATTTCATCAAGTTACATCCACCCACGTTCCACCACTCCGTCGAGCCTCTCGACGCTGATGACTGGCTTCGCAGTATTTCTCACAAACTGCGCTCCGCGCTAGTAGCCGAGGCTGACAAGGTCACCTTTGCTGCATATCATCTTGAAGGCCCCGCCAGTCTATGGTGGGAGAATTATGGAGCTATGCGCCCAGCGGGCCATGTCACTACTTGGGCTGAATTCAGCGAGGCTTTCCGTGAACATCACATTCCGGAGGGTCTCATGGACCGTAAACGTGAGGAATTTTGCAGTTTCACCCAAGGCCGACTCTCTGTGGATGCTTACAGCAGGGAGTTTGGTAACCTCGCACGATATGCAACTGAGGAAGTTTCTACTGATGCTAAGAAGCAAGCAAGGTTCCGTAAGGGACTTAGTCCTGAGCTTCGCCGCGACCTCCGTCTGCATGAGTGCACATCTTTTCAGAAGCTTGTTAACAAGGCCATCAGTGCTGAGACTGGTCAGACTGATTATGACGCAACACGCAAGCATGGCCGTGACGTGGGTTCCTCATCCGGTGCTGGTCCTCAGAAGCGCCGCGTGTGGGTGCCCAACACTGCCCTGCCACCCAGGTTCACACCGAGGCCATCCTTCCAGGCGCCTCGCCCCGTTCAACAGTCTGCACCAGCCAAGCCCTATGGTGGTCCAACCAACAATGCTCCTCCACGTACCAGTTCTGTGACTTGCTTTCAAGTGTGGGGAATCTGGCCACTATATGCGCGAGTGTCCCCAGACCAACCCCAACCAATCTGCTAAAGCTGTTGGCCGTGGCAAGCCGACAGGGAAAGTGTTCCACGCCAAGCCGGCCACCGCTACACGTGGCCATGTCAACTGTATCTCTGCCGAAGAAGCTCAAGAGGATCCCAACGTCGTTCTCGGTACGCTCCTTGTTAATTGCCACCCGGCATCTGTTCTTTTCGATACAGGAGCATCTCATTCATTTATATCCGAGAGCTATGCTCGTCTGCATAACACCGCATTCTGTGACATGCCATCCTCTATGGTAATTCAAACTCCGGGATCCAAATGGCAAACTTCTAGAGTAAGTCCATGGAAATGAAATCCAAGTCGACAGACTTGTTTTCCTTGCATCTTTGATAGCCCTTAAATCTTCAGATATTAATATCATCTTGGGTATGGACTGGATGTCAGCTCATCATGCCCAAATTGATTGCTTCTCTAGGACTGTTCAACTCACCCATCCTTCGGGGAAGATAGTCAATGTCTTGACCCGAATAGCCAAGCGACAGTTATATTCTCTTAACGCCAGCCCTTTGCCAGACCTTGAGGACGTTCCGGTAGTCCGTGACTTCCCGGATGTCTTCCCAGAGGAATTGCCAGGTGTTCCACCTGACAGGGATGTTGAGTTCGTAATAGACCTTATTCCAGGAACCGTCCCGATTGCTAGAAGACCCTATAAGATGGCACCACTAGAACTAGCCGAGCTTAAGAAACAACTCGATGAGTCCTTGAAAAAGGGTTTCATCCGACCTAGTTCATCTCCGTGGGCTTGCCCCGTCCTCTTCGTCAAGAAGAAGGATGGTACGGACCGGATGGTTGTAGATTATCGACCTGTCAATTTGGTCACAATCAAGAACAAATATCCGCTCCCCAGGATCAACGACCTGTATGATCAGCTCGCTGGATCCTCAGTCTTCTCCAAAATGGATTTGAGGTTGGGCTACCATCAAATCAAAATCAGGAACGGGGACATTCCTAAAACGGCCTTTGTTACTCGTTATGGCCAATACGAGTACACCGTCATGTCCTTCGGTTTAACCAACGCTCCAGCCACCTTTTCTCGGTTAATGAACTCAATCTTCATGGAGTATTTGGATAAATTCGTCGTGGTTTACCTCGATGATATACTCATCTACTCCAAGAACGAGGAAGAACATGCCGAACATCTAAGGCTAGTGTTGAAGAAACTTCGAGAGCATCGCCTTTATGCCAAATTTTCTAAATGTGAATTTTGGTTGTCAGAAGTGACCTATCTGGGTCATGTAATATCTGGTAAAGGTATTGCTGTTAACCCTGAGCGAGTTCAAGCCGTCCTTAATTGGACTCCACCTGAATCGGTCAAGCAAGTTCGGAGTTTTCTGGGCTTAGCGAGCTATTGCCGTCGCTTTGTCGAAAATTTCTCCAAAGTTGCTAAACCTCTAACCGAACTCCTCAAGAAAGATAAAAAGTTCGAATGGACTCCACAATGTGAGCACAGCTTTCAGGAACTGAAAAGACGCCTGACTTCTGCTCCCGTACTGGTACCGCCAGACTTCTCTAAGGACTTTGTTATCTACTGCGACGCCTCGCGACAAGGACTAGGTTGCATTCTCATGCAAGATCGACACGTAATTGCTTACGCTTCACGGCAATTGCACCCACATGAGGAGAATTATCCTACTCATGATCTAGAGCTTGCAGCCGTAGTCTATGCACTTAAAACCTGGCGACATTACCTCCTTGGTAATCGCTGCGAAATATTCACTGATCACCAAAGTCTGAAGTACATCTTCACCCAACCGGATTTGAATCTCAGGCAAAGACGTTGGGTCGAGTTGATCACAGATTTCGACTTAGGAATAACTTACACCCCAGGGAAAGCCAACGTCATGGCTGATGCGCTAAGTCGTAAATCTTATTGTAACAACCTGATGTTACAACAAAGTCAACCGCTTCTCCATGAGGAATTTCGGAAGCTTAACCTTCACATTGTTCCTCAAGGTTTTCTTTCCACCTTGGTGGCGAAACCTACCCTTACGGATCAGATCATCAAAGCACAGAAGGTAGATCCGGGAATTTCCCGCATCAAGAGAAACATCAAGAAAGGAGTTGCGAATTGTTTCTCCATTGATGATCAAGGGGTCGTATACTTCGGGAATCGACTAGTGGTTCCCAAGGTGCGAAACCTGAGACGATTGATCCTTAAGGAAGCTCATGAATCTCCTCTCACCATTCATCCCGGTAGTACTAAGATGTATCAGGACCTACGCCAGAGGTTCTGGTGGACTAGGATGAAGAGAGAAATTGCTCAGTATATTGCTAATTGCGACGTCTGCCGTCGTGTAAAAGCAGAGCATCAACGGCCTGCTGGCACCCTTCAACCCTTAGCTATTCCTGAATGGAAATGGGATAAAATTGGTATGGATTTCATTACCGGTTTTCCCAGGACCAAGAGAGGGAATAATGCTATCTTCGTCGTTGTCGATCGTCTTTCCAAAGTGGCCCATTTCTTACCTGTTCGTGAGAGTATAACCGCTAGTCAGTTGGCAGACTTATACATCTCCCGAATAGTGTCTCTCCATGGTGTTCCTTTGGAAATTAACTCGGATCGAGGAAGTCTTTTCACCTCTCGATTTTGGGAAAGTTTCCAAAATGCTATGGGAACCCGCCTTTCTTTTAGCACCGCTTTCCACCCTCAATCGAGTGGTCAAGTGGAACGCGTCAACCAGATCCTAGAAGACATGCTTCGAGCCTCTGTTATCTCATTCGGAATGGAGTGGGAGAAATGCCTTCCATTTGCCGAATTTGCTTACAACAACAGCTATCAATCTAGCTTGGGTAAAGCCCCTTTTGAAGTTCTCTATGGACGACGGTGTCGAACACCCCTTAACTGGTCAGAAACCGGGGAAAGACAATTCTTTGGCCCGGATATGATTCAGGAAGCAGAAGAGCAAGTTCGCATCGTTCGTGAAAAGTTGAAAACAGCCCAATCTCGTCAAAAGAGTCAATATGACCGAAAACATAAGGCTATGACTTTCGAGGTTGACGAGAAGGCTTACCTTCGGGTTACTCCTCTGAAGGGAACCCATCGTTTCGGTATCAAAGGCAAATTGGCTCCTCGTTACATTGGACCTTTTCGCATTCTCGCTAAACGAGGAGAAGTTGCCTACCAGTTGGAACTACCTCCGCATCTCTCCAGAGTCCACGATGTCTTCCATGTTTCTCAACTCAGGCGTTCCTTCTCGGATCCTATCCGTGGAGTGGACCACGAAACGCTTGATCTCCAAGATAATCTCACGTATCGAGAGTACCCCATTCGTATCCTCGATCAGGCCGAGCGTACCACTCGACGTCATAATATCAAGTTTCTCAAAGTTCAATGGTCGCACCATTCTGAGGATGAAGCAACTTGGGAAAGGGAGGATCGTCTTCGACTCGAGTACCCCGCCTTCTTTCCGGAAGAACCCAAATCTCGGGACGAGATTCTTTTGAGTGGGGGTGAGTTGTCACACCCTAGCTAGTTCATGCATTAGAGTGTTGCATCATATTTACTCTTTCATCAGAAACCTGAAATGGGGATGACAGAACCCCCAGCCCCCTCTGAAACCAACTAGGGTTTACTAAAAACTTTTTCAATGAACCTGAAATGCCCTTCTAAAATGCCCATCATTTTTGTCTTGGTTCAGAACCTCTGCCAAAAGTGATGCACATTTTCCTAGGCCATCTTAGGGTTTTGAATTAAATCATAAATATTTGAATTTGGGCATTTAAAATTATATAAAATATTTAAATGCTCAAATATCTCCAAACTAAAATGTTTCATGTTGGAAATAATCCAACTATGGACCAGGAGTAGTTTGGTGATTTTAGGAGTTGCCTAAGTATTTTTATTAATTCAACAAAGTTGCAGAAGTATTAAAAAACAGAAAACAGAGAAAAATAGAAAAACTTACCTGGCGCCAGCACCCGGCCCACCTGCCGGCCCAGCCCAGCGCCGCTCCAGCGAGCTGCTTGCCGGCCAGGCAGGCAGGCAGGTGCCCGACGGCGACCGCAGCGCGCGCCACGCACCTGCTCGCCGCCTCGCCGCTCCCCTCGCCCGGTGACGTCGTGGATCGCCCTCCCTCTCTCCCCCGAACCCCCCAGACACCCCCTCTCCTCTCCAGCTCCTCCCCCTCGCGCCCCCCAGCCATGGCCGACGCTACCGCCGCCGTGCCTACGTCGTAGCCGCGCTCCCCGCCGCCCGTGCGTCCTCTCGTCGTGTCCAGGAGCTCCGCCGCTGTCCACTTCATCGAGCAAGCCGAGCCCCGAGCGCTCGCAACGCCCGAGTCCACCGCAACGACCTCGCCCGAACCGCCGTCGCCGGAGATCCCCTTCAACGCCGTCGTCGCTCCGGTCCGTCCCCGGCCGCACCAAGGGCTTCGTCGAACTCCCCGTGAGCTTAGCCATCTTCCCCTCCCTTCTTTTCTTGCTCCCGAGCCGTGTAGCGACCTCCCGGAGCTCAACCGCACCCACCACCGTGGAGCTCGTCGCCGACGTGCTCCCGGTCACCCTCCGGCCACTCCACGGTGTCCATCATGCTCACCGCGTCACGTAGCACCTAACTAGCTACTCCCCGCACCTCACCGACCCCCTAGCGACAAGTTCGACTTCGGCCGAACTCCGGTGGCCGCCAAAGTCGTCGCCGGCGCCAACTCCGGCCACCCCGACCCCAACGGACTCCACCAAGAGCTGCGGCTCGTCCTCAGCTCCACTCCGGTGGTCTCCGCGACCCATTTGGTGGCCGAACGGCCAAAACCACTTCCGCCGCCGCGTCGGGCTCGCCGGCGGCTAAACGCCGGTGCAGCCGACCCGGGTTTGACCACGGGTGGGCCCTGGTTGACTCCCCTGAGTCAATGACAGGTGGGGCCCAGCCCTGTTAACTAATTAGGATTAGTTTAAATTAATTTTAGTTTAATTAATCACACTGACACGCGGGACCCACTGTCAGGTTTGACCCGGACGTGTCCCGTTGACCTGCTGATGTCACACTGACGTCAGGCTGACGCAGTAATTGATTTTCTGGATTTAATCTAATATAGGAAATTCCAGAATATAGTTTAAACTTCAAAAATTCATAACTTTTATTCTGTAACTCCAAATCAGACAAATTATATATGAAAAATGATCAGAAAAATCCAATCTATCCATCTGTACTATTTTCATGCATGATTAAACAAGTTAACTTGATGTTTAATGCAGAACAAGGAAAAACACTTTAAAGGGCCATGTTTGAGTTTGAAATTTGAATCTTTGATTCAAATTGGTTCAAACCCTTCTGGTCTTAGTTGCATTAGCCCAACACACTCATATTGCCATGTTTCATGCATGCATCATATTGTTGCACATTGTTTGGTGATGGTTGTGTATCGGTGTTCTTTGCGGCAGGTTCTGCCTCCGAGGAGTACCGTGATTACCCTAACGAAGAACCGTATCAGTGCATCGAACCATCAGGCAAGCAACCAACCATTTGATCATATCGATACAATCCCATGTTCTCGCTCCTGCTCTCTTTTACTGCATTAAGACAACGCGTTTCAAACTGCTGTGTGCTACGGTAGTTGAACCCATTTCCTCTGCATGACCTGTCATTGCCACAGTAACTAGATGAAACCCACTAGCATGTGTAGGAGTTGATTGAGCCATATGTATGTGTTGTTCCTACCTTGCTATGCCTGCTATGCTTAGAGTCGTGTCAGGTCTGGTTCATCTGGGTGATGGGCTAGAGTGAAATGATTATGTCGGTAATGAGAGTGGTGTGGTGAACACGATTTGGTAAAGGTATCGATGAGAGGCCATGTAGGAGTACATGGTGGGTTGTTTCATTGAAGCCGACCTTAAGCACTGAGATCTGTATGTGTGATTTAAGATTCAGCTACTACCATGCATTGGGCCCGAAACCAATGGACCCTCTCGACTTCTTATTCACCCTAGTTCTCTGTCCAGGAGTTGCAAGTAGTTTCTGGTGTTTGTAGCCTACTGGAGGCCGTGGACAGCGCTGACCGTAGGGGTGGGCTGTGATGCGGTAGGTACGTGGCACGGTGTACCGAATACCCGTTAGGTATCTCGGGAACCCTGTTCACATCGTTTGGGGCTGTGAGCGAAACCTCGGCCGGATCTCCTCATGGATGGAACCCGAATAGGCGATAAACCTGGACTAGAGACTTAGGTGATTAGGTAGGTCGTGGCCGACACCCACGTTGGGCTTCCGCTTGAAGGTTGCCGAGTACATGTCGTGTAAACGACGGTAAGTGGTGAGAGCGTGTATGAAGAAGTACACCCCTGCAGGGTTATCATGATCTATTCGAATAGCCGCGTCCGCGGTAAAGGACTACTTGGTTGCCTATACAGTTCATAGACAAGTAAATGGAAACTACTAAAAGCCTCAAGATAAGTGTGAGTGCCGAGGATGGCTCTTCCGTAGGAAGACGGAGGTGGATCCTCGGTAGTGTATTGAAGTGGTGAGTAGTGGACTCGTGTACGCAAAACCATTTCAAGTTGGAGTCTCGTAGGATAGTCTAGCCAAGAGTCAAAGCTGGCTTGCTGCAATAACTCCACCAACCCTTCTTGATAATGTGCATGTATGTAGGATCTGATGTAAGTCTTGCTGAGTACCTTTGTACTCATGTTGCTATAATTTACATTTTTACAGAAGACGCTGCAACCCCTTCTGATGGGTTCTTCGTAGACGTTGACATCAATGAGTAGGCTAAGGCCCAGGTGGTGATCCTGAGCTTGTGAAGGACCACGTAGTATAGCTAGGCTTTCCAAGCCTCTTTTATTTTACTAGTTGTCTGTACTCAGACAAGTTACTTCCGCTGCTGGTTTGTATGACTGTATGACTTGAATGCTGGGTCGTGTGACCCGTACCTTTGTGTATGTTATGTATGGCTCTCTGAGCCTTAAATAAAGTACTTGTGTCATAGAGTCATGTTGTGATGCCTTGTTGTATTTGCACATATCGAGCATATTGTGTGTATGATTGAAATGCTTGGTATGTGTGGGATCTGACTATCTAGTTGTTTATCCTTAGTAGCCTCTCTTACCGGGAAATGTCTCCTAGTGTTACCACTGAGCCATGGTAGCTTGCTACTGCTCTGGAACACTTAGGCTGGCCGGCATGTGTCCTTCTTCGTTCCTGTGTCTGTCCCTTCGGGGAAATGTCACGCATTGAGTACCGGAGTCCTGTTAGCCCGCTACAGCCCGGTTTACCGGAGTCCTGCTAGCCCATTGCTACAGCCCGGACCCACTTGCTGATGACCGACACGTTCGTTGCTGGGTCATGGATGCCTGTCCCTGTAAGTCTGTGCCACTTTGGGTTTACGACTAGCCATGTCAGCCCGGGCTCCTTATCATATGGGTACTAGCGACACTATCATATACGTGTGCCAAAAGGCGCAAACGGTCCCGGGAAAAGGTAAGGCGACACCCGTGGGAATACCGTGCGTGAGGCCGCAAAGTGATATGAGGTGTTACATGCTAGACCTATGTGGCATCGAGTCGGGGTCCTGACATAACATATCAATTGACAAAGGGAATTGCATACGGGGTTTCATGAATCCTCGACATCATGGTTCATCCGATGAGATCATCGAGGAGCATGTGGGAGCCAACATGGGTATCCAGATCCCGCTGTTGGTTATTGACCGGAGAGTCATCTCGGTCATGTCTACATGTCTCCCGAACCCGTAGGGTCTACACACTTAAGGTTCGGTGACGCTAGGGTTGTAGGGATATGTATATGCAGTAACCCGAATGTTGTTCGGAGTCCCGGATGAGATCCCGGACGTCACGAGGAGTTCTGGAATGGTCCGGAGGTAAAGAATTATATATAGGAAGTGCTATTTCGGCCATCGGGACAAGTTTCGGGGTCACCGGTATTGTACCGGGACCACCGGAAGGGTCCCGGGGGTCCACCGGGCGGGGCCACCTATCCCGGAGGGCCCCATAGGCTGAAGTGGGAAGGGATCCAGCCCAAAGTGGGCTGGGGCGCCACTTCCCCCTAGGGCCCATGCGCCTAGGGTGGGGGAAACCCTAAAGGAAGATTCCTAGGAGGGGAAGGCACCTCCTAGGTGCCTTGGGGAGGAAGGGATTCCTCCCCTTGGCCGCACACCCCTAGGAGATTAGATCTCCTAGGGCCGGCGCCCCCCCTTGGCCCTCCTATATATAGTGGGGGAGATGGAGGACTTCTTACCTTTGCCTTTGGTGCCTCCCTCTCCCTCTCCAACACATCCTCCTCCTCCATAGTGCTTAGCGAAGCCCTGCCGGAGTACTGCAGCTCCATCATCACCATGCCGTCGTGCTACTGCTGGAGCCATCTCCCTCAACCTCTCCTCCCCCCTTGCTGGATTAAGAAGGAGGAGACATGGCTGTTCCGTACGTGTGTTGAATGCGGAGGTGCCGTCCGTTCGGTGCTAGGATCTTCGGTGATTCGAATCACGTCGAGTACGACTCCCTCATCCCTGTTCTTTGAATGCTTCCGCTCGCGATCTACAAAGGTATGTAGATGCATCTAATCACTCGTTGCTAGATGAACTCCTAGATCGATCTTGGTGAAACCGTAGGAAATTTTTTGTTTTCTGCAACGTTCACCAACAGCTACATCTTCGCACGCAACGAAGTGCGTTCGTATTACGGGCAAAAAAATGATTCGCCCCCTGACTGCTGGGACCCACCAGCTACATCTTTGCACACAAGGTAGTGCCTGACAGTCGGGACCCACCTGGTCGAAGCGTACGTGGCGTTGTCATTCTGGGCGCGAACGTGTACCTACATACTGGTCGATCGGTCTGTCTGCATGCTGCAACGATGAACCGTGGCCATGTAAGGAAGCACCCATGTCGTAGTAGAGGCACACATGTGTCGTAGTAGAGGCGCGCACGTAGCATGTACACATACGCACAGCGACCAGGGTGCAAGAAAGTAAATACGGCCACGTACGTACATACGAGTGGGGTCTTTAGCGCATACTCGTGCATATATATACGAACGGCTAGGGCTTGTGTACATGGAGAGGCAATGGACGGGAGCAACGGCTTCCTTTTCATCGAGCAGCAAACCGGCTGGGTCGGAACGGAGAAACAAAGTCGTGTTCATGGGGAGGCAACGGAATACGTCATGTTTATCGGGAGCCAACCGGCTTGGACAGAACAACCGATGGAGACGAAGCCTGGCGTCCCATGGAACGAAGGAAGCGGCCTTGTGTTCGACCGGCCATGGCCAAAACGGGATCCTGTTCATTGGGAGGGCTCTGGCGTACAAGAAAACAGAGGAAACGGACTTCTCTTGGACCACCTACGGTCGAAACGGGGTCCTGTTGATCGGGAGGGTATGGCGTACCGCAAAACGGAGGAAACAGACTTGTGTTGGAGCGTGACGGTCAAAACGGGGGTCCTGTTCATTGGGACGGGTGTGGTGTACCGCAAAACAGGACTCCACGAGATACTGTTCATCTCCACCGTCAACCTCCTCGAGCCTCCATGGGCTATTGTTCATCCACCATCAACCTCTTCCAGCCTCCACCTGCGACTGGTCATCCACAGGCTCATGTTCATCCAGCCTCCACCGCTCCTCCATTGGGTACTGTTCAACCAGCCCTCTGCACAGGGTCTTGTTCAATCACCCCTCCACCGGCCACTGTTCATCCAGCCCTCGACCAGCTACTGTTTAACAAGCCCTCCGCAGGCTACTGTTCAACCAGCCCTGCACAGGGTCCTGTTCATCCAGCCCCCCACACACGGGGTCCAGTTCATACAGCCCTCCACACACGCGGTCCTGTTCATCCAGCGGCGATGGCCTCGACTACCACGGGGTCCTGTTCATCCACCCCCCACCGGGAACTGTTCATCCAACCCCCCCCCCCAATAACACTCACTGTTCATCAAGAGGCAGCAGGTGCAATAGGGTTCAGTTAGCAGCAGTAGCGAAGGAATTGCTCGATCGGGTTCAGTTAACAGCCATCGATTAATCGCTCGGGTTCAGTAACACATAGCCTACAACGCAATCGCTTGGTTTCAGTTAGAGCCCAACGCCTCGCTCGGGTTCAGTTAGCGCGCAACGCCTCGCACACACGTGCGTACGTACAAGAGAAACGCGCATCGCTTGTCCCCCGACCACCCACCGTAATCGGGAACTCCCCCGATATTTTCCTCGCCCTTGCTTCTACCATGGTTTTTTCCGTCATGGACGGCCCAAATAATGTCATGCTGCTGCGTCTCCGGCCCGCCCAGGACGAAAAGCCCATTTTCTGTCATGATTTTTTGTCATAGAAGTAGGAGCCCACCACATCTATGATGATACCGGGTTTTGTCACAATTATCGTCATAGAAGTGTCATAAGAATGACAGAAAAAATTCATTCGGCCCAGTCATGGATGTGTCTTTTTTTGTAGTGTTGCCATTTCTTGCATGGGACCTAAGCATGCAACCAAGAACACATATTTGAATTTTCAACCAATTTATATGCATTAGGGCATGTGCATGTAGTTCAAATTTGAATTATGCACATGAATGCATTGAAAACTAAGTTAATGCATAAAAATGTCCAAATGAACTCCGATAATCACAAAAGTTGACACAACACTCCTGTTGTTCTACGTTGACACGAGAATTTTTTTGAAAGCAATAAGAGGCAATAATATCGTTCCATCCCCAAAGGTCGGACATCCCCTACCGAAACATCATGCTTATTGTCAGAAGCTCTTGTTTGTGACAAGCATATACCCAAACCTGCCCCAAATGGGACAAAAAATTTACCACAGCTTGTTGATGCCGCTCCATGATAGCATGCCAAGTTTAATGAATTTCAAACGAGTTTTGGATTTACTAGAATTTTAAAACCAGGTATCTCAATGTTTGCAGCTGAGTGACGGTGGTAGGGTGTTTGACATTCATTTCCATTTCTTGCACGGGACCGCATGCAACCAAGAACATAGATTTGAATTTTCAACCAATTTATGTGCATTAGAGCATGTGCATCTAGTTAAAATTTGAATTATGCACATGAATGCATTGAAAACTAAGTAAATGCATGAAAATGTGCAAACGAGCCCCGAAAATCACAAAAATTGACACAACACTCTTGTTGTTCTACGCTGACACGAGAAATTTTTTGAAGGCAATAAGAGGCAATGGATATTGCTTCGTCCCCAAACATTGTACGTTCCCTACCGAAACCATCATGCTTGTTGTGAGAACCTCTGGTTTGTGAGAAGCATACACCCAACCTGCCCCAAATGGGGTAAAAAATTTACCAGGACATTTGATGCCGCTCCATGTTAGCATGCCAAGTTTCATGAATTTCAGATGAGTCTTGGATTTACTAGAATTTAAAAACAAGGTATCTCAATGTTTGCGGACAAGTGACGGTGGCAGGGTGTTTGACATTGATTCCCATTTCTTGCATGGGACCTAAGCATGCAACCAAGGACGCATATTTGAATTTTCAACCAATTTATATGCTTTGGACCATGTGCATGTAGTTCGAATTTGAATTATGCACATAAATGCATTGAAAACACAATTAATGCATGAAAATGTCCAAACGAACCCCGAAAAATCCAAAAAATGACACAACACTCATGTTGTTCTATGTTGACAGTAGGGAAAAAATTGAAATCGAGCAGAGGCAATGGATATAGTTTCGTCGAGAAAAGTGCAACGTTCCCTACCGAAACCATTAGGCTTGTTGTGAGAAGCTCTGGTTTGTGAGAAGCATATCCCCAAACCTGCCCCGAATGGGACAAAAAATTTACCACGACAGGTCGATGCTGCTCCATGACAGCATGGCAAGTTTCATCAATTTCAGACGAGCTTTAGATTTACTAGAATTTAATGTGTAGAATGTTCAAACGAACGCTGAATAATTCCAATTCCTTCATGACACGCATATAGTTGCATGTTCACTGCAGATAAAAGGTCTAGCAATTCAAACACCGTCCATTGCCGATGTGACCCCATTATGTAATTCCAATCAAGATGAAAAATCAAGTAGATCCTACACAGTTTATTATCACCAACCGTGTGAGATGCAGCACAAAATATCTTGGAGCACCGTCGATGTATAGTATGCCTATGGCTTACGCGAGAAGGTGCGTCGGCTACAGTCCACAGCCGACGCCTCAAGCACACTAGCCCGCTCCCCAAATATAATTTCACCATTCAATCATCACCGATGAATGATGGGCACGCGGACCTGCGTCGTGATGTTAACTTTGGTGGCCCACTCCGGTGAGAGGGTGGCCGTAGCCACCATGCGCATGCTAACAAGGTGCATGAGCGCGGCCGCAATCTGCGACCGGGTGGCCAAGGCAGCCCAAACGGCTGTTGTTGCTTCTCAGGTGGTGGCAGCAACATCTGCCTCGGGGATAGCAACTGGATAGAGTGGTGCAACAGCTGTCCGTTCCACAGCGGCGGCCTTAGCCCTGATGTAGGCCTCCCATGACCATATCGAGGCTACCCAAGCCTAGCTCGTGGCGGTCACCGCACAAGTCGAACGAAGCTTCTCCGACAACGGTTGGCAACCCACGACCAAAGAGTTGGAAATCACCGAGAGTGTTCGAGCAGCCGTCCGTTCCTCCGCTGCATACCTTGCGATGAAGGAGCCCATCCAAGCCCAGATCGCGGTCGCCCACGCCCAACTCATGGCGGCCTTTTCCAAAGAGATGGCAGACGCGGATGGCGAGATGCTTGCCGAGTATGGTGCGATGGATGCCATGGAGCCCCTTCAGCAGGAGACCGTCGGGCGCGAGCTAGACATGGAGGCGGCGGCGGAGATCGACGAGCACCAGCCATAGTAGTACTCTTTGTTTTGTTTAATTAAGAGCACCAGTCTTTAATTTGTTAGAGCAATGTTCAGGTCAACTAGCTCTGTTTAATTGTTGAACTTGCTCGATTAAGAAGTGTGGGTGTGTTGTAGTCTACTTTGTGTACCCAAATTATGCAATGACATGGATGACCACTGTAACGAGGGAAATTCGAACCAAAATATTTGACGTTCAAACTCATCACACATGGATTAAGCTATCTGAATCGTTTGTGATGTTCACATATTGTACACAGCTCTGAATAAGGGACCGTGTGTGATGACACCTTGCGTGCCAGTTTTTTCGCTGAAGCGATTCCAAATTTTCGGCTTCCGCGGAAATATCTACCTTCCCGCCCCCCTTACCAAAAGCCACATTTCCCCTTTTCCACCTTCCTTTCCAAGTTAAAACCATCACTCCTTGCTTGCAGCGCCGCCTCCTTGCCAACGACCCTCCTTCACGCTGCTCGTCCTCGTCTATCCAGGCAAGTAATCCACACCCAACCCCCATCCTTCTCCTCCTTCCACATCCCACATGCCCCGGCCGCCGGCGCGACCCCTTCCACCCAAATCACCGACCCCTCCACCAGATAAGAACCGCCCTAAGCCATGGTGCATGCATTATAGCCAGGATCTCAAGGAGCATTTGGCAGCGGAGAAGCAAATCGTGGCCGCACGCGCGGATGAGGTCGCGATGGCTGCCATTCGTGGCGACCACCAGATCTTGGTGGAGCACCATGCCATTTGCTAGCTATGCCAGTTAAGCATGCTCGGTTTACCCATTGCGTGTGCTGCTCCTGCCTTTCCTTCACAAATTCTAGTGAATTGTGCTATCGAATTTTACCATGCAATCTGTTGCTCTAGTGTATATGTTCTATATGTCGTGCAGTGTGGTGCTCACTTATTAACTCTTTTATTAATTAGTTGTCATCATTAGTTAACAGTTTGGTTCCATTATGTAAATGTGATGTTCAATATTCAGGCTGCTATTTTGTATTGTCTTCCATGTGAGAAATACATCGAATGTATCTTCACAAAATACATGAGAAACGCATACAATTGCTATATTTCCAAGTTGTCAAGCATGCTTGGTTTGGTTATACATTATGCAATGTGGTCCTCAGTTAACGTTTGGTTCATTTGTTTGTGGTGTTTATTTAACTGTTTGGTTTAATTCTGCAATGTGATGTTCAATAGTTGTGGGTGCATTCTGTTATTGTATACCATGTGAGGAATAAATTGAATTTGGTTGTAGTAAATACATGAGAAAAGAAACACAATTGCTCTATTTCCAGGTTGTCAAGCATGCTTGGTTTGGTTATACATTATGCAATGTGGTCCTCAGTTAACGTTTGGTTCATTTGTTTGTGGTGTTTATTTAACTGTTTGGTTTAATTCTGCAATGTGATGTTCAATAGTTGTGGGTGCATTCTGTTATTGTATACCATGTGAGGAATAAATTGAATTTGGTTGTAGTAAATACATGAGAAAAGAAATACAATTGCTCTATTTCCAAGTTGTTAAGCATGCTTCATTTGGTTAACTGTCTGATCTTCTATTAAGAGTATGTTATATTGTGCAATGTAGTGCTCAGTTAATGTTTGGTTCATTTTTTGTGGTGTTTAGTTAACTGCTTTGTTCAATTCTGCAATGCGATGTCCAATTATCGTTGGTAGAATTTTGTATTGTTGTGCATGTGAGAAATAAATCAAATTTGGCTGCACTTAATACCTGAGAAACATATAAAAGTTCTATATTTCCTAGTTCTTAATCATGCTTGGTTTGGATAAATGGGTTTTCCATGTGGCTTGAATTAATCTAATGAATCTGCAATGTGCTTATGTTTCATCAACATATTTTATTGATAACATCCGAACCCTTACTTAACCTGATGACTAACTACCTTATATATGCTGAAGGGAAACAATGGGAAGCACTAAGGTTTATAATGGAGGTTAGCACATGCATGGTCTATTCCCTAATAGCACATTATGGTGCAATTGCAGGAACCATTCTAATATTTAGGTTTTTAACAACTTGGTCTTGCACATGTAGGTCCTATTGTCAGAGGTTTTGACCCACTGTTTGACCCTTTTTGCATATGGGGAAATGAGTTGTCCACGAATATCAATCAAATCAGGAAACTCAGAAAGATTGCTAGGATAAATAAAGTAGCGACAAAAAATAACAAGATCTTTGTCTGCACAATGAAGAAGACATCAGTTCACTACAAGATGGTACTAACTATTATACCTTGCCTTTTTTATTCCTTTGCCCCATTTCCAATATAGAGAAGATATTTATGCACGTCCTTGTTTTCAGGACTTTGCAAAGCAGTTCACTAATGATTACCTCTCAAACCACCTCTATGGTCAGGAGGCAAGGAAGATTTTCATACAACACCCACGGTTCAATATTGAAGTGTTCCTGAAGACGATGAAGGACGGGACGGTCAATCATCCACAGGCACTAGCCTAAAGTTGCAAAGACCTTCAACATGAATGAAGGCTCAATATTCGCCTTCCACTTCAGCAGTTTTCCAGATGAGTTGCATCTGTCTATATACCATCTATGATGCTAATTTCGAAAGGTTCTACATGTTGCATGTGAAACTTGCTTCTGGTGTAGTTGTGTAATGGGGTAGCTGAGTGCTGAAGATATATCATGTTGTACTCTGATGTATTTCAATTATGAAATCCTGCTTCTTTAATATGGAAATGAAATATATTATGTGCTTAATATGAATGTCAATTATATTAATAAATTGATTATTAATAATAGGGAAATTATCCTGCTAATGGCGAATTAGCCTACTAATTGGGTTTTGCTATTGCAAACAGTTATTCAGAAAATACCATGGGCGATGACCTCAGGCAACGCACACAGTTTCTAGGAATAAACCGTGTTGGATCAACGAACAATCACACACGACCTTCTCTTGAAAACTGTTTGCGTTAGGCCACATTGCGCAAACGTTTACCACATAAAAACTTTTTGTGATGGACATCCTTTGCCACACGGTTTCTTCCACGCACCATGTGTGATGCATTCAATAATGCAAATGATAAAATTATTATTATCGTGTGCAATGGAAACGCTATCACAAAGAATTTAACATGGAAAATTGTGTGTGATGTACATGTGAACGGAAACATTTTCCTTGGAGCGACTGTGTGGGATGTACATACGAATGGAAACGTTTAGCAGGGATGTACTTGCGACTGGAAACAATTTTGCCTACATAATTGTATTTTTTAGCTCTACTGTACGTATCACCGTATATGAGCACTCGCCGGTCGCACACGACCTCATTTTGCCTAGCGTGTGTGCCAGGAGGGCATATCCCCAACGGTTTCTAGGTCGTGTGGATAGGACCCACCTATCGCCGTCACTCACTAGGCGACGATTCCAAATGGCGTGGCGGAAAGGGGTTAAAAACCATTTGTATAGCACCGACGCGTACCAGTGGAGGCAACAAGGTTCCCCTACATACACGTTTTTCATATGTGAATACAACAGGAGGGTTGGGGTCAACTTATCTTTTTTGTTGTTCTTCTTATCATCCCCAATAAAGCCATAACTGTGTAGCACTAAAAAGTACATGGAGAAATAACTGTGTACGCCCCTTCATACTAAGTTAGTAATCTTATATTTGGATTATTGTAAAAAAATAAAGACATATTTAAGAAAACATGCATGCAAGCTTTGTGACGGCGCTTTGCTTTATTATCTATGCACATGGTCTGCACCTGGCTTTGTACAAAGGGTTACATGTCCTGGGGACTATGCTTGTACAAAACAGGTTGTCGGGGCAAGGCCCGGCAACCGCGCCTTACGGGTAGAACTTATAGAGATGCTCAATGTTCCATGAGTTTTGCATTGGAATGCCATCTTCTGTCTCCAAACGGACTATGTCGGGTCTGGTGACACGTACTACCCGTTAAGGGCCTTCCCACTTTGGTGTTGACTTGTTTGAACCCTTGGCGGACTGAACATGCCTAAGGACAAGTCCACCTTCCTCAAGGCTCCCGGCATGGACCCTAAGGCTATGATAGCGGTGCAGGGTTTGTTGATATCATGCAACACGTACAACAACCCAGAGATGATCTTCCTCGAGGAGCATCGCATCGTCATGCCGTAGGCGCTCTTGCACTACTTCATCGTAGGCAAGTATCCGATGTGACACATATATGAGTTCCGTGGCGAGCACTGCTTCTGCACCATATATTAGGGAGTAGGGAGTCTGGCCAATAGCTTGATTTGGTGTTGTCCAGTAGCTTGATTTGGCACCCTTATATGGATGTCCTTAGAATACTGAGGCCTTGACTGCTTGAACTTTGTTGTTTGTTGCGTACGATAATTTCCTTTGAACTTCATGAAAGGAGGTCGAGGAGACCCACTTCTGCCACGCTAACTCACCTTCGAGTCACCACCCGTGCCACCAGAACCTCCAGTGTGATTCTCTTCTCCTTCTGCGAGGTGGACCTCCAACTCCATCCCTCTAGCCCGCCTAACCATGGATACATAATCTATAGGGGAATTTGCTCCCATCACTTCTCTGTACTTTGAATTCATCCCTCTAACTAATACCTTGGCCTTATCGGACCCATTACACTTCACCTGATCCATAAAAAGTACCATCTTACTAAATTCTGCCTCATACTCATCCACCACCAACTTCCCTTCTTAATGTAGTTCAACTTCATCACCGACATTTCCTCCTTGGATGATTCTCAATAATTCTTAGCAGTGAATTGTTGCACAAAAACTTCCATGTGGGTTGCCCATGAATAGTTGCACGGACTCCTGTCCACCAATCTTCAACAAGATCCTTAAGGTTGAAGGACACAAATTGGACTCTCTTTTGCGAAGTCAACTCCATGGCATCCACATATTTCTCCATGGTATTCAAAAATGATTTTGCATCCATTGGTGTCCTAGTTCCATCAAAGCAATCATCTTTCATACCTATCCAGTCTTTTAGAATCATCCCTAGATCATTGTGCCCACCACTATTAGCAGATTCTCTTGCAGGGCTGCTACCTCTTGAGCACTGCGTTGCTTTTCCCCGAAGAAGAAGGGATGATGCAGCAAAGTAGCGTATGTATTTCCCTCAGTTTTTGAGAACCAAGGTATCAATCCAGTAGGAGGCTACGCGTGAGTCCCTCGTACCTGCACAAAACAAATAAATCCTCGCAACCAACGCGTTAAGGGGTTGTCAATCCCTATACAGCGACTTAAGAGAGTGAGATCTGATAGATATGATACGATAATATTTTTGGTATTTTTATGATAAATATGCAAAGTAAAATAAAAGAAAAGTAAAATCAAAAGGAAATAACTAAGTATTGGTAGATAAATATGAGGAAGATAAACCTGGGGGCCATACGTTTCACTAGTGGCTTCTCTCGAGAGCATAAGTATTCTACGGTTGGTGAATGGATTAATTTTGAGCAATTGATAGAATTGATCATAGTTATGAGAATATATAGGTATGATCATGTATATAGGCATCACGTCCGAGACAAGTAGACCGACTCCTGCCTGCATCTACTACTATTACTCCACTCATCGACCGCTATCCAACATGCATCTAGAGTATTAAGTTAATGAAAACAGAGAAACGCCTTAAGCAAGATGACATGATGTAGAGGGATAAACTCATGCAATATGATGAAAACCCCATCTTGTTATCCTCGATGGCAACAATACAATACGTGCATTGCTGCCCCTACTATCACTGGGAAAGGACACCGCAAGATTGAACCCAAAGCTAACACTTCTCCCATTGCAAGAAAGATCAATCTAGTAGGCCAAACCAAACTGATAATTCGAAGAGACTTGCAAAGATAACCAATCATACATAAAAGAATTTAGAGAAGATTCAAATATTCTTCATAGATAGACTTGATCATAAACCCACAATTCATCGGTCTAAACAAACACACCGCAAAAAGAAGATTACATCGAATAGATCTCCAAAAGAGAGGGGGAGAACATTGTATTGAGATCCAAAAAGAGAGAAGAAGCCATCTAGCTACTAAATATGGACTCGTAGGTTTGAGGTAAACTACTCACACTTCATTGGAGGTGCTATGGTGTTGTTGTAGAAGCCCTCCGTGATCGATGCCCCCTCCGGTGGAGCTCCGGACCAGGCCCCAAGATGGGATCTCGTGGATACAGAAAGTTGCGGTTGTGGAATTAGGGGTTTGGCTCCGTATCTGATCGTTTGGGGGTACGTAGGTATATATAGGAGGAAGGAGTACGTCGGTGGAGCAACAGGGGGCCCATGAGGGTGGAGGGCGCGCTTGGGGGGGGGGGTAGTCGTGCCCCTACCCTGTGGCCTCCTCTTTTTTGTCTTGAAGTAGGGTCCAAGTCTCCTGGGTCTTGTTCGTTGAGAAAATCACGTTCTAGAAGGTTTCATTCCGTTTGGACACCGTTTGTTATTCCTTTTCTTCGAAACCCTGAAATAGGCAAAAACAACAATTCTGGGCTGGGCCTCCGGTTAATAGGTTAGTCGAAAAATAATATAAAAGTGGATAATAAAGCCCAATAACGTCCAAAAGAATAGATAATATAGCATGGAGCAATCAAAAATTATAGATACGTTAGAGACGTATCAAGCATCCCCAAGCTTAATTCCTGCTCGTCCTCGAGTAGGTAAATAATAAAAATAGAATTTTTGATGCGGAGTGCTACTTGGCATAATTTTGATGTAATTCGTCTTAATTGTGGCATGAATATTCAGATCCGAAATATTCAAGACAAAATTTCATAACTAAGAAATTATGTCTTCTCAAAATAACATGGCCGAAGAAAGTTCATCCCTACAAAATCATATAGTTTAGTCATGCTCCATTTTCGTCACACAAGAATGCTCTCATCATGCACAACCCCGATGACAAGCCAAGCAATTGTTTCATACTTTAGTAATCTCAAACCTATAAACTTTCACGCAATATATGAGCGCGAGCCATGGACATAGCACTATGGGTGGAATATAATATAATGAGGGGGGTTATGTGGAGAAGACAAAAAGGGAGAAAGTCTCATATCAACGAGGCTAATCAATGGGCTATGGAGATGACCATCGATTGATGTTAATGCAAGGAGTAGGGATTGCCATGCAACGGATGCACTAGAGCTATAAATGTATGAACACTCAACAAAAGAAACTAAGTGCGTGTGCATCCAACTTGCTTGCTCACGAAGACCTAGGGCACTTGAGGAGGCCCATTGTTGGAATATATAAGCCAAGTTCTATAATGAAGAATTCCCACTAGTATATGAAAGTGACAAAACAAGAGACTCTATATCATGAAGATTACGGTGCTACTTTGAAGCACAACTGTGGCAAAGGATAGTAACATTGTCCCTTCTCTCTTTTTCTCTCATTTTTCTCTCCATTTTTATTTGGCCTTTCTCTTTCTTTATATGGCCTTTCTCTTTTTTTTATAATTCCTCACTTGGGACAATGCTCTAGAAAATGATGATCATCACACTTCTATTTATTTACAACTCAATGATTACGACTCGATACTAGAACAAAAGATGACTCTATATGAATGCCTCCGGCGGTGTACCGGGATATGCAATGGACCAAGAGTGACATGTATGAAAGAATTATGAATGGTGGCTTTGCCACAAATGTTATGTCAACTACATGATCATGCTAAGCAATATGACAATGATGAATATGTCATGATAAACAGAATGGTGGAAAGTTGCATGGAAATATATCTCGGAATGGCTATCGAAATGCCATAATAGGTAGGTATGGTGGCTGTTTTGAGGAAGATATAAGGAGGTTTATGTGTGAAAGAGTGTATCATATCACGGGGTTTGGATGCACCGGTGAAGTTTACGCCAACTCTCAATGTGAGAAAGAGCAATGCACGGTACCGGAGAGGCTAACAAGGATGGAAGGGTGAGAGTGCGTATAATCCATGGACTCAACATTAGTCATAAAGAACTCACATACTTATTGCAAAAATCTACAAGTCATCAAAAACCTCGGCACTACTCGCATGCTCCTAGGGGGATAGATTGGTTAGAAAAGACCATCGCTCGTCCCCAACTGCCACTCATAAGGAAGACAATCAAATAACACCTCATGTTTCAAATTTGTTATATAACATTTACCATACGTGCAAGCTACGGGACTTGCAAACTTCAACACAAGTATTTCTCAATTTCACAACTACTCAACTAACACGACTTTGATATTATTACCTCCATATCTCAAAACAATCATCAAGCATCCAACTTCTCTTAGTATTCAAAACACTCATAAGAAAATTTTACTAATCTTGAATACCTAGCATATTAGGATTTTAAGCATGAGTGATCAATAGTTTCTATAAAACAAATCCACCACCATGCTCTAAAAGATATAAGTGAAGTACTAGAGCAAACTATATAACTCAAAAGATATAAGCGAAGCACATAGAGTATTCTAACAAACTCCAAGTCATGTATGGCTCTCTCAAAAGATGTGTACAACAAGGATGATAGTGGTAAACTAAAAAGCAAAGAATCAAATAATAAAAGACGCTCCAAGAAAAACACATATCGTGTGGTGAATAAAAATATAGCTCCAAGTCAAGTTACCGATAGAAGTAGACGAAAGAGGGGATGCCTTCCGGGGCATCCCCAAGCTTTGGCTTTTAGGTGTCCTTAGATTATCTTGGGGGTGCCATGGGCATCCCCAAGCTTAGGCTCTTGCCACTCCTTGTTCCATAATCCATCAAATCTTTAACCAAAACTTGAAAACTTCACAACACAAAACTCAAAGTAGAAAATCTCGTGAGCTCCGTTAGCGAAAGAAAACAAAAGACCACTTTAAGGTATTGTAATGTAACGCCCCGTATGTAACTTGCCATATTTGTATTCCAACTCTTGCCATTTTCGGCACTAATTATGATATTCCCTCGTGGTTGGGTTTTGTATTTGTTTTTCCTTTTGTCCATCTCATGCATCTCATATCATGTCATCATGTGCATCGCATTTGCATACGTGTTCATCTCATGCATCCGAGCATTTTCCCCGTTGTCCATTTTGCATTTCGGCGCTCCTACGTCCTTCAGTGCCCCCTTTTGCATCTTTTCGTGTGCGGGTGTTAAATGTTCTCGGATTGGACCGAGATTTGCCAAGCAGCCTTGGTTCACTACCGGTAGACCACGTGTCAAGTTTCGTGCCATTTGGAGTCCGTTTGATACTCCAACGGTTAACTGAGGAACCGTAAAGGCCTCGTGTGTGTTGCAGCCCAACACCCCTTCAAAGTGGCCCAAAACCCATCCAAACCCCCTCCATCCTCTCGGCCATTCGATCACGATCGCGTGGCCGAAAACCGCACCTCATTTGGACTCTCCTAACTCCCAGAATCTATAAATAGGCCTTCCCCTCCGAAAATTCGGGTCCAAACCCTAGCCTTCTTCCACCCCGCGCCGCCGGACACGTCCGGTCCGGCCGGAGACGTCCACCGCGCCCACGCCAGCCAATCGCCACTCGACATGTCACCTGCGCCCGCACCCACATCGCCGCGTCTGCGCCGGCCCGCCGCGGCCCAGGTCGCCCCCCCCCCCTGGCCCGCGACGCCGCCCGACCGCGCCCGAGGCGCGCCGCCTCCCGCGCCGCCGCCATTCGCCCCGCGGCCCGGCGCCGGCCGCCGCCCCGCCGCCTCGCCACCGCCGCCTCTTCCCGGCCAGATCCGGCGATGGTCCGGCCGGATCTCGCCGCCCCGTCTTCTCCCACGTCTCCGGCGGTTTCTTCGGTGAAGTTTTAGATGAACCTCGGTATCCGCGCCAAGCAAACCCTAGATTTGGAGGTCTAGATTCTTCTAAGTATTTTTCTACATATGTTTTCTAGCTATGTTCATCCTGTCATAACTCATCATCCGTAGCTCCGTTTTGCGCATGTGATATATCATTTTGTTCGTTTGGATGTCCTCTTCATTTCATTCCATTGCACCATGCTTGTTTGAGTCCATCTTGATGCCTAAAATGCTGTTGCAAGAGTGCTACAAAATGTTAGTTTCTGTTTCTTAACAGATTATGGACATTTGTCATTTTTGCCATGATTATTGTGTGCCTCCTATGAACTTGAGCCCTACATGTGTTTTGGGCTATGCCATGCCATCTTTACAGGGGTGTATGCCATGTATATTTGTGATCAATGTCGTGACTAGCACAAACATGCAAAGTAGCTCTCGTGATGTTGCTGATTTCAGGGACTTAGAATTCTTCCAAGTCATTTCCCTGATGTTATTTTTATGCCATGTATTCATGTTGCTACAGAGTGATCCATGCCTCTTTTGAGCATGTTCAGCTAGGATGATTTTGAGCTATTGTTATGCTCTATGCATCCATCTCTTTGTTTTCAATTATGGAGTACCCTAGGATGACTGAATCTTTCTCTACTTTTGCTAAAAAATGTTCCTGGCTGATTGTTTACGTGTTAATCAATTTTGCCGAGGTTGTTGTAGTTGTTCCATGCATGCTATGAGTTTGTTCTTGCCATGATTAGCTACTTGATCATGTCTTCTTTCTGGGTGTATGCTTAGTTTGTCATGCAATGCCTTGTGGTGAGTGCATCGAGCTCGCAAACATGCCTTCGTAACATTGTTTTTGCCATGTCCAGTTTTCTGCTAAGTCTGAATCTGTTAACGAAACTTGTTATGTTTACATGGGTGCCATCATATCTTCTGATCCTTTTTGGCTTATGTCAGTACGGGACTTTTGTTATATGCTTTGAGTAGTTTCACGCCATGCCTTGCTTTGTCATGTTATGTTCCTGTAGCATGTTGTTATCTTGCTCTAAACATTGCTTCCTGATGTTAATTCCTGGCATGTTGCTTTTTTCACTAAGTCTAAGATGCTTGATATCTTTTGCACTTTTGCCATGCTTGTTTGAACCTGCTCTTGTGTGATTTAGCCATAGCTCAGTGTTCATATTTTGTCAAGCATCTTGAGTGGATCACTGCCATGTGCTTTTTTGCTATGTTAGAGTGCAATAGCTTATTTTTCTTGTTGCATTTTAGATGGTATCGTGTTGTTAATCGCATTATAGTGCCATTATTGTTTTGCTTGCCATTTGCAAACCGTCCATCCGACTCCGGTGATCTTTATATCGATTTCGACCGAAATAAACTCATCTTTCCAGCAGCGCACTTGGTTTGCCAAGTTGAGGCCTGGTTCAATCTTTTCCTTCCGGAGCACGCATATGCATTGCATTTTACATCCCGCATATCATGCCATGTTTTGCATCATATTGCTTGTGCATTGCACCGTGGTTGATTGTGGTTCCCTTTGCTTGTGTTCTTGCTTTGGGTAGAGCAGGGAGACGAGTACATGACCGAGGAACCCGTTGAGTACGCTTATGAGGATCAAGCTTACGTTAACTCGGGGAACTTTGCAGGCAAGATGACCATACCCTCGAAATCACGTCTACCTTTGCTTGCTAGTTGCTCGCTCTATTGCTATGCCTATGACTCGATACCTACCACTTGCTATATCATGCCGCCCATATTGCCATGTCAAATCTCTAACCCACCTTGTCCTAGCAAACCATTGTTTGGCTATGTTACCACTTTGCTCAGCCCCTCTTATAGCGTTGCTAGTTGCAGGTGAAGATTGGAGTTTGTTCCTTGTTGGAACATGTTTATTGTTGGGATATTAGTATTATATCTTGTTTACTTTAATGCACCTATATACTTGGTAAAGGGTGTAAGGCTCGGCCTTATGCCTCGTGTTTTGTTCCACTCTTGCCGCCCTAGTTTCCGTCATACTGGTGTTATGCTCCTTGATTTTACGTTCCTTACATGGTTGGGTTATAATGGGAACCCCTTGATAGTTCGCCTTGAAAAGAACTCCTCCAGCAAGGCCCAACTTTGGTTTTACCATTTGCCACCTAGCCTTTTTCCCTTGGGTTTCGCGGACTCAAGGGTCATCTTTATTTTAACCCCCCGAGCCAGTGCTTCTCTAAGTGTTGGTCCAACCTAGAGCACCGTGCGGGGCCGTCCCTTGGAAACTTTGGTTACGTTGGCTCCCGTACGCTTAGCTTATCCGGTGTGCCTTGAGAACGAGATATGTGCAGCTCCTATCGAGATTTGTCAGCATAGCGGGTGGTCTTGCTGGTCTTGTTCTACCATTGTCGAATGTCTTGTAACCGGGATTCCGAGTCTGATCGGGCCATCCTGGGAGAAGGAATATCCTTCGTTGACTGTGAGAGCTTGTTATGGGCTAAGTTGGGACACCCCTGTAGGGATTTGAACTTTCAAAAGCCATGCCCGCGGTTATGGGCAGATGGGAATTTGTTAATATCCGGTTGTAGAGAACTTGTCACTTAATTTAGTTAAAACGGATCAACCGCATGTGTAGCCGTGATGGTCTCTTTCCGGCGGAGTCCGGGAAGAGAACACGGTCTCGTGTTATTCTTGAACGTATGTATTTCTAGGATCACTTCTTGATCATAGATTCTCGACCATGCTTTGCCTTGTCTTCTCGCTCTCTTTTGCGTATGTTAGCCACCATATATGCTAGTGCTTACTGCAGCTCCACCTCACTACCTTTTCCCAACCCATAAGCTTAAATTGTCTTGATCGCGAGGGTGTGAGATTGCTGAGTCCCAGTGACTCACAGATTACTTCCAAAACCAGATGCAGGTGTCAATGATGCCATTCTAGGAGATGCGACTGAACTCAAGTAGGAGTTTGACGAGGACTTGGGACGTTACTACGTTTCCTTTCCAGACGATCAGTAGTGGAGCCCAGTTGGGGCGATCTGGGATCTTATGCATTTGGGGTTGTCTTTATTTTGGTTCCGTAGTCGGACCTTGATTGTATCTGGATGATGTAATGCTATATTTATGTATTGTGTGAAGTGGCGATTGTAAGCCAACTCTGTACCTCTGTCTTATTTAGTACATGGGATGTGTAAAGACTACCCCTCTTGCGACATGCCTACAATGCGGTTATGCCTCTAAGTCGTGCTCCGACACGTGGGAGATATAGCCGCATCGTGGGTGTTACAAGTTGGTAATCAGTGCCTTCCCCGACTTAGGAGCCCCCTACTTGATCGAATCGCTGGCGTTGTTGAGTCTAGAAAAATGTTTTGAGTCTTTTAGGATTATATATATCGGCGAGTAGGATTATTTTTACTCCTCAGTCCCTTCGTCGCTCTGGTGAGGCATCCTGACGTAGAGTTTTGACTCTTCTCTTCTCAAATTTCACTAAAAAAATTTAGGATCACGCGGGTATCTTGGAATCGTTCTGATGGTTTTGTGACGAGAACATTGTTCTTGGTGCCTCCTGACATTTAGGGGTTGTGGCAGTGTCCCGGGGAGTTGAGCTCCGAGGTGTTGTCGTCACAATTTTATCGTTGCAGTTCTGGAATACCTGAGTTTCGCCGACATCGAAAATCTCTTTTATGCAGTTGTTGGTGAGATAACCTCGACGCCACCCAGTACTGGGGCGGGAGTTCGGGAGTATTGCCATAACTCGTATAACGGATGCTTTTCGAAGGTTGAGGTAAATGATTTCCGAAGGTTTCTTGGTTATGTGTTGAAGGATGGATACAGCTGGATGTAGGATTTGCTAGTTTTGGGTGAGATATTATGCTTCCCCTGTATCCCCAACACCTGATTGCATAACCGGAAAGTTTCAGGAGTTTCATAGGTGGGAATTCATGTAGCTCTAGTATTTCTTCCGCAGATATTTGGTTCGTGATTGGGTAATCCTTACCAAGTATTTGTTCATATCCATACCTTGTTGTTTTATTCATCTATCTGCATCTAAGTGGCTTCTCAATTTATGGAAGTGTGATCATTTACTTTGGAATTCATTCATTCATTCTTGTTCGAATGTTAAGGATATATGTCGCAATTTTGATCCATTTGATTCAGCTTGAATATATGTCTTTCAAGATGCTAACGGATGTCACCCTCTTCAGGATGGCTCCTCCAACGCGTCAGAATCCGGAACCTCCGCCACCACCTTCACCTCCAGAGGCATGGCAAGCTGTGATGGCCGCTACCAACGCCAACACGCAGTTGATTATGCAACTCTTGCAAGAGCACAACCAAGGAAATCAGTTTGCTACCCTCAACCGGTTCCTTGTATACCAGCCGAAGACCTTCAGTAACTGTGTCGAGGCCACAGACGCTGATGATTGGCTCGTGGATATCTGCAAACATTTTGAGTGTAGCAATGTTAGGCCTGAGGACTTTGTCAAGTTTGCTTCGTTCCAACTCAAAGACCAAGCTGCTGAGTGGTATCAACAATACAAAGATTCCAGAGGAGGTCGTGTGATTACCTGGGATGATTTTTGCCAAGACTTCAAAGCTCACCACATTCCTCAGAGTGTTGTTGAGAGTAAGCGTGAGGAGTTCCGCAATCTGAAGCAAGGCATCTTGTCTGTTTACCAATACAACATCATGTTCCAGAAGCTCGCTCACTTCGCCAAGCAAGACGTCCCTGACGAGAAGAGCATGATTTATCAGTTCAGAGGTGGCCTCGGTGAAGATCTGCAACTAGCTCTTGTGATTTTTGAGCCGAAAAAGTATGATGAGTTCTACAATATGGCATTAAAGCAAGAGGCTGCTCAGCTCAAGTGCGATGCTTCCAAGAAGACAGTCAGGGATGCAACTCCTTATTCTTCTTCAACTCAAGTGGCAGCTAAGTAGGAAAAGTATTGGTTGCCTCCTCCTCCTCTGTTCCGTCAGCCTTATCAGCATAAGAGCAAATGTGGCAATGGATCTTCCCACCCACCCAACCCAGGCTTGCAGAACAAAGCTTCATCTCATGCTCCAAGGTCAAGTGCTCCGTATCACCGTCCGCTCTCAGAGGTTATGTGCAACAAGTGTCAGCAGAAGGGTCACTATGCAAATAAATGCTTCAACCAGAGGCGTCTTCCGCCTCCTCCTCCAGTGAGATCTGCCAGCAATGCAGTGGTCAAGCATAATCCCAAGTTTGCAAAGGTCAACATGGTGAACGCAGCACAGGCAGAGGACTCTTCAGAAGTGATCATGGGTAACTTTCCAGTTAACTCTACTCCCGCAAAAAGTCCTTTTTGATACTGGTGCATCGCATTGTTTCATGTCAAGATCATTTGTTTCAAAGCATGACTTCATTTCGGTAATGTTGGGTAAACCTATGGGAGTGGTTTCTTCGGCCAAGTCTATGAGGGCTACCACGATGATCCCGAATGTTTCTATCATGATGGCTGACTATAAGTTTCTGTCTTCTCCAATGGTCCTTGCTGACTCGAATATTGATCTAATTCTCGGAATGGACTAGCTTTCTAAGCACATGGCTCAACTTGATTGTGCTGCCAAGCAGATTCAATTGACACACTCGTCTGAGGATGTGATTGTCTTTACCGCTCGTGATGATACCATTCGACTGTTTTCTCTCAATGAGAAGGGCGAGCTGAATGCCATCTCACAGATTCCAGTCATTTTTGAATATCAAGACGTCTTTGCAGAAGAGCTTCCAGGAATGCCTCCTCACCAGCCAGTTGAATTCGTCATTGATCTTGAGCCTGGCACGGAACCTATTTGCAAACTTCCTTACAAGCTTGGACCAGAAGAGTTTAAGGAGCTAAAGAAACAACTCGATATTCAAGAGCGTATGGGTCTGATCCGACCAAGTTCTTCTCCATGGGGTTGTGGTGTTCTTTTTGTCAAGAAGAAGGATGGCACGGACCGACTTTGTGTCGACTACCGTCCATTGAACAAGAAGACAATAAAGAACAAGTACCCACTTCCCAACATCAATGAGCTTTTCGAACAACTCAAAGGTGCTCAAGTATTCTCCAAGCTTGACCTCCGTATGGGCTATCATCAAATTCGCATTCGTGAACAAGATATCCCCAAGACAGCATTCAGAACAAGCTATGGTTCCTATGAATACACTGTCATGTCTTTCGGCCCCGTCAATGCTCCTCCAACGTTCTCTCGCATGATGAACTTCATCTTCAACCCCTACACAAATGACTTCGTCTTGGTCTATCTCGATGACATTTTGGTCTTTTCCAAGAACAAGGAGGATCATGCCAAGCACTTGAGATTGGTGCTGGACAAACTCAGAGAACATCAGTTCTATGCGAAGTTTTCAAAGTGCGAGTTTTGGCTCGATGAGGTTCTCTACCTTGGGCATATCATCTCCGCCAAGGGCATAGCTGTTAATCCTGAGAAGGTGTCTGCAATTGTGAATTGGGAACCGCCTCAGAATGTGAAGCAACTCCGCAGCTTCCTTGGGCTCGCAAGCTATTGTCGAAGGTTCGTTGAGAATTTCTCTAAGATCGCGAAGCCTCTTTCCAACCTCCTCCAGAAGCATGTGAAGTATGTCTGGACGCCTGAATGTGACATCGCTTTCAACACCCTCAAAGAGAAGTTAGTCACAGCTCCAGTTCTGACTCCTCCTGATGAATCCAAACCATTCAAGGTTTTCTGTGATGCTTGCCTGCAAGGTCTCGGTGCTGTGTTAATGCAAGAGAAGAAAGTTGTGGCCTATACCTCTTGCCAGTTGAAGCCCAACGAAAATAACTACCCCATTCATGACCTCGAGTTGGCGGCAGTTGTCCATGCTCTTTTAACATGGAGACATCTCTTGTTGGGAAGAAAAGTGGACATCTTCACTGATCATAAGAGTCTCAAGTACATCTTCACTCAGCCCAACCTCAACCTCAGGCAGACTCGTTGGGTCGAAATGATTCAAGAGTATAATCCGAGTATTGAATATACTCCAGGCAAGGCCAATGTCATTGCTGACGCTTTGAGCAGGAAGGCTTACTGCAACAGTTTGATTCTCAAGCCCTTCCAACCGGATCTTTGTGAAGCTTTCCGCAAACTTAATCTCCAAGTTGTTCCTCAAGGATTCCTTGCCAACCTCCAAGTCTCTCCTACTTTGGAAGATCAGATTCGTGAGGCTCAACTTCTTGATGCTATGGTGAAGAAGGTGAAGATTGGGATTGCCAAGAGCCAACCCAAGTACAAGTGCTATCGCCTTGATGACAAAGATACTC
The DNA here is from genome assembly GCF_018294505.1 of Triticum aestivum. NCBI lineage: Eukaryota > Viridiplantae > Streptophyta > Magnoliopsida > Poales > Poaceae > Triticum > Triticum aestivum. The sequence continues at coordinate 295,402,678 of NC_057797.1, read as the reverse complement.
TATTCTTCGAGGATCGAATTGTTGTTCCTAAGGGTGACCTTCGTAAAGTCATTATGAACGAGGCTCACAATTCACTCCTTTCTATTCATCCTGGAAGTACAAAGATGTACCATGACCTCAAGCAGTCGTATTGGTGGACTCGAATGAAGCGCGAGATTGCTCAGTTCGTGAATGAATGTGATGTCTGCAGAAGAGTGAAAGCAGAACACCAACGGCCAGATGGTCTCCCCAACCTCCTGCCATTCCAGAATGGAAGTTTGACCATATTGAGATGGACTTCGTGACTGGATTTCCCAAGTCCAAGCGTGGCAATGATGCTATCTTCGTTGTCATCGACAAGCTCACTAAAGTGGCTCATTTTCTTCCTATCAAAGAATCTATCACAGCAGCTCAGTTGGCAGAGCTATATACCTCCAGGATTGTCTCTTTGCACGGCATTCCACAGTTGGTATCTTCAGATGATGGAAGCATCTTTACCTCTAAGTTCTGGGACTCCTTTCAAAAGTCTATGGGCACCAACATTCATTTCAGCACAGCCTTTCATCCTCAAACCAGTGGACAAGTCGAGCGAGTAAATCAAATTCTTGAAGATATGCTCAGGGCATGTGTCATTTCCTTCGGTATGAAGTGGGAAGATTGTCTTCCATATGGCGAGTTCTCCTACAACAACAGCTTCCAAGCAAGTTCGGGCAAGGCCCCATTCGAGATTCTCTATGGCAGAAAGTGTCGTACCCCTCTTAACTGGTCAGAGACTGGTGAGCGCCAACTTCTTGGCAATGACTTGATCACAGAGGCTGAAGAAATGTGGAAAGTCATTCATGAAAATCTCAAAGCCGCGCAATCACGCCAGAAGAGTTACTATAATAGCAAGCATCGTGACTTGGCTTTCGAGATCGGAGACCATGTCTACCTTCGCGTCTCTGCAATGAAAGGTACACGTCGCTTCGGTATCAAAGGGAAGCTCGCCCCTAGATACATGGGTCCTTTCAAGATCACTGGCAAAAGAGGCGGTCACGCCTATCAACTTGAGCTTCCATCCAACTTTGCAAACGTGCACGACGTGTTTCACGTGTCTCAGCTTTGCAAGTGTTTCAAGACTCCTGACCGCACCATCAACTTTGAAGAGATTGATCTCCAAGAAGACATGTCTTATCATGAGCATCTCGTTGCTATTCTTGAGGAAACTGAGTGCAAGACTCGGAACAAGTTTATCAAATTTCTGAAAGTGGAGTGGTCACACCATTCCGACCTAGAGGCCACCTGGGAACGCAAGGACCACTGCCGTTCCGAATATCCGGAGTTTTTCCAGTCCTAGATCTCGGGACGAGATCCTTTCGTAGTGGTGGAGTGTTGTAAAGCCCCGTATGTAACTTGCCATATTTGTATTCCAACTCTTGCCATTTTCGGCACTAAGTTATGATATTCCCCCGTGGTTAGGTTTTGTCTTCGTTTTGCATTTTGTCCATGTCATGCAGCTCATATCATGTCATCATGTGCATTGCATTTGCATACGTGTTCGTCTCATGCATCCGAGCATTTTCCCCGTTGTCCGTTTTGTATTCCGGCGCTCCTACGTCCTCTGGAGCCCCCTTTTGCATCTTTTCATGTGCGGGTATTAAACGTTCTCGCATTGGACCGAGACTTGCCAAGCGGCCTTGGTTCACTACCGGTAGACCGCCTGTCAAGTTTCGTGCCATTTGGAGTCCGTTTGATACTCCAACGGTTAACTCCAACAGTTAACCAAGGAACCGTAAAGGCCTCATGTGTGTTGCAGCCCAACACCCCTCCAAAGTGGCCCAACACCCATCCAAACCCCCTCCATCCTCTCGGCGGTTCGATCACAATCGCGTGGCCGAAACCGCTCCTCATTTGGACTCTCCTAACTCTCGGAATCTATAAATAGGCCTTCCCCTCGGAAAATTCGGGTCCAAACCCTAGCCTTCTTCCACCCTGCGCCGCCGGACACGTCCACCGCGCCCGCGCATGCCAATCGCCGCTCGACACGTCACCTGTGCCCGCGCCCACATCACCGCGTCTGCGCCCAGCCTGCCGCGGCCCAGTCGGCCGCCCCGGCCCATGATGCCGCCCGACGCGCGCCGAGGCGCGCCGCTCCCGCACCGCCGCCGTTCGCCCCGCGGCCCGGCCACCCCTCCACCTCGCTCTGCCCCGCCGCCCCACCGCCTCGACATCTGCGCCGCCCTGCCGCCTCGACGTCCGCGCCCCGCCGCCTCTTCCCGGCCAGATCCGACGAGGGTCCGGCCGGATCTCGCCGCCCCGTATTCTCTCACTTCTCCGTCGGTTTCTCTGGTGAGGTTTCAGACGAACCTCGGTATCCGCGCCAAGCTAACCCTAGATTTGGAGCTCCAGATTCTTCTAGGTCTTTTTCTGCATATGTTTTTATAGCAATGTTCATCATGCCATAATTCATCATCTGTAGCTCCGTTTTGCGCGTGCAATATATCAATTTGTTCCCCTGGATGTCCTCTTCATTTCATTCCATTGCACCATGCTTGTTTGAGTCCATCTTGATGCCTAAAATGCTGTTGCAAGAGTGCTACAAAATGTTAGTTTCTATTTCTTAACAGATTATGGACATTTGTCATTTTTGCCATGATTATTGTGTGCCTCCTATGAACTTGAGCCCTACATGTGTTTTGGGCTATGCCATGCCATCTTTACAGGGGTGTATGCCATGTATTTTTGTGATCAATGTGGTGACTAGCACAAGCATGCAAAGTAGCTCTCGTGATGTTGCTGATTTCAGGAACTTAGAATTCTTCTAAGTCATTTCCCTGATGTTATTTTTATGCCATGTATTCATGTTGCTACAGAGTGATCCATCCATGTCATTGTTTGCAATTATGGAGTAACCTAGGATGACTCAATCTTGCTCTACTTTTGCTAAAAAATGTTCCTGGCAGATTGTTTACGTGTTAATCAATTTTGCCGAGGTTGTTCTAGTTGTTCCATGCATGCTATGAGTTTGTTCTTGCTGTGATTAGCTACTTGATCATGTCTTCTTGATGGGTGTATGCTTAGTTTGTCATGCAATGCCTTGTGGTGAGTGCATCGAGCTCGCAAACATGCCTTCGTATCACAGTTTTTGTCATGTCCAGTTTTCTGCTAAGTCTGAATCTATTAACGAAACTTGCTATGTTTACATGGGTGCCATCATATCTTCTGATCTTTTTTGTCTTATGGTAAGTAAGGGACTTTTGTTATATGCTTTGAGTAGTTTCACGCCATGCCTTGCTTTGTCATGTTATGTTACTGTAGCATGTTGTAATCTTGCTCTAAACATTGCTTCCTGATATTAATTCTTGGCAAGTTGCTTTTTTCACTAAGTCTGAGATGCTGATATCTTTTGCACTTTTGCCATGCTTGTTTGAACCTGCTCTTGTGTGATTTAGCCGTAGCTTAGTGTTCATCTTTTGTCAAGCATCTTTAGTGGATCACGGCCATGTGCTTTGTTGCTATGTTAGAGTGCAGTAGCTTATCTTTCTTGTTGCATTTTAGATGACATCGTGCTGTTAATCACATAATAGTTCCATTATTGTTTTGCTTGCCATTTGCAAACCGTGCATCCGATTCCGGTTATCTTTATATCGATTTCGACCAAAATCAACTCATCTTTCTAGTGGCGCACTTGGTTTGCCAAGTTGAGGCCTGGTTCAATCTTTTCCTTCCGGAGCACGTATATGCATTGCATTTTACATCTCGCATATCATGCCATGTTTTGCATCATGTTGCTTGCGCATTGCACCGTGGGTGATTGTGGTTCCCTTTGCTTGTGTTCTTGCTTTGGGTAGAGCCGGGAGACGAGTACTTGACCGAGGAACCCGTTGAGTACGCTTATGAGGATCAAGCTTACGTCAACTCGGGGAACTTTGCAGGCAAGATGACCATACCCTCGAAATCACTTCTATCTTTGCTTGCTAGTTGCTCGCTCTATTGCTATGCCTATGCCTTGATACCTACCACTTGCTATATCATGCCGCTCATATTGCCATGTCAAACCTCTTACCCACCTTGTCCCAGCAAATCATTGTTTGGCTATGTTACCGCTTTGCTCAGCCCCTCTTATAGCGTTGCTAGTTGCTGGTGAAGATTGGAGTTTGTTCCTTGCTGGAACATGTTTATTGTTGGGATATCATTATTATATCTTGTTTACTTTAATGCAACTATATACTTGGTAAAGGGTGGTAGGCTCGGCCTTATGCCTGGTGTTTTGTTCCACTCTTGACGCCCTCGTTTCCGTCATACCGGTGTTATGTTCCTTGATTTTGCGTTCCGTACGCGGTTGGGTTATAATGGGAACCCCTTGACAGTTCGCCTTGAATAAAACTCCTGCAGTAAGGCCCAACTTTGGTTTTACCATTTTCCACCTAGCCTTTTTCCCTTGGGTTTCACGGACTCAAGGGTCATCTTTATTTTAACCCCCCTGGGCAAGTGTTTATCTAAGTGTTGGTCCAACCTAGAGCACCGTGCGGGGCCGTCCCTTCGCAACTTGGGTTACATTGGCTCCCGTATGCTTAGCTTATCCGGTGTGCCCTGAGAACGAGATATGTGTAGCTCTTATTGGGATTTGTCTGCACAGCGGGTGGTCTTGCTGGTCTTGTTTTACCATTGTCTTAATTTCTTGTAACTGGGATTCCGAGTCTGATCAGGCTGTCCTGGGAGAAGGAATATCCTTCGTTGACCGTGAGAGCTTGTGATGGGCTAAGCTGGGACACCCCTACAGGGATTTGAACTTTCGAAATTTGTGCCCGCGGATATGGGCAGATGGGAATTTGTTAATATCCGTTTGTAGAGAACTTCTCACTTAACTTAATTAAAATGGATCAATCGCGTGTGTAGCCGTGATGGTCTCTTTTCGGCGGAGTCCGGGAAGAGAACACGGTCTCATGTTATGCTTGAACGTATGTATTTCTAGGATCACTTCTTGATCATAGATTCTCGATTGTGCCTTGCCTTCTCTTCTCGCTCTCTTTTGCGTATGTTAGCCACCATATATGCTAGTGCTTGCTGCAGCTCCACCTCACTACCTTTTCCCTACCCATAAGCTTAAATAGTCTTGATCGCGAGGGTTTGAGATTGCTGAGTCCGCGTGACTCACAGATTACTTCCAAAACCAGATGCAGGTGTCGATGATGCCATTCCAGGAGATGCGATTGAACTCAAGTGGGAGTTCGACGAGGACTCAGGACATTACTATGTTTCCTTTCCAGACGATCAGTAGTGGAGCCTAGTTGGGGCGATCGGGGATCTTATGCATTTTGGGTTGTCTTTATTTTGGTTCCGTAGTCGGACCTTGATTGTATCAAGATGATGTAATGCTATATTTATGTATTGTGTGAAGTGGAGATTGTAAGCCAACTCTGTACCTCTTTCTTATTTAGTACATGGGATGTGTAAAGATTACCCCTCTTGCGACATGCCTACAATGTGGTTATGCCTCTAAGTCATGCTCCGACACGTGGGAGATATAGCCGCATCATGGGTGTTACATGTAATGAACTCATTCTTTATTTATATTGGTGTTAAACCTACTGTATTGCATCTTCTCTATGCTTTATAAACTATTTTACTAGCCATAGATTCATCAAAATAAGCAAACGACATAGGAAAACATAATCTGTCAAAAACAGAACAGTCTGTAGCAATTTGTAGCTAGCGCAAGATCTGGAACTCCAAAAATTCTAAAATAAATTGCTGGACGTGAGGAATTTATCTATTAATCATCTGCAAAAATATTTAACTAAATAGCACTTTCCAAATAGGAATAACAACAGTTCTCGTGAGCGCTAAAGTTTCTGTTTTTTACAGCAAGTTTAACAAGACTTTCCCCAAGTCTTCCCCATGGTTCTACTTGGCACAAACACTAATTAAACACAAAAAAGACAACCAAAACAGGGGATAGATAAATTATTTATTACTAAACAGGAGTAAAAAGCAAGGCATAAAAATAAAATTGGGTTGCCTCCCAACAAGCGCTATCGTTTAACGCCCCTAGCTAGGCATAACAAGCAAGGATAGATCTAGGTATGCCATATTTGGTAGGAAATCCATAAGTGGCTCTCATAATAGATTCATAATGTAATTTAATTTTCTTTCTAGGAAAGTGTTCCATGCCTTTCCTTAACAAAAATTGGAATCTAATATTTCCTTCCTTCATATCAATAATTGCACCAATCGTTCTAAGGAAAGGTCTACCAAGAATAATAGGACATGAAGGATTGCAATCTATGTCAAGAACAATAAAATCTACGGGCACATAATTCCTATTTGCAACAATAACAACATCATTAATTCTCCCATAGTTTTCTTAAAAGTGGAATCCCCAAGGTGGAATTTTAGGGAGCAATCATCAAAATCACGGAAACCTAGCAAATCACACAAAGTCTTTGGAATCGTGGAAACACTAGCACCCAAATCACATAAAGCATAGCATTCATGATCTTTAATTTTAATTTTAATAGTTGGTATCCACTCATCATAAAGTTTTCTAGGGATAGAAACTTCCAATTCAAGTTTTTCTTCATAAGATTGCATCAAGGCATCAACGATATGTTTAGTGAACGCTTTATTTTGACTATAAGCGTGAGGAGATTTTAGCACGGATTGCAACAAGGAAATACAATCAATCAAAGAGAAATTTTCATAATTAAATTCCTCGAAATCCAAAATAGTCGGTTTAGCAACATCTAGGGTTTTAATTTCTTCAATCCCACTTTTATCAATTTTACCATCAAGATCTAAAAACTCCGAATTCTTGGAACACCTTCTAGGTAAAGGTGGATCATATTCAGTCCCATCATTATCAAGATTCATATTGCAAAACAAAGATTTAATAGGGGACATATCAATAACTTTTAGATCGCCATCTTTATTTTCATAGCAACTAGAAGAACACGCTCTTATAAAGGCATCTTTCTTAGCACGCATCCTAGCGGTTCTTTCTTTGCACTAATCAATAGAAATTCTCATGGCTTTCAGAGACTCATTGATATCATGCTTAGGTGGAATAGATCTAAGTTTCAAAGAATCAACATCAAGAGCAATTCTATCAATGTTCCTAGCCAAATCATCAATCTTAAGCAATTTTTCTTCAATCATAGCATTGAAATTCTTTTGCGAAGTAATAAATTCTTTAATATTAGATTCAAAATCAGAGGGCATCTTATTATAATTTCCATAATAATTGTTCTAGGAGTTACCATAATTATTAGAGGGATTACCAGGATAAGGCCTAGGATTGAAATTTCCTCTATACGTGTTGTTACCAAAATTGTTCCTACCAAAAAAATTCACATCCATAGATTAATTATTATTCTCAATCAAGGTAGACAAGGGCACATCATTAGGATCAGAAGAAACACTGTTACTAGCAAATAATTTCATAAGTTCATCCATCTTTCCACTCAAAACATTAATTTCTTCTATCACATGCACCTTTTTATTAGTAGATCTTTCAGTATGCCATTGAGAATAATTAACCATAATATCATCTAGGAGTTTAGTAGCTTCTCCTAAACTGATTTCCATAAAAGTGCCTCCCGCGGCCGAATCTAAAAGATTTCTAGAAGCAAAATTCAATCCGGCATAATTTTTTTGTATAATCATTCACAAATTCAAACGATGAGTAGGGCAATTACGTATCATTAATTTCATTCTCTCCCAAGCTTGTGCAACATGTTCATGATCAAGTTGCTTAAAATTCATAATATCGTTTCTAAGAGAGATGATCTTAGCAGGAGGAAAATACTTAGAGATAAAAGCATCTTTGCACTTATTCCATGAATCAATACTATTTTTAGGCAAAGACGAAAACCAAGCTTTGGCACGATCTCTAATCAAAAAAGGAAATAGCTTCAATCTAAAAATATCATTATCCACATCTTTCTTCTTTTTCATACCACACAAATCAACGAAGCTATTTAGATGGTTAGCGGCATCTTCACTAGGAAGGCTGGAAAACGGATCTTTCATGACAAGATTCAGCAAAGCCGTATTAATTTCACAAGATTCAACATCGGTAAGAGGAGCAATCGGAGTGCTAATAAAATCATTGTTGTTGGTATTGGTGAAGTCACACAATTTAGTGTGATCTTGAGCCATCGTGACAAGCAAACGAACTAACATACAAGCAAACAAAAAGCAAACGAGCAAAAAGAGGCAAACGGGAAAGAGAAGGAGGATAGAGAGAGAGGGCGAATAAAACCACAAGGGTGAAGTGGGGGAGAGGAAAATGAGAGGCAAATGGCAAATAATGTAATGCGGGAGATAAGGGTATGTGATGGGTACTTGGTATGTTGACTTTTGCGTAGACCTCCCTGACAACGACGCCATAAATCCTTCTTGCTACCTCTTGAGCACTGCGTTGGTTTTCCCCGAAGAGGAGGGGATGATGCAGCAAAGTAGTGTAAGTATCTCCCTCCATTTTTGAGAACCAAGGTATCAATCCAGTAGGAGGCTACGCGCGAGTCCCTCGTACCTGCACAAAACAAATAAATCCTCACAACCAACGCGTTAAGGGGTTGTCAATCCCTACACGGCCACTTACGAGAGTGAGATCTGATAGATATGATAAGATCGTATTTTTGGTATTTTTATGATAAAGATGCAAAGTAAAATAAAAGAAAAGTAAAAGAAAAGTAAAAGCAAAAGGAAATAACTAAGTATTGGTAGATAAATATGATGAAGATAGACCCGGGGGCCATAGGTTTCACTAGTGGCTTCTCTCGAGAGCATAAGTATTCTATGGTGGGTGAACAAATTACTGTTGAGCAATTGACAGAATTGAGCATAGTTATGAGAATATCTAGGTATGATCATGTATATAGGCATCACATCCGAGACAAGTAGACCGACTCCTGCTTGCATCTACTACTATTACTCCACTGATCGACCGCTATCCAGCATGCATCTAGAGTATTAAGTTAATGAAAACAGAGTAACGCCTTAAGCAAGATGACATGATGTAGAGGATAAACTCATGCAGTATGATGAAAACCCCATCTTGTTATCCTCAATGGCAACAATACAATACGAGCCTTACTGCCCCTACTGTCACTCGGAAAGGACACCGCAAGATTGAACCCAAACCTAAGAACTTCTCCCATTGCAAGAAAGATCAATCTAGTAGGCCAAACCAAACTGATAATTCAAAGAGACTTGCAAAGATAACCAATCATACATAAAAGAATTCAGAGAAGATTCAAATATTGTTCATAGATAGACTTGATCACAAACCCACAATTCATCTGTCTCAACAAACACACCGCAAAAAGAAGATTACATCGAATAGATGTCCACAAGAGAGGGTGGGACATTGTATTGAGATCCAAAAAGAGCGAAGAAGCCATCTAGCTACTAACTATGGACCCGTAGGTCTGAGGTAAACTACTCACACTTCATCGGAGGGGCTATGGTATTGATGTAGAAGCCCTTCGTGATCGATGCCCCCTGCGGCGGAGCTCTGGAACAGGCCCCAAGATGGGATCTCGTGGATACAGAAAGTTGCGGTGGTGGAATTAGGGTTTTGGCTCCGTATCTGATCGTTTGGGGGTACGTAGGTATATATAGGAGGAAGGAGTACATTAGTGGAGCAACAGGGGCCCACGAGGGTGGAGGGCGCGCGTAGGGGGGGGGGGTAGGCACGCCCCCTACCTCATGGCCTCCTCTTTTGTGTCTTGACGTAGGGTCCAAGTCTCCTGGGTCTTGCTCGTTGAGAAAATCACGTTCCCGAAGGTTTCATTCCGTTTGGACTCCATTTGATATTCCTTTTCTTCGAAACCCTGAAATAGGCAAAAAATAGCAATTCTGGGCTGGGCCTCCGGTTAATAGGTTAGTCGCAAAAATAATATAAAAGTGGATAATAAAGCCCAATAATGTCCAAAATAGTAGATAATATAGCATGGAGGAGTCAAAAATTATAGATACGTTGGAGAAGTATCAAGGGCGCCTTCTTCACGATGACTATGCTCACATTCGACATAAGATTACTCTACCCGATTATTGCATCCTTAAGCATAGCTATAAGTAGCATAATCAATCATCAACCCAAAAGTCATGATCATATGCCGACATAAGTATGTCAACATTAAAGAAAAACATTAACTTAAGAGAAATGCAATGCATGGCCAACCCATCCAATTGTGCACCAGTGTGTCTGTTTCAATGCTGTTCATCCTATAGTAAATTTTTTTAATCAATCCTAAATTCATAACTAAGTTATGTTGTTATCCTATATAGATACACTAGGACATAAAGCCCGCTCTGATACCAACTATAACACCCCAAGCTGACAAGGCGCTTGGAATATTACCACATAAGACATTGGAAAAGAAAACATGCCCTCAAAGGAAATTTCGATAGAGCTTTCTCTGTTTCTAAGTACATCCATGACACGCGGATCATATGATTATGTATGACAAGGAACCAAACACAAGCATAAAGCGCAAACCTACAATACCAACATGAACCAAGTGCCACTCCGAAACTCTAGGCGATCACGTAAGTCTTAGTGGAAATTAGTTAAGCCATACAAACCAAAATTGTAAATCTAGAATTCCAAGACAATCCACCACGTGAAGTAATGTATAAACTATACAAGCTCTCAAAACACGGTGCTAGAAGTTAACATATGAGATATTCGTGTAGTGAAGATGGTGATACTTCTACCCCATGACTCCCATGCATGTCGTCTTCATGGTTTACCTAAAAACATGTAAGCAATAAGGGTGAGTACATGGACTCAGCAAGTTCATAAAGGAATAATAAACTAAACTCATAAGAAAGCACCAAATCTCTGTTAACACCATACACTCAACAGCACTCAACACATGTATTGGTGTCCTACATGCCCACATGCTCATCTCATTTCAATGCGTATACCAGTATCGCTTGAGTGGAGGTTGCCTCCAAAGTAGGTCACAACCCAACAATGGAGGTCTCAATGTGCCTACCCAAGGTAGGGTACTCTTTCTTTCACTGTCATCATGAATGCAAATATGCAAATGCAAGCAAAGTACTCAAATCAACATGTCTTTGTCATCGTCATCTCCATCATAATAAACAACATTGACATGGACAAATATCATAATGAAAATAGAGAGTAGGGATTATGCAAGTCATTATCCTGTCATGAACTTCCCTCAACCGCGGGGCACAAATTGTGAGGCAAACAGTTCTGAACCCGAAGTACACCCACCTCTCATGAAGCATATATCACGGTCACAATAAAGCATGGTCTCAACACATAAGCATATATAATTTAGCGTCGCTCCTACATACAAGACTCCAGCTCATATATACTTTATCACATTACAAGTCCACACATCATCAACAACGACAAAATCTGAGAGTATAAGTATATTTACTTTCACCCAAGTCCAAACATAAAATTTTGTCCGACATAGTACAATCATCTTCGGAGACGTATCATATGCAAAACTCAAAAACAAGGAAAAAACAGAAACTGGCACTGGGCTCTACGTTAAAAGGTTAGTCCCAAAAATAATATGAAATAGCATGTTAATGCATATAAAACATCCAAAACATATAATATAGTAGCACGGAATAATGAAAAATTATAGATACATTGGAGAAGTATCAACCGCCGTTTCGAGGCAGAACTTGAGCAAGAGCACTTTTGCTCTCCGGCGAAGCGATTCCGCCAGGGTAACTTCCCCCCCCCCCCCCCCGAAGGTGGAAAACGAAGCCATCATCATCACCAACAATCATCTCATCTTTGGGAGACCAATCTCCATCAAGATCTTCAACAACACCATCTCATCTCAAACCCTAGTTCATCTCTTGTGTTCAATCTTTGTACCAGAACCTCAGATTGGTACCTGTGGGTAAATAGTAGTGTTGATTACATCTTGTAGTTGATTACTATATGGTTTATTTGGTGGAAGATTATATGTTCAAATCCATTATGCTATTTAATACTCCTATGATCTTGAGCATGAATATCATTTGTCAGTAGTTACCTTTGTTCTTGAGGTCACGAGAGAAGTCATGTTGCAAGTAATCATGTGAATTTGATATGTGTTCGATATTTTGATGATATGTATGTTGTGATTCCCTTAGTGGTGTAATGTGAACATCGACTACATGAAACTTCACCATCTTTGGGCTTAAGAGAATGCATTGTGGAGTGATTATTAGATGATGGGTTGCTAGAGTGACAGAAGCTTAAACCCTAGTTTATGGGCTATTTTGTAAGGGGCTGATTTGGATCCATATGTTTAATGCTATGGTTAGATTTTATCTTAATACTTTCTCGTATTTGAGGATGCTTGGGAGGGGGTTAATCATAAGATGGAGGCTTGTTCAAGTCAGAACAACACCCAAGCACCGGTCCACCCACATATCAAATTATGAAAGTAGCGAACGCGAATCAAACCAACATGATGAAAGTGACTAGATGAAATTCCCGTGTGCCCTCAAGAATGCTTTGCTTATTGCCTAAGAATGTACTTGCTTGTCCTTTGCCATCAAAATGATTGGGCTACATTGCTGCACTTATTGTTACTATTGTTACTTGTAGTGAATTATCTTGCTATCAAACTACCTGTTACCAACTATTTCAGTGCTTGCAGAAATTACCTTGCTGATAACCACTTGTCATTTCCTTCTGCTCCTCGTTGGGTTCAAGACTCTTACTTATCGAAAGGACTACGATTGATCCCCTATACTTGTGGGTCATCATAGGTGTGTGGTAAACTAGTCACACATCATCGGTAGGGGCAGCAAGGTTGGTGTAGAGGCCCTCCCACTACTAGGGAAAAGGCTAGCAGCAGCGCGGGTTTTAGGTGTATCAGTAGCGCGGGGACTGGCGCTACTAATAAGGCGCTACAGCTAATACGTAGCAGTAGCGCGTGCTCACCCGCGCTACTTCTACACAAGTGTAGCAGCAGCACGCTTAAAGGAAGCTCGCTACTGCTAATAGCTACAGCATGCTTCTCTTGTGCGCGATACTGCTACTACCGCGCTACTGCTAACTTTTCTCCACTCGCTACTGCTAATTTTAGTAGTTTTTTGTTTTTTCGGCATATTTGTTTTGTATTTGAACAAGTTTAATAGAAGAATCTTTAGCACATACAAATCTCATCATAATACACATATAAATGCCTGCGAGACCACAAATGTAATCATAGCATATACATACAAATAATCTCGTCATAATCATCATCCAACACAAAGTGGTATCTTGTCATCATCTCGAAAAATAGCGATACATGCAAGTCTCGAATACTTGCAACTACAACGTCATCCATCTAAACAAAGGTATACGCGAGAAGAGCTATCACTATGAGTGAGAGCGGAACTATGCAGTACATGAGATGGCGGTTACGAGTCCTCTCTCGCGCTAGCGTGAACCTCAAGTAACTAGCTTCTCTTTCTTGTCTACTTTTGAAGCCTTTATGGCTGGCGTCCGAGAACCCATTCACTTGCGTCTGACACTCATGCCACTCGTTGTACACCCCCGGAACCTTCCCATTGTACACGACATAGCAGTTCCATCTCGCCATCAAGAAACTAGGTACCTGTTAGATATGCATGTTCATGAAGAGGATGTACAATCATATATATGCAACAAAATATACTAGAGAACACCAAAAAAGAAAGGGTTAGCAACTAGATGCAACATACAATACACAAATTAATTAACTAGAGGTACGCAGGTCATCATACGCAAACTAACAAAGTAGCGTTACGCAAGTTCGGCATGGATCGTGGACATCACAAAGTTTCATCGCTACAAATAGTATACAAGTTCAACAGACACATATCATCATCACCGGCATCATAAATCACTAGAAGTTCCATCCTTCCATATAATCGAGGATGGACCCTAGCTTCTTGAATGGCGTGAGGTCTAGACGTTGCATGCCTATGCGAGTTCGGACGTCAGCTCGCGATATAGGGCCGTGGTGGAACATCCCCTTCTCATCGATGACTTCTTTCATGATGATCGTCTCAATGTCGCTTTGGATGCGAAAGAAGTCATCTCTAAGTTTATAATCCGCTTCTCCATGAGATTCTAGCCACTTGTGGATATGATCATCATTTCTGCTTCTCATGCGAGGCTTTTGGTGATCCGTGTTGAACTTAATCATGAGATGGAGGATGTATAATCCATCCTTCTTGCTTGGTTTTGGGACATGGATGCAGGAGAAGTTAGTTTTATGCGCGAAACCCATCTTCTTGTTCCTTTGTTTCCTGATCTGCATGTGGCCACCCCTAAAGCTAAAGCCTTGGAGAGCATCATCTAGAATATTCATTATGTGGGTGTAGTCTTTTTTCTCGTAGTCTCTGGAAGGATCAAAATACGCGGCATGGGAGACTTGCGGGTAAAGAACGATAAGGACGGCGCGCCCGTTGCTGCGGGGAAAAGACACCTCAAATTATTCCCCATAGAGAGAGAAGGAATGATTGAAATGTATGAAAGGGTTGTTCAAAACTGACTTACTTTGGATGATAAGGCACGAGGAGAATTTCCCGGTCCTTATTCTGTACCATGAAGTTTTGGAGGTAGTCCCTAGCATTTTCACGCTGAATGTCGCCGAGACTAAAGAAAGACTCGTGCATGTAGTATGGATCCGCCACACAGATTTGCAAGACTTCTTCACTCTTCATGACGGAGCTCATATGTAGCGCAAAAAGGCGGACGATTCTAAAATCGAGTCGCCTTGTCAGAAACATCTCAAAGATATGGTCAAACCGCAGGAAGAACACCTCCGCGGGCCGTGTCTCGACGTAGCACTTCCCCTCATGCACACGAGCCGCGTATGTCGGATATCCTGGATCCTTTGAGGCTAGTAGGCTTTTCTCAGTCGACAGCACACACTACTAGAAAAACCGCTACTAATGGCGCACCTAATTTGGCCATTAATGGCGCATCACTGGTGCGCCATTACTAGCACGCCATTAGTAATTTTTACTAATGGCGCACCAGTGGTGCGCCATTAGTATCTGGTATACTAATGGCGCACCACTGGTGCGCCATTAGTATAGGCTACGGTGCGCCATTAGTATGCCTCCCAGGGGCCATGTATACCCAGGTGCTTTGGCATACTAATGGCGCACGACCACGAGATGCGCCATTAGTAACCGCGGCATACTAATGGCGCACTATCCAGTGATGCGCCATTAGTATGCTTTGTCATACTAATGGCGCACTGTCATGTGATGCACCATTAGTATGAATATTAGGTTTTTTTATTTTTTATTTTCTGTTTTTTGCACAGGTTACAAAATGTATAATTTGACAAAATATAGACAGCACACATCAACAACAGATTCATCGAATACAATAGAAGATTAGTCTTTGAATACAATTCATCATATTAGTCTCCGAATACAATTCATCATATTAGTCTCCGAATTGAAAAGACCGAACAAAGATAGAACATTATATTACAAGTCTCGAGACCGCGAGTAGCGAGTTTGTCTTCACATTACAAGTCGATATCGATCATCTAAACTACCATCACATAGAAGAGAGCTGCGGTCATCACGATGAGCATCATCACGATGAAACTCGTCTTCATCCGGTTCCTCCAACGCTCCCTCCCCTCTCCCGCTAGATAGCGGGCGTATCTAGATTCGGCCTCGGCCCTAGTGGTGTATCCTTTGTAACTGTTACCACTGAATCGGTGAACCTGTCTCCGACACTCCTCCCAGTCATCGTAGACTCCGGGAACCTTACCCTTGTACACGACATACGTCGGCATCGCTATGCACTAGCCAAATGAAACGTTAGTACCAATTCACAGACAATACATAAGCAATATATAAGTATGCAACAGAACGATCGGAAGAGAAAAGCAAGACATTAATAGCATCGATTACATCTAAGTTGAACGACTCTCGAAACCAAAGAGACATACTACAAGTTCATTAAAGTTTACTTACAGCATGAGCCAATCGATGTTTCAGAACTAGACACAGCATCACTGCTTTCGACTCGACTCAAGGGACCGGAGCATGGATGAAGCCGCCGTCTATCATGGGAGTCATGAAATAACGGTCGTTGTCAGCCTGCATTTGTAGCATTGTGTCGATGTCACTGTTGGACGGTTGATTGTTGAGGTAGAACTACCCCGAGGTACGAAGGACATCTTGATGGATGATTTCCGCAAACTCCGACTGGATGCGAAAGAATTCTTGTCGGAGGTCCGCGTCCTGGATTGCCGACATGCTCTTTGCCCAATCTTTGAGTTTACTCGGTAGCAGAAGTTGATGATGGTCCCGTACGATCGCCCGCATGTGATGGATGGCGTAGTAGGCACCCTTCTGACCGCCAGGCGGCTGCTTGATGCAGCAGAACGTCGTATTGTGGGAGAACACGTGCTTGCCGTACTTACGAATAGGCCTGGTAAAGGTGCCTCCAGATTTGGCGTAGCCGGGGAGAACATCATCAAGAACCTTCTTGACATTTGTGTAGTCTACGTTCAACTGACGGTCCGGGTCGAAATACGTGGCCATGGAATATTTGGGGCTTAGGAGGATGAGCGTGCAACGTGTGTCACTGCAGAAAACACGAAATGTTAAAAGAAAAACGATCGAAATGTAAGAATTCATATGTTATGGGCCGGTTGAGGGGAGGACTTACTCGGGAAAGTAAGGCACGAGGAAGTTATCCTTATCTTGGTTTGCCAGAATGACGCCTTTGAGGTAAGAACTCGCGACTTGCCGGTCCCCAGCGCTGCCCAAGATCTTGGCACGCATGTAGAAGGGGTCGACTATCACGATGTCCGGGGTCTTGTCGCGAATGATCCGCATATCCATACTCAGCGAAAATAGCTGAACGAAGGTGTAGTGCAGCGGATGAAGGTTCGTCATAGCGTGGATGTCATCAAAACGCAGGACGATCGTACGCCCGATGGAGTTATCCACAAAGCCCTTGCCCTCTGGCACCTTGGCCGCGAAAACTGGGTATGCCACATCCTTCTCCCTGAGACGCCGCTTCTCCAAAGAAAGAACACTGTCATGCAGACTCCGCATAGCACCGGTTGCAGCATTGAGAATATTTGTCGGTAGCATCGCCCTACCCGCCACATGCACCCTCCTCGAGATATCCTGCGGTGAAGGTGGCCCGTCCTGAGCACGGATCATACTCTGTGCCGACTGGCTCGCACCCTTCTTAGTCTTTATTTTGCGTGCCTTCTTCTCCTGTAATGGGACCGAGTTTTGCTCACAGACCGCCTTCTTGAGTGTGTTGGGGCTGATAATATTTTGCACCTCGCCTATCTGAGGCTCGGTGAAGTCGGCAGCTGGAGGCGTCTCCTGAGAGCTGAACGCCAGACGGCGCCTGTTGCAACTTGGCTTCTCCATGGTACCAGCTAGATCGCACACGTCTTTTGTTGGGTTTGGTTCTTGAGAAGGAGGCCCCATGAAGTCGCCATCGTACCCATGATCGGCAAAGTACTGATCGACGTTGCGAAATGTATCATCGTCGTCGTCGTCGTCGTTCTGATCCTGTGCCATATGCATGTTTGGATCCAGTGGCATAGGGATGTCCGGCACCGTTGCGGCGGTCTTGCCATGGGGCCGACTTGGCGCCGGCACGACTAGCGGTGTTTTCTTTGGGGTGGTGTCCCCCGCCCCCAAACGAATCTGGCTCTTCGGCCAAAGTAGGGGCCAGCTCAAGCATGCGCTGAGGGTCATCACGTCATCATCATTGGCCCCGACGGGTCGAATCGGAGGTGACAACTCGTCGCAGCCTGGCAGCACCCGAACCAGTTGAACCCTAAACAAGTTGGGTGGCATCTGGGTACCGTGGAACAAGGGGTTGCCCGGTTGAACTATTTTGCCCTTGGCGACATCGACCAACTCGTTGTTCACGAAGTGGAGGAGAGTGCACGGAACGTCGGCGGCGCCCTGCGAAAACATGTAGGGCATCAGGGATGCCCAGTCAAAGGCAAGGAGATGAAGTCCTCGGCCGAGAGAGGCTTAATTAGTTACCGTGATGATGGCGTCGAGCTCGGCTAATGTAGAGGCACCGCCAACGGCGGGCGTGCAGTTGACGGAGGGGCCGCTTGCTGCAGAGGTGCCGGCCGGCGTACACCCGGGTGCATTAAGCTCCCGTGCCGGCGTCGGAGACACCAATGCCGCCTCCGCCGGAGGCACCAATGGCCCCGCCATCGCATTATGCGAGTTGCTAGCCGTGAAGCAAGGAATCGGGGGCGGCCCCTGTTGGCCGCCCGCAATCCACGCACTCAACCCCGAGATCAAGGTAGGCACAATGGCGATGATCATCGCTCTGAGTCGTTGTTCCACTTGCGCTTGGACAATCTCCGGAATCCGCGCCACCTGTGCCTTGAGTTCTTGAACCTCACGCGCCTGGCTTTCCGATCTGGTCTTTTTCTCCTTCTGCACACCAGCGGTATAGTATGACCCCCATTTTGTCGACAAGCCTTTGCCGGCCACACGACCAGCTGACGTCGGCTTACTGAGCTTATCCTTGTTCTTCATTACATTCAACCCCCTATTTAGAGTGGTGTCCCAAGGGTTGCTCTTAGTCGACCCCGTGCTACTGCTTTCAGTCGTCTGCGGAAGGAATGTGAACCATTTAGAAATTTGGCTTCATTAATTAGAATGCAACCATATGGAGCTAATTACGCGGGGGTGTATTCCTTACCAGAACAAGCTCAAGCTGCCTGGTCTTCGGATCCGTGGTAAGCTCCTTTGTTTTCGGGTCCTTCTTGTACCGGGCCCTGACATATGGTAGACTCCGCGTGCTCGTCCCGATAAATGATGCAATTGTTCATGCACACATGGTATTTCACGTGCGGTAAATCCAGAGGACACATGATTTTCTTCGCCTCCTCCAAACTGGTCGGGCACTTGTTCCCCTTGGGAAGACGTTCGTGCCAGAATGACATGTTCTCATCGAAGCATGCGTCGGTCATTTTGTGTTTTACCTTCATCTCCAGAGCCATGAGCGTTACTTTCAGGCGGGTATCCTCGGGCCTGCATCCTTCATACAATGGAGTAACCGCGTCTAACTCAAGTTGATCCATCTTGGCTTTCTCTCGGGCGGCAGCTCTTGCGTTATCCGTCTGCTTGAGAAGCAGCTCTTGAATATGAGGGTCCTGCACCCAGCCCATCGATGGTCCAGCGTCGTCTGCTCCGCCGGCATCATCATCATGTCCTGCATCTTCTATATGATGACTGTGTACAGCATCACCGTCGTGATCATCTCCTGGGGATTCTTCGTCTTCTCGCCCGCCCGAGCCGCGGTGGTTGTCTTGCTGCCCTTCCTCATTTCTTGCCCGGCCCCCATGGACGACTTCGTAGTCATCTTCATCACCTTGCCACCGATAGCCATCCATGAAACCACGCAAGAGCAGGTGGTCCCGCACCTGCCCGGAATCCGGGTCCGCAATAAGGCTCTTCAGCTTGCATCTTCGACACGGACATCTTATCTCCGTCTCGTTCTTTTGAAGCATCTCGGCCTTCGCGGACCTCAAAAACCTATTCACGATGCCTTCGGTCATCATGCGGACCATGGTCGCCTGCGGGGTAGAGCAAAACGATATTTTAGAACCAAGAAAAAATTTGGCATGACTTTCCCTAAAAATAGGACCAAAAAGAATGCTTAATGCCAAAATTCTCGCCAAAACGGAAATGAATCAACATTCCGGCAAAATATTGGCAACTATCGCATTTCAAATACCGGTACACCTCCAAACACAAACACATATGCAACACCACAAACATATGCAACAACACGAACATACATAGATCTAGCTAGGCCATAAAAAGTGCATGTGCACATTGTTGTAGGGAGAACAACATAAATATAGCTTCCCCCCTTACTTACCTACCAAAACAAGGTAACTTAACCACTTAATTTGAATGAATCTATGGTGGAAATGAGGTGAAAGAGAGGAGGCACCCGAGACAAGGAGGAGGCGGTGGAGAGAATGAAGTGGGGAGAAAGTGAGTGTGGGAGGAGAGGCTGTCCAAAATATCTTGTTGCTGCCCACTTACTAATGGCGCACCAACCACAAATGCGCCATTAGTAATCAAGGTTACTAATGGCGCACCACCTGGTGGTGCGCCATTAGTAGTTTTGCAAAAAAAAAGATACTAATGGCGCACTCCCACACGGTGCGCCATTACTAGTTTAAACTAGTAATGGCGCACCGCGGGTGAGTGCGCCATTAGTAGTTTTGCAGAAAAAGGAATAAAAAAATAAAAAAAAACAACATTAGTGGCGCACTTTCTAACTGGTGCGCCATTACTAGTTACAACTAGTAATGGCGCACTTCCAATGGATACGCCATTAGTATGTTTGGACAGGCGCACTAGTTCAAAAAAAAATTGATACTAATGGCGCACCATGGGCCAGGTGCGCCATTAGTAGTTTCAACACTAATGGCACATCAGAAGGTGGTGCGCCATTAGTATATACTAATGGCGCACCACTTGTCTGGTGCGCCATTAGTGCCAATCCCATCTATAGCCCTTTTTCTAGTAGTGACATGGTCGTGTAGTCTCCTGAGATCCCCTGATAGTGCCTCCAGCGGTTTCGGTGGTAGCATCGGCTCGCCCTTTCACGGGAACACGCTCTTCAGAATGCATCTTCTGGATGCTATGTGCTCTGTCTTGTTTGGAGGCAGCTATCTTCCCCGATCTCTTTCTCTCCTTTTTCTTGGGCACACCTTCTAGACCCTTCCTTAACCCCTGCCCCGGTGTTCCTGGGCTAAGTACTGTATGACCCTCGCGCTCGGATAGTTGAGCCTGTGTTGAGGCGGCATCTTCAGGCGTGTCCTATGAGGATTTCATGAAGAGAGACTTTTTGCAATCCCTGCTACGACCTTCCTGCCCGGGCATATCATCCCTATCCTCATTAGCAAGCTGATAGCCCGATTCGTCATATGGTTGACTCATCAATTCTATGTCATAGTCATACGCATTTGTATTGAGGAAACCCATAGGGTCGACCTCCGTCTCATCATCCATTCTCTGTTCTATAGGACAAATTACATCAGCCGACAATATTGCACCCACTTCGTCATGTCGTCCGCCGCTCTCACCCAGCACTACAGGAGCTAGTAATTGCGTAGGCGGGGTGGTGGTCTCCGCACATGCTTGTTGATGTGTGGTTATTGGTGTGCACTCGGCCGGCTCCAGATGAATAAGATTCTTCGGCAATAGCAGCACCCAACCCTTGCAGCTTCCAATCCGCGGCGGGGTCTCGTCGTCCGGTCCCACATGATGTATTGGAGGAGGCAAATCCTCGTGCCCCGATTTCACACTGGACAAGCTAACCCTGAAGTGCCCAGCAGGGATCGGCTAGTTGTGGAACATGGGTTGCAAGGGGTCCATTATCATCCCCTTTCCCACGTCCACCTTCTAGCCTTTGATCAAGTAGAGTATGGTGCACGGGGTCTCTTTCGCCTGCAAACGCATATGTCTGTGGCGTAAAACATCCTAAAGGCAACAAAAATGGAATATTATATATATATATATATATATGGTGGTGCGACATGTAATTACCGTGATGGTGTCGAGCTCAGCCAAAGACGAAGGCCCACCGAGTGCGCCAGAGACTGAGGATGGGCTGCTATGAGCGGGAGCGGCTGCGAGAGGAGGCCCGGTTGCGTGGGCAAGTGATGGTGTGATGATGTTGTTGTTCATGGAGTTGCTCCCGACGAAACTGGGCAATGGGAAATCATGTACCGTCTTGTTAGGATTTTCCTTCGTCCAGTTGATGATAACTGGAACCAAGTTAGTAGCGAAATCATTTCTGCAGGCAGTTATAGCTGCATTGACTGCCTGCTATAACAACTCATATTTGTCCTTGGCTGCTTTTTTCGCGTCCTTAGCTGCTTTTTTATCGACCGCAAGCTTCACCTTCGCGTGGATGTCCGCCTGACTAAACTTCTTTTTCTGCTTCTTGGCCTCCGGGCCCTCGTTGTAAAACACCTTCCACGTGGCGTCGTCTCCAGCGCCGTGCACACGACCATATTGCGGCCGCTGGCCCAAAGGGAGTCCCTTAAGTACGTTCAAGGCCCGGTTGAGAGGGGTGTCCCACTTGGCCCTCATCGGAGAAGTAGGGCTTTCGGCTGCAAGCTGGTGTTGCTTCTCTAGTAGTCTAATCAATTTCCTCGTGATCTGGTCCGTGTAAAAAACCTTTTTCTCCTTGTCCCACTTGTAGCGGGCCCTGATGAAGTCACGCTCCAAGGGGTTGGTGAACTTCGCGAAGGGGTCTGGGAGACCCGCGGCTTCACGTTCCGTGTCCTCCTTATCCCATATGGGCCTTTTACCGAGGTAGCCACGGCTTCCGAGGTGATGTTTCCCCGTGTTCCTTTGCTGAAGGCTCTTGAATTTCGCAGCCTTAGCCTTGGCGTCCTCGGTAGCGCATGTGTCCTTGAACATTTCGAACTCCTCTTCCGTAAGTGTCGGATTTTCCTCTAGAATCTTGGACAGGGGTTCCTCAGCCTCAATAGCTCGTTTCACCCTCCCTTTCCAGGAGGCCAAATCATTGCTGAACATGCCCATGGCGTGATTGTTAATCTTTTTCATCTTCGGATCATCCCACGGTTGTTCTATGTTATCATCCCGGTCAGGGAACTTGAATCTCTTGTGCAACTTCGTTAGGAGCAACTGCGTCAAATGTTCTTTACTCCTTAAGTCATCGTCGTTGATGCCCGCGCATTCCCGTAGGATGCATCCTACTTGGTTCCCATAGCAGTTGTGTCACATCCCTAGTTCTGGTATGATCCTAGGCTTGCTTTGAGCATCATGTTTAAATTTCAAATGAATTTGAAACGGGGAAAGTTGCAAACCCTAGCACCAAAGTTTTTCCCAATAGGTTCAACTTTAAAATGGATTTTCATTGAACCCAAAATGCTCTCCAAAAATGTTCATGCTCTTTGGATAATGTTGGGAACAACAACCAGAGGTGATGCACATTTTTGCTACACATTTTGGATTTTTGAATCAATACATAAATATTTGATTTGGAGCTGTTTAAATTATATAAATATTTTAATGGCTCCAAAAATGTTGGGAATTGGTAAGGGCCTCTGGAATATTATATCTAGATGCCACAAATATTTTCAGCATTTATGAAAGTGTTTTAACATTTCTTTTGGATACAAAACAAATGTCAGAAATAGAAAAAGAAAAAAGGAAAAGGATTTACCTGACTTACCTGGCGCCCCACCACGGCCCAGCAGTGGCCCGGCCCAACTGGCCGTTGCCAGTCGTCTCCCTCGCCAGGAGGCAGCGGCGAAAGGGAGCACGGCATGCGTGCATGCCGCTTGCTGCCTCCTCACCCTCCTTGGCGCTGTCCACCCCCGAGAGCTCCACCGAGCCCCCCTGGTCTCTCTCCATTCTCCCCGAGCTCCTCCCCATCCTCTGTCTCGCTCTCCCCCTCTGTCCCGAGCGCAGCGGAGAGCACCGCCGTGCGCCACCGCGACCACCGCCTTCCCCTCGCCTCTCCGACGTGCCCACGAGGTCCGCCTCGTCGCCCTAGTCCTCTCCGCCGGGCCACGCGGCGCCGGACGCCTCAAAGCATCATCCCCGACCCATTCATCCTCCTCGGGTCGCCGGAGATCCGCCTCGCCGCCCCGCTCGCTCCGACGCTCCTCCGGCCTCACCGACCTGCTCGTCCGACTCGCCGTGAGCCACTGACCCGAACCCCCTCCTTTGCGCTCCGTTTGCACGTTGTAGCCGTCGCTCCATCGGAGACCGAACCATGCCGCCGCCCGAGCTTCTCGCCGCCGTGGCCACAGCCGTCGTAGCTCCCAACCGAGCACACCCACGTGCTCACCACGCTGCGTAGGTGCCGTAGGAGCTAAGCACGCCACTCCACGGCCACCGCAGCCCCGTTCTCGAGTGGGCACAAACTCCAGCGTCGGTCCGCTCGTCGGTGCCGTCGACTCCGGCCACCCCAGCCCCTCTCGTGTGCTTCCCTGGATGCGGCGCACGCCTAGCTCCACGCAGAGCCCCTCCGCCGTCCTTTTGGTTGCCTGAGGGCGAAACCCGAGCCTCCGCCATGCGTGCTGTCGCTGGCGATGAGCCGCCGGCGTGTTGGGCCTGTTGACCAGGGGTTTGACCTCCCCTGGGCCATTGACATGTGGGGCCAGCCCCATCTAATTACCTAGTTTAGTGTTAACTAAAATAGGATTAGCCCTGTGACACTAACACGCGGGCCCCACCGTCCAGGTTTGACCTGGACCGAGCCGTTGACCTGCTGACGCCTCTATGACATCACGCTGACGCAGTAATTGATTTCTGGATTTTAAATAATTCAGAGAATTCCTGAAAATAGTTAAAACTTCTAAAAATCATAGAAATTAAACCGTAGCTCAGAATGAAATAATTTATATATGAAAAATCATCAGAAAAATGCAAGGAATCCATTTATTCTAGTTTCATGCATGAAAAACCAACTTATACTTGCTGTATAAGTGAAAACGTAATAATGGCATGTTATATACTTAATTTGGGGTTTGCATATGAACCCTTGGTTCATATGGACTTCAACCAAATTGATGCTAGATGCATTAGGGAAAATCATAGCATCTTTGAAATGTCATCTTCATGCATCATATTGTTGCATATGGTTGTTTATTGATTGCCGGCACCGTCCCCTCTCGATAGGTTCTACTCCGGAAGGTGTCCCAAGTACCTGTCTGAGGAGCAGTGCTTCTTCGTGGATCTATCAGGCAAGCAAACCCCCTTGAGCATCTCGATAAATCCCACTCTCTCGCTCCTGCTCCTTTTACTGCATTAGGACAACAACGATTCAAACTGCTACTTTCTGCTGCGGTAGCTGAACCCATTCCTCTGCATGACCTGTCATTGCCACAGTAAATAGTTGAAACCCACTAGCATGAGTAGGAGTTGCTTGAGCCTTGATGTGCCTGCTCATCCATGCTTGTTTTTCTTTATGCCAGCTATGCTTAGAGTTGTGTCAGGTCTGATTCATCGGGAATGAATCGGAGTGGTGAACATGTCCTACCGGTAAAGGCTAAGTGTGTGAACACGTTTTGGTAAAGGTAGCGATGAGAGGCCATGTAGGAGTACATGGTGGGTTGTCTCATTGGAACCGTCCTTAAGCACTGAGTTCTGTGTATGTTATCCAAGTCCAGTTACTACCACACATTGGGTTCCGGTTATCCGGCCCCTCTCGGCTTATTAATCCGCTTGATCTCTGTCCAGGAGTTGCAACTAGTTTCTGGCGTTTGTAGGTAGTGCTACTTGTCTACCAGGTGGTGTCCGACGGGACGGGCTTGGGACAGACTAGGCACCGTGGCACGGTGTACCAAGTGGCACCCGGATGGTGGGCTTGGGAACCCTGCACACATCGTTTGGGGCCGTGAGCGACACCCCGGCCGGATCTCCTTGCGGATGGAACCCGAATAGGCGATAAACCTGGACGAGAGACTTGTGTGGTTAGTCAGGTCGTGGCCGACACCCTCGCCCGGCTTCCGCTTGAAGGTTGCCGAGGTACATGACGTGTACAGGGCTATAAGTGGCGAGAGCGTGTGTGAAGAAGTACACCCCTGCAGGGTCAATATTATCTATTCGAATAGCCGTTTTCCTCGGATATGGAAACTTGGAGGACTTATGTAGTACATAGACAACTTGAAGTGGATACTCTAAAATCCGCAAGATAAGCGTGAGTGCTATGGATGGCCTTCTCGTAGGAAGACGGGAACGGATCCATAGTGGAGTATTGATATGGTGAACATGTGGACTCGTGTGCGTCTTCTCACCTCAAAGAAGTTTCTGATACTCGTAGTATAGGTTAGCCACTGAGTCAAAGCTGGCTTGCTGCTGTTAAACTCCACCACCACCTTTGTTGATAATGTTGCATATGTAGATAGTTCTGATGTAAGACTTGCTGAGTACCTTTGTACTCACGTTTGCTTATTTATGTTTTGCAGTTGGTTACACTAGTGGCTTCGACGAGTAGCTTGTATCCCAGCTACGATCTTGTACCCTTGGGAGGGTCGTGTTTAGTCAGGCTTCTTAGTCTTTTCCTTTTGTAGTTGTCTGTACTCAGACATGTAATGCTTCCGTTGCTTGTATGCTCTGAATGATGGGTCATGAGACCCCTGTTTGTATTGATTGCTACGTGGCTCTTCTGGGCCTTTATCTATATGAGTTTGAGTTATGTTGTGATGCCATGATGTACAACACATACTTGCATGTTATGCGTATGTTTAACGTGTATTGCTATGTGTGGGATCCGACAACCTAGTTGTTTACCTCTGATAGCCTCTCTTATGGGGAAATGTAGTCTTGTGCTTCCATGTGCCATAGTAGTCCGCTACAGCCCGGTTCACCGGAGTCCTGCTAGCCCAGCACTACTGCTCCGGAACACTTGACTGGCCGACATGTGATTCACTTTGTTCCTGTGTCTGTCCCTTCGGGGAAATGTCACGCGGTGACATCCGGAGTCCTGTCTAGCCTGCTACAGCCCGGGTTCCCGAAGTCCTGTTAGCCCAGTGCTACAGCCCGGATTCATACGCTGTTGACCGACATGCTCGAGGTTGATTCATGTATGCATGTCCCTGTAAGTTAGTGCTACTTTGGGTTCACGACTAGTCATGTCGGCCCGGGTTCTCTGTCATATGGATGCTAGCGACACTATCATATACGTGAGCCAAAAGGCGCAAACGGTCCCGGGCCAGGTAAGGTGGCACCCGTGGGAATACCGTGCGTGAGGCCGCAAAGTGATATGAAGTGTTACATGCTAGATCGGTGTGACTTAGGATCGGGGTCCCGACAGCGTTGGTATCAGAGCCTGACTGACTGTAGGATTACCAAGCCAAACTGGTCGAAGTTGAGTCTAGAAATGCTTTAGTTATATAAGGGAATTGATTGTGGAAGGGAACGTAAGGCTCTTTTTACTCCTTTACCTCATGTCATTCTTTCTGAGTCAGCCTCTTCTTTTCTACGAGGGTTAAGGCCTAGGCTTCTCCTCTATCTCTCAGGATGACGTGTTACTAAACCGTAAAGTCTTAGGATTGTTGGGTTGTGTCACCGTACAGTTCTACTACTTCCGTGTGTCCTCAGTTTGACCCAGAACCTTGATATTATGATGCTGATTGATTATGCTATTCCTTTGATGAATGTCTCAAAATCCCTTTTGAGCATTTACAGCCGTTATGCTGCCGAAATTGTCCTAGGATTTCAAGAGTTTCTAATGCTTTTGCATTACATTTCGCATCCTTATGTCGATGCTAATTCCATCCTTGTTTCCTTGGTTCCTGTGCCAGGATGTCGTCTGCTAACCGAGGTTCAGTTGCTCATAGCAAGAATCACGGAGATGGTAGGGACGAGGATCCTCCTGACCAGCCTTTGATGGCAGAGTTCTTGTTAGCATCCGAGAGGAACAAGCGTGAGACTAACCGCTTGCTGGCACAGATTGAGCAGAACACCGCACATCAGCGTAAGAAGTTGGTTTCCATCACCGACTTCATTGGTCTGAAACCACCCACCTTCCATCATTCCATTGAGCCACTCGATGCAGATTACTGGCTCCGGAGCATCACTCACAAGTTGCATTCTGCGAACGTAGCTGAAGGTGACAAGGTCACCTATGCTACCTATCACCTGGAAGGTCCTGCTAGTATTTGGTGGCAGAGCTATGAGGCTATGCTTCCAGCTGGTCAGTTTCCTACCTGGAAGGATTTCACCGAGGCTTTTCGTGAGCACCACATTCCTCAGGCTCTCATTGACCGCAAGAGGGAAGAGTTCTGTAGTTTTACCCAGGGTAAGCTGCCTGTTGATGCTTACAGTAGAGAGTTTGGAAACCTCGCCCGCTATGCTACAGAAGAAGTGTCCACGGACGCTAAGAAGCAGGCTAGGTTCCGGAAGGGTCTCAACCCTAAGTTGCGTCGTGATCTCCACCTGCATCATTGTGATACTTTCCAGGCTCTTGTGAACAAGGCCATTAATGCAGAGACAGCTCAACTCACTTACGAGGAGTCTCGAAAGCACAACCGTGATCTGGGTTCTTCCTCCCGCTCTGGCTCTCAGAAGCGACGGATTTGGATTCCGAACTCAGCTCTTCCACCTGGATATGCACCGAGGCCATCCGATGTGGCGCCTCACCCAACTCAGCAACGTGCTCCACCCAGGCCTATTAGTGGACCACTTGCCAATGTAGGTCCACGTCCTACCTCAGGAACTTGCTTCACCTGCGGAGAACCAGGACACTATGCACGTGACTGCCCTCAGTCCAGTTATACTCCACCCCAGTCTGAGAGGTCTGTTGGCCGTGAAAAGCCATCAGTCAAGATGATCAGTACCAAGCCAGCCTCCATTGAACGAGCATGTGTGCACCATGTCTCAGCTACAGAAGCTCAAGATGATCCCGACGTCGTACTGGGTACGCTTCTTGTCAATTGTCACCCAGCTTCAGTTCTGTTCGATACTGGAGCATCCCACTCCTTCATATCCGAAGGTTATGCTCGGTTGCACGACATGTCATTTTGTGATATGCCGACTCCACTAATAATCCAGACTCCTGGTTCCAAATGGCAAACCTCCAAGGTAAGCCAT
The DNA here is from genome assembly GCF_018294505.1 of Triticum aestivum. Classification (NCBI taxonomy): domain Eukaryota; kingdom Viridiplantae; phylum Streptophyta; class Magnoliopsida; order Poales; family Poaceae; genus Triticum; species Triticum aestivum. The sequence goes on along the minus strand of NC_057797.1, from coordinate 295,374,127 downwards.
GGTAATGAAATCCTTGTTGACAGACTGGTATTCCTTGCTTCTTTGATATCTCTCAAGTCCTCAGATATTAACATCATCTTGGGTATGGACTGGATGACAGCTCATCATGCCAAGATCGATTGTTACACCAGATCTGTTCAACTTACACATCCATCTGGCAAAATAGTCACTGTCTCCACTAGAGTTGCAAGGCGTCAACTCTATTCTCTTAATGCCAGCCCTCTTCCAGACCTTGAAGATATTCCGGTAGTCCGTGACTTCCCGGATGTCTTTCCAGAAGAACTGCCAGGTGTCCCACCTGACAGAGATGTAGAGTTTGTCATAGAACTTATCCCAGGAACTGTTCCAATCTCTAGGAGACCATACAAGATGGCACCTTTGGAGTTAGCCGAGCTTAAGAACAACTTGATGAGTCCTTGCAAAAGGGTTTCATCCGTCCCAGTTCTTCTCCTTGGGCTTGTCCTGTCCTCTTCGTCAAGAAGAAGGATGGTACGGATCGGATGGTTGTAGATTATCGTCCCGTTAATTTGGTCACGATAAAGAACAAGTATCCGCTCCCCAGGATCAACGACCTGTATGATCAGCTCGCTGGATCCTCAGTCTTTTCCAAGATGGATTTGAGGTTAGGCTACCACCAAATCAAGATCAGAAACGGGGACATCCCCAAAACGGCCTTTGTCACTCGTTATGGTCAATACGAGTACACCGTGATGTCTTTCGGCCTAACCAATGCTCCAGCTACTTTCTCCCGCTTGATGAACTCGATCTTTATGGAGTACTTAGATAAGTTCGTCGTGGTTTATCTCGATGATATTCTTATTTACTCGAAGAACGAGGAAGAGCATGCCGAACATCTTAGGCTTGTGTTAGAAAAACTCAGAGAGCATCGCCTTTATGCCAAGTTCTCCAAGTGTGAATTTTGGTTGCCAGAAGTGACCTATCTGGGCCACGTGATCTCTGGTAAGGGCATTGCTGTCAATCCCGAGAGAGTCAAAGCCGTTCTCGATTGGACTCCACCCGAAACGGTCAAACAAGTTAGGAGTTTCCTTGGTCTAGCCAGTTATTGTCGCCGCTTCGTTGAAAACTTCTCCAAAGTGGCCAAACCCCTCACGGAGCTTCTCAAGAAAGATAAAAGGTTTGAGTGGACCCCACAGTGTGAGCACAGTTTTCAGGAACTGAAAAGACGCCTGACTTCTGCGCCCATACTCGTGCCACCGGATTTCACTAAAGACTTTGTTATCTATTGCGACGCTTCGCGTCAAGGACTAGGTTGCATTCTTATGCAGGATCGTCATGTGATTGCCTATGCATCTCGACAGTTGCATCCACATGAGGAAAATTATCCTACACATGATCTGGAGCTTGCAGCCGTAGTCTATGCACTTAAGACTTGGCGACATTACCTTCTTGGTAACCGTTGCGAAATCTACACTGACCATCAGAGTCTCAAGTATATCTTCACCCAACCGGATCTGAATCTCAGACAGAGACGTTGGTTGGAGTTGATCTCGGATTACGACTTAGGAATCACCTACACCCCAGGCAAAGCCAATGTCATGGCTGATGCTTTAAGTCGTAAATCCTATTGCAACAACCTCATGTTGCAACAATGTCAACCACCCCTCCATGAGGAATTCTGTAAGCTTAACCTTCACATAGCTCCTCGTGGTTCCCTTTCTACCTTGGTGGCGAAACCTACCCTTACGGATCAGATCATAGAGGCTCAGAAGCATGATACGGGAATCTCCCGAATCAAGAAGAATATTTCCAAGGGAGTTGCTCGCTGTTTCTCTATGGATGAACGAGGTGTTGTTTACTTTGGAAACCGTTTGGTGGTTCCCAAATGTCAACAGATGTAGCAACTGATCCTTAAGGAGGCCCATGAATCCCCTCTCACGATTCATCCCGGTAGTACAAAGATGTATCAGGACCTACGCCAGAGGTTCTGGTGGACTAGGATGAAGAGAGAAATCGCTCAGTATATTGCCAACTGTGATGTTTGTCGTCGCGTTAAGGCAGAGCATCAAAGACCTGCTGGCACCCTTCAACCTTTAGCTATTCCCGAGTGGAAATGGGACAAAGTTGGTATGGACTTCATCACCGGCTTTCCCAGGACCAAGAAAGGAAATAATGCTATCTTCGTAGTCATTGACCGTCTCTCCAAAGTGGCTCACTTCCTACCTGTTCGAGAGAGTATCACTGCTAGTCAGCTCGCTGACTTATATATCTCCCGAATAGTGTCACTCCATGGTGTTCCACTAGAGATCAATTCAGACCGTGGCAGTCTTTTCACCTCTCATTTCTGGGAAAGTTTCCAAACTGCCATGGGCACCCATCTTTCCTTCAGTACCGCTTTCCACCCTCAATCAAGTGGTCAGGTGGAAAGGGTCAACCAAATTCTCGAAGACATGCTTAGAGCTTGCGTTATCTCATTCGGTATGGATTGGGAGAAATGTCTTCCCTTTGCCGAGTTTGCTTATAACAATAGCTACCAATCCAGTCTTAAGAAAGCACCCTTCGAGATTCTGTATGGACGAAGATGTCGAACACCTTTGAACTGGTCAGAAACCGGTGAAAGACAATTCTTTGGACCGGATATGATCCAGGAGGCAGAAGAGCAAGTTCGCATCATTCGTGAGAATTTGAAAACAGCCCAATCTCGTCAAAAGAGCCAGTATGACCGTCGTCATAAGGAAGTGGCTTATGAAGTTGGCGACAAGGCTTACCTTCGGGTTACTCCTTTGAAGGGTACCCATCGTTTCGGTATCAAGGGCAAGTTGGCTCCTCGTTACATCGGTCCTTTTCGCATTCTCGCTAAATGAGGAGGGGTTGCCTACCAGTTGGAACTACCCCCACATCTTTCTCGAGTTCATGATGTCTTCCACGTCTCTCAACTCAGGCGTTGCTTCTCGGATCCCATCCGCGGAGTGGACCACGAAACGCTTGATCTCCAAGATAACCTTACTTATCGAGAGTACCCCGTTAGCATTCTGGATCAAGCAGAGCGTGTCACTCGACGTCATAACATCAAGTTTCTCAAGGTTCAATGGTCTCATCATTCCGAGAGAGAAGCTACTTGGGAGCGAGAAGATCGTCTTCGACTTGAGTACCCCGCTTTCTTTCCGCCAACTCCTGAATCTCGGGACGAGATTTCTTCGAGTGGGGGCGAGCTGTCACATCCCTAGTTCTGGTATGATCCTAGGCTTGCTTTGTGCATCATGTTTAAATTTCAAATGAAATTGAAATGGGGAAGTTTCAAACCCTAGCACCAAAGCAATTTCCAATAGGTTCAACTTTAAAATGGATTTTCAATGAACCCAAAATGCTATTCAAAAATGTTCATGCTCTTTGGATAATGTTGGGAACAACAACCAGAGGTGATGCACATTTTTGCTACACATTTTGGATTTTTGAATCAATGCATAAATATTTGATTTGGAGCTGTTTAAATTATATAAATATTTTAATGGCTCCAAAAATGTTGGGAATTGGTGAGGGCCTCTGGAATATTATATCTAGATGCCACAAATATTTTCAGCATTTATGAAAGTGTTTTAACATTTCTTTTGGATACAAAACAAATGTCAGAAATAGAAAAAGAAAACAGGAAAAGGATTTACCTGACTTACCTGGCGCCCCACCACGGCCCAACAGTGGCCCGGCCCAACTGGCCGTTGCCAGTCGTCTCCCTCGCCAGGAGGCAGCGGCGAAAGGGAGCACGGCGAGCGTGCATGCCCGCCAGGCAGCTGCTTGCTGCCTCCTCTCCCTCCTCGGCGCTGTCCACCCCAGAGAGCTCCACCGAGCCCCCCTGGTCTCTCTCCATTCTCCCCGAGCTCCTCCCCATCCTCTGTCTCGCTCTCCCCCTCTGTCCCGAGCGCAGCGGAGAGCACCGCCGTGCGCCACCGCGACCACCGCCTTCCCCTCGCCTCTCCGACGTGCCACGAGGTCCGCCTCGTCGCCCTAGTCCTCTCCGCCATGCCACGCGGTGCCGGACGCCTCGAAGCATCGTCCCCGACCCCTTCATCCTCCTCGGGTCGCCGGAGATCCGCCTCGCCGCCCCGCTCGCTCCGACGCTCCTCCGGCCTCACTGACCTGCTCGTCCGACTCGCCGTGAGCCACTGACCTGAACTCCCCTCCTTTGCGCTCCGTTTGCACGTTGTAGCCGTCGCTCCGCCGGAGACCGAACCGCGCCGCCGCCCGAGCTTCTCGCCGCCGTGGCCACAGCCGTCGTAGCTCCCAACCGAGCACACCCACGTGCTCACTGCACCGCGTAGGTGCCGTAGGAGCTAAGCACGCCACTCCACGGCCACCGCAGCCCCGTTCCCGAGTGCGCCCGAACTCCGGCGTCGCTCCGCTCGTCGGTGCCGTCGACTCCGGCCACCCCAGCCCCTCTCGTGTGCTTCCCTGGATGCGGCGCACGCCCAGCTCCATGCAGAGCCCCTCCGCCGTCCTTTTGGTTGCCTGAGGGCGAAACCCGAGCCTCCGTCGTGCGTGCTGTCGCCAGCGACGAGCCGCCGGCGTGTTGGGCCTGTTGACCAGGGGCTTGACCTCCCCTGGGCCATTGACATGTGGGGCCATCCCCATCTAATTACCTAGTTTAGGGTTAACTAAAATAGGATTAGCCCTGTGACACTAACACGCGGGCCCCACCGTCCAGGTTTGACCGGGACCAAGCCATTGACCTGCTGACACCTCTGTGACGTCACGCTGACACAGTAATTGATTTCTGGATTTTAAATAGTTCAGAGAATTCCTGAAAATAGTTAAAACTTCTAAAAATCATAGAAATTAAACCGTAGCTCAGAATGAAATAATTTATATATGAAAAATCATCAGAAAAAATGCAAGGAATCCATTTATGCTAGTTTCATGCATGAAAAACCAACTTATACTTGCTGTATAAGTGAAAACGTAATAATGTCATGTTATATACTTAATTTGGAGTTTGCATATGAACCCTTGGTTCATATGGACTTCAACCAAATTGATGCTAGATGCATTAGGGCAAATCATAGAATCTTTGAAATGTCATCTTCATGCATCATATTGTTGCATATCGTTGTTTATTGATTGCCGGCACCGTCCCCTCTCGATAGGTTCTACTCCGGAAGGTGTCCCGAGTACCTGTCTGAGGAGCAGTGCTTCTTCGTGGATCTATCAGGCAAGCAAACCCCCTTGAGCATCTCGATAAATCCCACTCTCTCGCTCCTGCTCCTTTTACTGCATTAGGACAACAACGATTCAAACTGCTACTTTCTGCTGCGGTAGCTGAACCCATTCCTCTGCATGACCTGTCATTGCCACAGTAAATAGTTGAAACCCACTAGCATGAGTAGGAGTTGCTTGAGCCTTGATGTGCCTGCTCATCCATGCTTGTTTTTCTTTATGCCAGCTATGCTTAGAGTTGTGTCAGGTCTGATTCATCGGGAATGAATCGGAGTGGTGAACATGTCCTACCGGTAAAGGCTAAGTGTGTGAACACGTTTTGGTAAAGGTAGCGATGAGAGGCCATGTAGGAGTACATGGTGGGTTGTCTCATTGGAACCGTCCTTAAGCACTGAGTTCTGTGTATGTTATCCAAGTCCAGTTACTACCACACATTGGGTTCCGGTTATCCGGCCCCTCTCGGCTTATTAATCCGCTTGATCTCTGTCCAGGAGTTGCAACTAGTTTCTGGCGTTTGTAGGTAGTGCTACTTGTCTACCAGGTGGTGTCCGACGGGACGGGCTTGGGACAGACTAGGCACCGTGGCACGGTGTACCAAGTGGCACCCGGATGGTGGGCTTGGGAACCCTGCACACATCGTTTGGGGCCGTGAGCGACACCCCGGCCGGATCTCCTTGCGGATGGAACCCGAATAGGCGATAAACCTGGACGAGAGACTTGTGTGGTTAGTCAGGTCGTGGCCGACACCCTCGCCCGGCTTCCGCTTGAAGGTTGCCGAGGTACATGACGTGTACAGGGCTATAAGTGGCGAGAGCGTGTGTGAAGAAGTACACCCCTGCAGGGTCAATATTATCTATTCGAATAGCCGTTTTCCTCGGATATGGAAACTTGGAGGACTTATGTAGTACATAGACAACTTGAAGTGGATACTCTAAAATCCGCAAGATAAGCGTGAGTGCTATGGATGGCCTTCTCGTAGGAAGACGGGAACGGATCCATAGTGGAGTATTGATATGGTGAACATGTGGACTCGTGTGCGTCTTCTCACCTCAAAGAAGTTTCTGATACTCGTAGTATAGTTAGCCACTGAGTCAAAGCTGGCTTGCTGCTATTAAACTCCACCACCCCCTTTGTTGATAAAGTTGCATATGTAGATAGTTCTGATGTAAGACTTGCTGAGCACCTTTGTACTCACGTTTGCTTATTTATGTTTTGCAGTTGGTTACACTAGTGGCTTCGACGAGTAGCTTGTATCCCAGCTACGATCTTGTACCCTTGGGAGGGTCGTGTTTAGTCAGGCTTCTTAGTCTTTTCCTTTGTAGTTGTCTGTACTCAGACATGTAATGCTTCCGTTGCTTGTATGCTCTGAATGATGGGTCATGAGACCCCTGTTTATATTGAATGTTATGTGGCTCTTCTGGGCCTTTATCTATATGAGTTTGAGTTATGTTGTGATGCCATGATGTACATCACATACTTGCATGTTATGCGTACGTGTAACGTGTATTGCTATGTGTGGGATCCGACAACCTAGTTGTTTACCTCTGATAGCCTCTCTTATGGGGAAATGTAGTCTCGTGCTTCCATGTGCCATAGTAGTCCGCTACAGCCCGGTTCACCGGAGTCCTGCTAGCCTAGCACTACTGCTCCGGAACACTTGACTGGCCGGCATGTGATTCACTTCGTTCCTGTGTCTGTCCCTTCGGGGAAATGTCACGTGGTGACATCCGGAGTCCTGTCCTAGCCTACTATAGCCCGGGTCCCGGAGTCCTGTTAGCCTAGTGCTACAGCCCGGATTCATACGCTGTTGACCGACATGCTCGAGGTTGATTCATGTATGCCTGTCCCTGTAAGTTAGTGCTACTTTGGGTTCACGACTAGTCATGTCAGCCCGGGTTCTCTGTCATATGGATGCTAGCGACACTATCATATACGTGAGCCAAAAGGCGCAAACGGTCCCGGGCCAGGTAAGGTGGCACCCGTGGGAATACCGTGCGTGAGGCCGCAAAGTGATATGAAGTGTTACATGCTAGATCGGTGTGACTTAGGATCGGGGTCCCGACAACTTGGGAGGTTCTTCCGGCTCTAACGGCTCAAGTTTGCCAGGTGCCATCTTTGTGATCACAAGTCGTCCAATCCCTAGTTTGTTATGTTTTCATATCCTCTACTACTTATGGTTCCTCTTTTCGGTACCGGCATCGGCGCCGGTACCTTCCCCGCCGGTATCTTCCCCGCCGGTACCTTCCCCACCGGTCTCGGGGCCGCCATCGGTGCCGGCGCCGTCGGTATCGATGTCGGCTTCAGTACCATCATCGAGGCGGACCTGCAAACCTTGCTTAGCAGTCAAAAAGTCGAGGTAGTCTTGTTCACCCTAATAATCCATCTCGTATGCATCTTGGTCAGAAGGCCCAGTTTCTTCGTTGTTCGACATGTTTCCTATGATGAAGTGTCCTCATTTATTTCTAAAAGTATGAATAAATGAGAAATGACATAAAAAAAATATATGTGCCAGCACTCGATATGCCAACTATGTAGCACAAATAATGCCTTTATTCACGGGAAATTTCGGCATGACCTTTGCTAAAAAATGGACATATCGAGCGCCTGAAATTCACCGGAACGGAAATGAATCAACATTCCGGCGTAACATAGGCCACTTGGATCATTTACCAAAACATGACATGCCCAAAACATGACATATCCACATATCACATGTCCAGTTCAAATTTGCATATAAATTCAGCTAATTTTGAAACCTATCTAAATTCATAACTAAATAGATAACCTAATTAACATAACTAAAACCTAGGTAAATTAACCGAAGAACCCTAGCTAGCAGAGAGAGAGATAGAGGGGGGTGGTTTACAGAGGGTGCAGGGGCGAGGAGGTAGGCCCGACGACGACTGAGGTTGGGAGGGGAGGAAGCAGAGGAGGGAGGCGAGGGCCGATGGGTCGGGGGCGAGCGTCGGCGCCGGGGGCGAGCGCGCCTGGGTCTGGTGCGGCGGGGTCGGGGGCGAGCACGCCGGGGTCAGGGGCGAGCGCGCCTGGGTCGGGCGCGGCGGCGCGATGGGGCACAGGAAGAGAGTGGGGATTTGGGGGAAAAGAGGTGGGATGAAGTAGGGAGAGTGAGAATTTTGGGTTAAGTGGACGTAGCAGTAGCGCGTTTACACGAAGCGCGCTACTACTATTACGGGCAGCTATAGCGGTTTTCTACAGAAACCGCTACTGCTACCTTGACTAGCTGTAGCTCTTTTTCAGTAAAGCGCTACTACTATAACCAGTTTCCCTTTTTCTTTTCCTCAGCGCTGAACGAAGGGAAGGTGATATATATTGCATCATTTGATGGTTAAATATGTATGCAAAATAGGAACATATATATTACATCATTGGACCCTTGCATAATAATGGCTAAGTGTGTATACAAAATAGGAACATATATATATTACATCATTGGACCCATGCATAATAATGGCTAAGTGTGTATACAAAATAGGAACATATATATATGTATATTACATCATTTGACCGATTCCTCAGCGCTGACGTTTTCGTTTTTGAGTCAGCTTCTTTCCCTTCTTGTTCGTCGAAGAATAATTGAGCCCCTCATTGTGACTTTGCCTTTTCCATGGAGTGCGATTTTTATTTGGTAATTTAGTATTGATTCTTCTTTTGACGTATACTTCATCATCTTCGTCATCTTCCCTCATTGGGTTGCCGTACTGATCATAGTCTTCCTCGTTGGCGACTCCATCCATTCCAATGATGTTTCTTTTGCCTTTCCTCACGACAACACGACTGGGATTGCATGGGTCGGTTATGAAGAAGCACTGTGTCACGTGCTTAGCGTGTACCCATGGCTCGTTTTTTGCGATAGCGTTCACAGTAGCGCTCTTGGCGTCGGGTATAGTCATGGTAGTGAAAATCCGGCTTTCTCTTTCGACATTCTTAGCCCATCTGACATGGAACATCGTCGTGTTGTGCAGTACAGAGTAGTCAAGCTCCCAGATCTCGTCGACCCTTCCATTAAATTGTTCAGTTGCGCTGTTGTCGCTGCCGGTCATGCATTCCATCGTCACCCCTGAGTTCTGATCATCACTGTCCATATCTTTGGCCTTCGTGTAGAACGTGTATCCGTTGATATCATATGCCTGATAGGTTACGAGGTTGGGCGAGGGGCCATGTGCTAAGGCCTATATGAGCAATCCGTCCTTAGAGCCCTCCTCTGGGGATTAGCAATAATATGCTCTTTGAACCAATGCAGGAAAGTGGAGTTGTGCTCTCTAGTAACTTCGGCGTCCGTCCTGCATACCCCCAGTCACGATACTTCTTTGCGATAATTTCTTTGCGCAGTTCCACGAAAGGATCTACCTCATCTAGGTGTTGTAGCACTACCAAGTTTGCTCTGTCAAAGTCGCTGCGTCGATCTAAGTATGCCATGTGGAGTTCCCTACGACCGTTGCAGCGACCTTCTCCTTCGAGCCTCCCATCGTGCTTGTTAACGGGCAAACCAACACTAACACCAGGCGGCTGGTCTGCGCCATATAGAAAATTCTCACAGAAAGAGGTGCACTCTTGTGTCAAATAGCCCTGGACGATGCTTCCATCTGGACGGGACATGTTACGAACAAATCCTTTGATGATCCCATTCACCCTCTCAAACGGCATCATGTTGTGCAGGAATGATGGCCCCAGGTCTATTATGTCATCCACAATATGGACACATAGATGCACCATCACGTCAAAGAACGCGGGCGGGAAGTACATCTCAAGCTCATTCAGTATCACAACAATCTCTTCCTGTAGCCTTCGGAGCTGCTTCACACTGATCGACTATTTAGCAGCAGCGCCTCTTTTTATGCCGCGCTGCTGCTAAGATTCTGTGTATAAGGTTTTCCCTAGTAGTGTCCATGTGCGAGTCTGTAACGCCCTCGATGCGGCTATATCTCCCACGCGTCGAAGCACAACTTAGAGGCATAACCGCATTGAAAGAAATGTCGCAAGTGAGGTAATCTTCACACAACCCATGTAATACATAAGGGAAAACAGATACATAGTTGGCTTACAATCGCCACTTCACACATTTACATGAATAAAGCATTACATCAACCAGATACAATCAAGGTCCGACTACGGAACCAAAATAAAAGAAGACTACCCCAAATGCTACACAGATCCCCGATCGACCCCAACTGGGCTCCACTACTGATCAATTAGAACTAAACAACATAAAGGACAAGATCTTCAACGAGCTCCTCCTTGAGCTTGGTTGCGTCATCTGCATGGTTCAACGACACCTGCAAGCTGGTTTTGGAAGTATCTGTGAGTCACAGGGACTCAGCAATCTTACACCCTCGCGATCAAGACTATTTAAGCTTATAGGTAAGGTAATGGTATGAGGTCGAGCTGCAGCAAGCGACTATCATAAATGGTGGCTATCATACGCAAATGAGAGTGGGAAGAGAAGGCAAAAGCACGGTCGAGAAATCTATGATCAAGAAGTGCTCCTAGAACAACCTACGTCAACAATAACTCCAACACCGTGTTCACTTCCCGGACTCCGCTGAGAAGAGACCATCATGGTTACATACGCGGTTGATGTATTTTAATTAAGGTCAACTTCAGGTTTTCTACAACCGGACATTAAAAAATTCCCTTCTGCCCATAACCACGGGCACGGCTTTCAAAAGTTCAAATCCCTGCAGGGGTATGCCAACTTAGCCCATCACAAGCTCTCACGGTCAACGAATGATATTCCTTCTAGCGGGAAGACCCGATCAGGCTCGGAATCCCAGTTACAAGACATTTCGACACGTGAAACAAGACCAGCCAGACCGCCCGGTGCGCCGACATCCTAATAGGAGCTGCACATATCTCGTTCTCAGGGCAACACCGGATGAGCGCTCCGTACAACTAAAACCAGCCCTCAAGTTTCCCCGAAGTGGCGCTGCAAAGGACTCTAGTTCGGACCAACACTTAGACAAGCACTGGCCCGGGGGGGTTAAAATAAAGATGACCCTCGGGATGCGCGACTCACAAGGGAAAAAGGCTAGGTGGCGAATGGTAAAACCAAGGTTGGGACTTGCTGGAGCAGTTTTATTCAAGGCGAACTGTCAAGGGGTTCCCATTATAACCCAACTGCGTAAGGAACGCAAAATCCGGGAACATAACACCGATATGACGGAAACTAGGGCGGCAAGAGTGGAACAAAACACCAGGCATAAGGCCGAGCCTTCCACCCTTTACCAAGTATATAGATGCATTAATTAAATAAGAGATATTGTGATATCCCAACAAAATATCCATGTACCAACAAGGAACAACATCTCCGTGTTCCAACAAGGAACAAACTTCAATCTTCACCTGCAACTAACAACGCTATAAGAGGGGCTGAGCAAAGCGGTAATATAGCCAAACAACGGTTTGCTAGGACAAGGTGGGTTAGAGGCTTGGTTCAACAATATAGGAGGCATGATAAGCAAGTGGTAGGTATCGCAGCATCTAGCAAGCAAAGATAGAAGTGATTTCGAGGGTATGATCATCTTGCCTGAAATCCCGCAAGGAAGAAGAACGAGTCCATGAAGAAGACAAACGGACTTAGATGAACGGGTCCTCACAAAGGCGACGTTATCGGAACCAACCCGAAGAAGCAAACAATGGAAAGAAGCACACAATATAGTAAACAACCAACAGACGAACATGGTATGATATTCGGGATGCGGTATGCGATGCATATGCATGATTTGCAAGGGAATGAATAAACCTGTACCCAACTTGGGAATCTAAGAGTGCCACTAGAAAGGTGAGAAGATTTCGGTTGAAATCGATATAAAGATCACCGGAATCGGATACACGGTTTACAAATGGCAAGCAAAACAAATATGGCACCGGTCTGCGATAATCAGCAAGTAGTCATCTAAATGCAACAAGATAAATATGCTACAACACTCAAACATGACAACAAAATACATTAACAGGTTCAAACAAGCATGGCAAAAGTGCAAATGATAACAGGTTTCAGACTTAGTGAAATTAACACAAGTCTGGAATTTATCATCAGGAAGCAAACTTTAGAGCATTAAAATACATGCTACAGGAACTTAACATGGCAAAGAAAGGCATGGTATGAAGCTACTCAAAGCACTTAACAAAAGTCCCTTAGTGACCTTGAGCCAAAAGGGATCAGAAAATACAATTGCAAGCATGTGAACATAGCAAAAACATGAACAGATTCAGACTTAGTGAAAAACTGGAGTATGCAAATCAGTTAACGAGTAGGCATGTGTACGAGCTCGATGCACTCACTATAGAGCATGGAATAACAAACTAAGCATACAATCATCAAGAAGACATGGCATAGAAGCTAGACATGGCAATAACAACAACATAGCATGCACGGATCAATAGCAACATCCTCGCCAAAATCGCTAAACATGTCAACAATCTGCCAGGATTCACGATATAGCAAAAGTAGAGCTCGATTGACGCAAGCTAGGTTTCTCCATAAATGCAAACAAGGACATGGATGGATAGATCACCACAATGTTAACAAAACATCCTTACTGATCATCCTCAAAAAAGGCATGAATCACTAGGAAACAACATGAACATATGGCATAACGACAAAATCAGGACAAGGACTTAGTGAAATTCTAAGTCCCTGAAATCAGCATTACCGGTTACGCTACTTTGCAAGCTTGTGCTAGTCACCACAAATATCAAAAAAATACAAGGCATACACCCCTGTAAAGATGGCATGGCATATAACAAAACACATCTAGAGCTCAGGATCATAGCATGCACACATTAATCATGGCAAAAATGATAAAATGCCATTTGATGAAACAGATCTGAGAGATTCATCAAATAGCCCTCTTCCAACAGCATTTCAGGCATCAAGATGAGCTCAAATGAAAATGATGCCATGAGATGAAATGATATACTCGTCGAGGCGAACATTATGATATGCTACACGCACGAATCGGAGCTACAGATGCAGAGATACGATGCGACGAATATGCCAAAAAGTTAGGGTTTCGGGAGGAGAAAGTCAACCCTCGTCTTCCAGATCCAGATCTGCACGGTTCACTGTAGCAGCACAGAAAATGATGATGGCCGGAAAGCTCGAGGTCGCCGGAGTGGAGGTCGAGGCGGCCGGAGCGGGGCGGATCCGTCGAGGTCGGTCGGGTGGCGAGGCGATGCGGGCGGCGCCGGCGCTTCGGCGACACGCGTCGGCCTCCGACGGAGCAGTCGCGGCGGGCGGCGCCCGGCGACGAGGTGGCGAGCCGGCGATCGTGGGTGGTGGCGGGGCGCTGCCGGCGTTGAGTTGGGGCGGTGCGCCCCGGCGAGGACGCGGCGGCGCTGAGCGAAGCAGGCGGCGGCGACCGGGCCCGGAGGGCCCCGCGTGGGCCCTGGCGGGGCGATGGAGGAGAGTGGCAGCGACAGGTGGCGGGTGGTGGTTGGTTGCGGCGGCGGTGAAGCTGAGGTGGCACACTCTCATTGGGCGGGGTGAGGTGGCCGGCTGGGTGGACGCGTCCGCCGGCGGGCGGACATGTCTGGCGGCGCGGAGAGAGGTGAGATCTAGGGTTTCGTCCGTGAATTTTTAGGAGGGGATCACATATATATAGGTAGAGGGAGCTAGGAGAGTCCAAATAAGGTGCGGTTTGCGGGCACGCGATCGTGATCGAACGAACGAGATGATAGAAGGGGTTTAGGTGGGTTTTGGGCCAAATTGGAAGGGTGTTGGGCTGCAACACTCACGAGGCCTTTTTGGTCTCTCGGTTAACCGTTGGAGTATCAAACGAAGTCCAAATGGTACAAAACTTGACAGGCGGTCTACCGGTAGTAAACCAAGGCCGCATGAAAAGTCTCGGTCCAATCCGAGAACGTTTAGTACCCGCACACAAAAAGGGGTAGAAAGGGACACCGGGTGACAAAGGAGCGCCGGATTGCAAAACGGACAACGGGGAAAATGCTCGGATGCATGAGACGAACATGTATGGAAATGAAATGCACATGATGACATGATATGCAATGCATGACCGCAAGAAAAGACAAGGTAACAACAATGAATAACTGGAGGACACCTGGCACATCAGTCTCGGGGTGTTACAACACTCCACCACTACGAGAGGATCTCGTGCCGAGATCTAGAATGGCACCGGAGGGAAAAAACGGAGGAGGAAGATAAGTGGTAAAACTGAGTTGCTTATTTGACAAACGAGTGAAACCACGAGCCTTGAGAGGTTAAGCAATTTTGAGAAAAGAATACAACGGAGGTGACAGAACTTGAAAAGAAACACTCCGTTAGAAAAGAGAAACAAGGAAGAACGAATTCGGACAACACTCCGGTTGAAAAGAGATGAAAGACTTGATAAAATGAAAGAGCTTGAGTAAAGGGGCACAACACTCCGGTTAAAAGGATAAGCATGACAAGGACAAGAAGAAGGTTTGAAGAGAGCAGCAAAACAATGCCTCCGGGAGAAAGAAATAGAAGATAGATGATTAAAATAAAAGAATGGAGAAGAAATTGCCAACTTCTGCCACAAAAGAGTTTGAAAAGGCATCTTTAGGAGAAGGGTCGAATGGGGTTGTTGGGAAATCAACAACGAGAAAGAGTGAGCTTGTTGTGGGCTTATGGAATACATCTCAAATTATGAGGTGACAACCTGCTACTCACGGGAAAAGAATTGGATTCATATGAACAAGTAGACGAGTAAATATTTCACCGGGAGGATAAATGAAGAACTTGGATCATTGATAAACACCATAAGAGAGACAATCCTTAAAGGAAAGCTTTAGGTGAAATATAGCCCAAGATAATTCCAATGAAGAAAGTGATGGGTTTAAATACCTCATTCTTGACAACATGTGAATCATGAAACATGAACTCAAATTATCAAGAATGATATAATACCACGTCTATTGATACAGAAGAAAGAATTGCACTCCTGATGGCAAAATGAAGAATGCTTGAACTCCTCTGAAAAGAATCTTGATGAACACTTCTGGAAGGAATTAAATCATTGATGAACCATTATGTAGAACGTCCATGAAGAACTCCGTTAAACAAAAGAATGATCAAACAGAAGGAAAGGGAAGTTAAAGACCCAAGGTGAAACCTTGTAATAATTTAAATAGAGCTTCGCGACAAGATAAAGTGGATACTTGGAACTCCGGAAAAGGAAGATGAGCAAAAGAAACCAAGAATTTTGATGAACCTGTGAACTAAGGAATTAATCACTTGGATGAACAAGAATAAGGATTATGTTATGTGTATCCTTCACCAATTTAAATTGATGACAAACAACGGATTTGGCATACTACTTATTCTCGAAGAAAGGATTAAGATAGATATTGCGCCAACTTGATAAGGTCTTCAACGAAACACAGGTGGAATCGAAACAGCGAATGAATTGATATGATAACGAAAGAAGAGGAATCTTGCACGAACCACTGTAAGAATTAAAATGACTGAAGGGAAGATAAAGGAACACTGGGCAGAATTATGAAATGAACGAAGATACTTGGGAGAATTTATATATGGGAGAACGAAGAGATCACGAATTGATTAGAGAAAACTTGAACGAAGCACCGATAAGATTTGGAGAATGCAAGCTGAAAGCTGAAAATGAATAAGCCTGAACTGATCGACTCCGGATAACAAACTGAGAACACTCTTGAATTGCTCCGGAAGGATGAAAAGATTTGTCACAATTTAAAACAATTTTGAGAGGATAGGCTCAAACTAGAATCACGAATCTCTGAGAGAATGGATAGATATGGAGGAAAAGTCTTCTTCGGTGTTAAAAACCTGAGAATGACGACGAGAAACACCAACAAAAATTGTTGAGGCACTCCGGAATGAAGAATAGAAAGGTTGAGCCAACGATGAAAAGAATTTGAAAGATCTTGGAGAAATACATTTGACTGATGATAATTCATTCTTACGTCAAACTTTAAAAGATTTGAGAATAGCACCGGTAAAAATTGGAAGAGTCAGGTAAGATCCTGGGAAAAGACCTTTGGGTTAGGGCCCACTCAAAAGAAACATCGTTGAAAAGATTACTTGAAAAGGAAAATGCACCGGTTGAATTAAATGACTTGAATGAGATAACATCCTCGAAAGAGCTTGAACGAATGTAGAGTGGAAAACACGAATCTTTGAGATATCTTCAACACTCTGGAACAATTAAATAGCAAGAAGTGAATTATTATGAGGTGCACCAGCATAAGAAAAGCATTGAAACGAGGAAAAGATATGATCGACAAAGCTTGAATTGAATCCACCGGAGAAGAAAAGGAATGAATAATGATGAACTTGAAGCTCCGTTAGTATCTTCATGAGCATCACCGGATAAGAACATTGACGGAAAAGAATGGAGAGGCTTCTCATCAATAACAAGATAGTTGATTAAGAAATCTGAGTCCTTGAAGAAAAAAGGGTGGGTGGGTGGGAAAAACAAAGTCAACTTGGAACGGATGAAGACAATACCGTTGAGAAGAACTGATACTTGATCTTGCTGATATTGAAACGATCGGATCCACTTGAAGAGAGACACACCGGTTAAAAAGGATTGACATGACACTATCGATTATCATGAAGTACTAGTGTCCACATAGGAATATGAGAACACCGTTTAGAGAAGGTATGGAATCAAAATTTGACTTCGAAGCAACTCGAATACCACAACTCAAAACAAAACAAATGATTGGCTTGCAGAAAAGCCGGAACAAACATATGATAGAGATTCCGTCCAAAGTTTTCGTGGTGGGGCCTACACGGGCTCGATCGTACAACACCATCATGTACAAGGCAGTGCACATGACATACGAAGCGTCCCCGAGTCGGCATAGCCAAGGACTCTTTAAGACACAACGAGACCACTGTAAAACCAACCGTGGATAGGCGGACCACTAGACGTCGAACCCCAATTTCATATCATACATCTGACGGAAAGGTATCCTAAGAGCTACTTGAATTCCCACTTATAAACTCCCGAAATTTTCCGGTTATGCAATCAGGTGTTGGGGATACAGGGGAAGCATAATATCTCACCCAAACTGTATCCATCTGTATCCATCTGTATCCATCCTTCAACACATAACCGAGAAAACTTCGGAAATCATTTACCTCAACCTTCAAAAAGCATCTGTTATACGAGTTATGGCAATACTCCCGAACTCCCACCCCAGTACTGGGTGGCGTCGAGGTTATCTCACCAGCAACTGCATAAAAGAGATTTTCGATGTCGGCGAAACTCAGGTATTCCAAAATCTCAACGATAAAATTGTGATGACAACACCTCGGAGCTCAACTCCCCGGGACACTGCCACAACCCCTAAATGACAGGAGGCACCAAGAACAATGTTCTCGTCACAAAAGCATCGGAATGATTCCAAGATACCCGTGTGATCCTAATTTTTTTTTGTGAAATTTGAGAAGAGAAGAGTCAAAACTCTAGGTCAAGATGCCTCACCAGAGCGACGAAGGGACTGAGGAGTAAAAAGAAGTCCTAATTCTCCGATATATATAATTCCTAAATGACTCAAAACATTTCTAGACTCAATAACGCCAGCGATTCGATCAAGCAGGGGGCTCCCAAGGTCGGGGATGGCTCTGATACCAACTTGTAACGCCCTCGATGCGGCTATATCTCCACGTGTCGAAGCATGACTTAGAGGCATAACCGCATTGAAAGCAATGTCGCAAGTGAGGTAATCTTCACACAACCCATGTAATACATAAGGGAAAAGAGATACATAGTTGGCTTACAATCGCCACTTCACACATTTACATGAATAAAGCATTACATCAACCAGATACAATCAAGGTCCGACTACGGAACCAAAATAAAAGAAGACTGTGACACCCCAAAATTTTAACCTTGTTTTAATAATTAAAATTTTGCCAGGAAAATTAAACTTTTCATTTTTCTAGGTTTTCTTTGATTTCAGTACCAACCTTTCTTGGATTTTTATGGAGTTTTATCCCAAGTGAAAGTTTCCAAATATATTACTGGA
The DNA here is from genome assembly GCF_018294505.1 of Triticum aestivum. Classification (NCBI taxonomy): domain Eukaryota; kingdom Viridiplantae; phylum Streptophyta; class Magnoliopsida; order Poales; family Poaceae; genus Triticum; species Triticum aestivum. The sequence continues at coordinate 295,355,941 of NC_057797.1, read as the reverse complement.
CTAGTTTTCTCCCTAGAGAAAAAGGAAAAAACATTTCTCTTAAAAGTGGATTTAATTGCATAACTAATTCTCCCTGAGATTTATTCCTTGAAAAGATTTTTTTAAGTTTCAGGACCCAATTTGCACTGCAACCTCTTGATATATTTATCTAAAATTCCAACCAAAATTTGGAGATGTCATGTGATGTTTTTAAATCACTTTTACGCAAAAATATATTTCATTCTTTTAATATTTTGGGCTCTACACCAATTTTTCAAATCTGGTCCAGTGGGCAATTTTGCACTACAAGCCATTTAAATATTTCTTTCTAGCCTCCACCAAAATTATGGGATGTTAATAGGAGTATATTATTCAACTTTCTGCAAAAACCCAGTGGTGTTCTTTGAAAAATTTGAGTGAACCAACCTCTTTTGCTCTCTGGTCCAGTTTGGCTTTTTCTACAGCAACCCTAGTTTAATTTGCTCTAGTACCCTTGAGTTTTCTCCTGCTTATAACCCACCTTGCAAAATCCTTAAGTCCAGAAGAAGGGACCATTGGAAGATTTCTGGATCATGAAACAATGCCATTTACCTGTTGTCCAGAACTGAAGTTTTGCAGAACTTGCACTAACAAGTGTTTGTTTTTGTTAAACTAACCTCACCACCCTCTTACTCATCCAAGGAGACACTGATCTGGAGAATTTGGCCACCCCAGGAATTGCCTAGATGCCTTTGGCATTTTGTCAAACACCCTGTGTGCACAACCAGATTTGGCATGATTTCAAGTTTACATTGTGAACTTGATCCCCTGACTAGACCAGCATGTCACATGGATTTACCCAAGCCTATAGCCCCACCCTGCTAACTCTCTTGTGGATTGGAGCCCCCTAGCATGCCCTGGCATTTGGTCGAACACGTCATGTACGTGCTCTGGGCGCGCCCAGAGCGCACGTTTTGCACGCGCGTGCACCGAGCCGCCGCATCGCACTGCCATCGCCTCGCGCTCGTTCTGGCCCTTCCCTGCTCGCAGCCAACACCGCGCCCCTTCCCCTTGCCGCAGATCCGCCCCTGGTGCCCTACAGCGCCGCCGTCAGGTCGGCAACGGTGGCTAGTGGGCGGCCACAGCAGCTTCTGCCATGGACGGCGCCGCCCGAGCCACCAGCGCTCGCCAGCTGCCCCCTTGAGCAGCTCAAGCTTATCCGCAACCTTGTCCGCATACCCTCGTCGCCGCCACGTCGCCCTGCAGCACAGTATGACGGTCGCCGGAGTTCTTATCCTCGGCCATCGGCGGAACCGCCCCGATCGCTATATAAGGACCCCCCGAGCTCACCAAACCCTCAAGCAACCTCCCACACTCCCTCACCGATCCGCCCGTAGCAGTAGAAAGACCAGAGAGGCCGTCTTCCTCATCTCTGGCAACCACGGCCGCCGCCACTGTCTCGTTCACTCTGGTGCCACCAGGGCCTCCCCCATCCATCCAGCGCCACCGTCGACTTCCCCTCGACCTTGCGGAGCTGACCGACCCCTCGAACGTGATCAAAACCCACCATAACCCAAATCCCCAATCATGCCCGAAGCTCCCTCCACCCCGGTGGTCGACTGGCCGGCGATTCCCTCCGTCCCCGCCGGCCAGTCGACCACCGGGAGGACCGCCTAGGAGTGGCGGATCCATCCCTGGCCTCGGATGCCCACGAGGAGCCCCCGTTCGCAGGCGACGATCGCCGGAGTCCCGCCCCCGCTCGGGCAGAGGAAAGGGGAGGGAGTGGAGACCAGTCAAACCTGACCAGTGGGTCCGCTGGACCCACTGTCAGTGACCACGAGCCGGTCCACGCTTGATAAGTGAAGACGTAAACCCTTGAGTACGTCTTCGCTACCCCGAAAGTGTATCCCTTTTGAAACGTTTTCTTTTCTGTTTTGTTTTAAAAACAGATTTGACCAAACCTTTGACTGGCTATAACTTTTTAAATATAAGTCCAAATGAATTGATTCTTTTTCCTACCTCTCTCAAATTTCACCTAGTTTATTTTAAGATTTATTTCAAAAATAATTAAGACAACTTTTTGTACTGTTTTTAAAGTATGTGTTATTTGCCTATTTTCGAAATAGGATTTTGGAGAGAGAGAAGAGAGCTTTCAAAAAAATATTGGAGTGCACCTCACCTCTCCACACCTTGAAGGCAAGCATTTCTGAACTCCGGCATAATATTATCGTGTTTTGTTTGATACAGTTACAACACCACTGTGACATGGAGTATCCATTATGTGTTTGTGACGAGATGATCACAAGCTTTGAGTGCAAAGATGAATTTTTTTTTTGCTGTTGGCAATGGACATACTTGTGATAGCAATCACCCTCATATGCCTCTCATGCCTACTGGCAAGGATCCGGGAAAGTCTCTGTCTTGGGTAGACATGAGCTTGTCCCTCGTCGAGACGGTTACGACTGGCGGGGCAGGGGGAGATATGATGAGTGGTGGTTGTGTCTGATGGATGCGAAATCTTATCCTTTAGCTAATCATGCAGGAAATACCTAAGCCTCCTGAGTCGGCCATAGATCGAGTCTTGTTCCAGTAACCCCCATACTTGTTTCGTGCTGCCACTTGTCCCTGCCGTAGGTAGGGTACGGTTCAGTAAGTTGTCAAACCCCTTCCTAGCAGACACCGTACAGAGGTGCCGCGATGAGGGTTCCATGGCCCTGGATTAAAGCCAGTCATCCGGTCAGGGGGCATGGGTGTTTCGGTTGTAGCCGAAGGGGTAGCTCCCCTAGTTTGCGCGTGGTATAAATTTTGTGATCCCATGCTAGTCGAGGTTGTAGCCTTCCCGCTTAGAGTTTTGCTTAACAGGTGTCAAGGGTGATTCCGGACACCGGTAAGTTAGGCTGGTGTGTGCGGTTAGGGTGTTTTCAATTAAAAGATCGTAGACAGAATTAGTCCCGATGGACTAAAGGAATCCGTTACTCGTGGGTAAAGAGTACACCCTCTGCAGAGATATTAAACCTATTCGAATAGCCGTGTCCATGGTTAAGGACTACAGTCTGGGATGGGTCAAGTGTCGGTCTTAGTGTCGGTCTTCGAAGGAGAAACTATTAAACCAGAATATTGATCATGACTTGTGATGTATGATGATTATGATTATTATTATTATGGACTAACCATTTGCATTATTTGAAATAATGAATATCCCTGGGACGGTACTACCTCCTGGATATTCACCGTGATTATGTGTATATATATGCCCTTTATGTGGTGTCGCACAGACACCCGACTGTGGCATGCTTGTTATTTCAATTACTTATAAGCCCTTTATGTGGTGTCGCACAGACGCCCGACTGTGGCATGTTTGTTATTTCGTTTAATTATAAGCCCTTTATGTGGTGTCGCTCAGACGCCTGACTGAGGCATGCTTCATATTATTATCCTTTCGAGGCGTCGCTTCAGACACCCGATCGGTGTTCTATATTTCTACACCCTGATTTCTTTACTCATGATTTATTTAAATGATCTACTGGCGTGCATCATGAACCTTATTTCATAACTGATGAAGTGATCATATAATATTTTAAAGCATGATTATCAGTGGCTATATTATACCTGTGTTCTTAATGTTTGTGAGTACATTCAAAGTACTCACTGGCTTGTCCCTGGCTATTATCTTGGCCAGATTTCTTGCGTGGAAAGGAACGTTGTGATGACAGCGCCGGAACCTACGCAATGGAGATAGCAGCCTCGCGAAGATAGGAGTTATCCTGGTCAGCTGTTCCTATGGGAAATGGAGTCCCATAGATGTTGATGATCCGCAAACCGCTTCCGCCATCAACCACTAGAAACCAATTGTTGTACCCATAGGCCAGAATGGTCTTGTACTACATATTTTGTAGTTTGCTTGGAGTTTCTGTAACAAGTTGGTGTCTCATCAGCTAACAGTAATCCTGGGGCTGGTGAGCACAAGGGCCACTTTTGGGAAATTAATATCCCAAAAAACTGGTCCTGACAAACTTGGTATCAGAGCCAGGCTGACCATTGGCTAATCCTATCTTAGCCAGATCGATAAACCTAGGTAAACCAACCCACGAGACCCTAACCAAACCCCGACCAAGCTTCCCATGCAAGATAGCCAAGCAGTGAGCCCGACACCTTTTTGGCAGTCGGTGCCCAACCTACCCACCTAGCCTGTCGATCACGCGCCAGTGACTGGCCCCTAAATAGTCTCTTTCGCAAGCGTGCGAGGGAATACTCCGTCCCCTTTTTCTATAAAAGGGCACGCTAGCCTCAACCCAGCACAACACAGCATCTAACCCCAAACCAAGCTAAATGCCTGGCCCCATTGTTCACAATGAGACCACAGCGACCAACCTTAGAGGTTTTGTGACCGTGCTAGCAAACCTCACCCGCCGTGCCTTTGCACTAGAAGAGCCCCCAGAATATGTTGTGTACCAAGGGTCCATGAGCGGCGAGAGCCGTCAATTTTGGGCCACTGTGCACATCTATGGTAGGGGTCTATCACCAGAGCGCCCCTACAGGTTCACCGGAAGGACAACTTCCTTGGAGCCACAAGCCATCCAACTAGCCGCTCGAGAAGCTATAGTTCAACTCCGGCACTGGTCGCCCAGAGTTAATTGTCGCTCCTTCTACTACTACCCCAGCCGTGATGGGTATGGTAGACCACCCCAAGTTGCCAACGGAGACCACGAGATGGACCCTGCATTATTGCATCTGGTGCGCTATGTAGGTGCACTAGAGGGACTGTTCGATCAAATCACCCTTGATCTGATCACAGCTCGTGGAGAACTGATCCGCCGAGCCCCAGCCAGAAGAGAAGATGAACCCGACGTCGACAACCCAGTCGTGCTGTTCGGACAACCGATCGAGACCTTGAGGTCAGCCCCAGCCATCAACCAAGGTGCTTTGATGACCCCAGAAGTGCTTCATCGTCTTTTGGGAACACACTCCAACGGGATTGTGGCCAACAATCCCCACGATGGTCATCATCACTACCCCGACCCTGCAGTTCCTCAGCCACCTGCAGCTAACTCCGACGGTGAAGCCCGTGGAGAAACCTCGGCAGCCACGAGGCACGCCCGCTTAGATATAAACGAGGTGGACTAAATCACTCGAGTAGTACCGAGTCTCAGCATGTGCACACCCTGTAATTGTGTGACCTTGTATCGCCACAATGTTGCCTGCCTGTGCGCCCCTATTTAAATAGTAGATGTGTTGATGTACGACTGCTTTTTAATTCCGGGCGTAGCTGCCAAAACCAACCCCGACGGCACCCACAATAACACGTCACTTTTGGGAGATGTGTGTATCTGTGTCTTTGACCCCGACCCCCATGAGAGTAGAACCAGCAAGCTAGTGCCCCTCACCGCGGTGAATAACCCAGCCTAGAGGCTATATAAATAACCACCTTGTGACCTTGCCGAGTACCCCTCATCTTGTGCGCAACCCTCAAAACCATTTCTTGCCATGCCGAACCCTAGCATTTATCTGAGAACCCAGATGCAACCCCAGGTAGCTTTGTTAAAATATTGTGGGACTTTACCTGCAGTACCATGGGTTCTACCCAGCCACCCCAGTACGAGTTGCTCAAGTCGAGGATCAACTCATCTGCCTCGAAATATTGGGCAGTAGTGCACATCCCTCCCGTAGACTCAAATCAAGACCCAATGGAAGTCTCCTTCCTGGGGAAATCTATGCCAACTCTGCAGATGGCCATAGAAGCGGCTGCACACGATTGTACCCTATGCCAGCGAGCGAGGGTATTATTACTTTCCGAGCCGTGCAGCACCCGAAGAAGTAGCATCCTTCCCCGGTGGAAGAATTGAGAGGGACCCAGTACTAGCCAACCTTGTCCAGTATGTCATCGCTCAAGAGCGTTTGACCCAGTGAGTGATGGGTTATCTCCAGAGCCTCGCTGATTTAAATCCTCAGATCGCCATCGGCAAACCACTGAGGCCCGGCCAGGAGAGACGCGTTCATCGACTGATCAATCCACTTCCCCCAATACAAGAAGAGTGCGCCCCAGTACCAGAGACGTTTTCTCGGGACCCCGTCCAGTTGCCGTTTTCATTCTAGACGTCACCGCTATGTTCTTTTATCCCTGCATTTAGTGAAGTGTTGTAACTCATGCGTGTTTCACTAAATCTTGTGCGTTGAGATAAATATTTGGTTTCTATTGTTGTGAGTAGTTTTTGCCGCTGTAAATTTTGAGTAACTAATTTTCTCTCACGAAAATCCTGGAGTGAGATTTCTTTTCCCTGAGCTGATGCAGCATATACCTCCTCACAACATGGATCTTTATTCATGCAGCACCACGGCAACAGACTCACAACCACAACCACTCGAACACATACACTACTTGTAACACCACGTAACCGTGTTGCATCTGGCTAATCATCCCCCTAACCCACCATAGTCTCTGAAGGAGAGATTAGTGGATATTCATCCGGGTACAAGTTACCTCTCGCGCACCGACGACCGTTAGCACCCGACACCCCACCTACTCCTCGTGATCACCGCCACCGCGGAGAGCCAACACTCGGGCGGCAGCATCACGACGATCATCGAGGATCATCGCACACAGGAGCACGGAGAGCCCCAGCAATGCCGCCAGCCCTCCGCACACCAGGATCACGTACCAGTCCGGCATCACCTCCGCCATTAGAGCCTCACCCGAGCTTCTGTCAACGAAGATGAAGGAGGAAGAACGGGAAGGAGAAGCGAGGCCAGATGTGAGGAAGAAGAAAGGAACACCTCGGCCGTTTTATAGCTCGAGCTTGGTGTACGGTGGGTGAAGTCCACCAGCGCCGCTCGTCACCGGATCGCCGGTGTTCGGAGGCGAATCCGCGAGGAGTGCCGACAGCACGCTGGCCCGCGACGTGAGTGCACGCGGCACCGGCAGCTAGCACGTCACGCACTACCGCAGGTATGGCCTAGATGACCTACGCGCTAAGCTTCGCCGGTGGAGAACGCGCGGGAAAGAACGCGGGAGAGAGGAAGAAAAGAGAGCCAGAGGAAGAAGAAGAGGCTAACAGTGGGCCCCGGGTCCACCTGTCGGCCATGGAGAGCACTGTGCTCTCGGGTACGACCAGCGTATTTTAAATTTAGAATTTATTCTAAATTTACTGTATCCAACGTATAAATCTCTCGTTTTCCCCCTAACCGTGGATTTTTCCACGTAGCACCAGTGTTCCACACTGTGGTTTTACACCACTTATTGCCCTCTCACTGTAGCCACATTTTATTGCATATATTTTCTTAAAACAACTTTTAACGAATCTCGAGGACGAGATTTTTCTTAAGGGGGGTACTGTTGTGACACGCCAAAATTTTAACCTTGTTTTACTAATTAAAATTTTGCGAGGAAAATTAAACTTTTCATTTTTCTGGGTTTTCTTTGATTTCAGTACCATCCTTTCCTGGATTTTTATGGAGTTTTATCCCAAGTGAAAGTTTCCAAATATATTACTGGACTTATTTTCTCCCTCGAGAAAAAAGAAAAACATTTCTCTTAAAAGTGGATTTAATTGCATAACTAATTCTCCCTGAGATTTATTCCTTGAAATGATTTTTTAGAAGTTTCAGGACCCAATTTGCACTGCAACCTCTTGATATATTTATCTAAAATTCCAACCAAAATTTGGAGATGTCTTGTGATGTTTTTAAATCACTTTTACACAAAAATATATTTCATTCTTTTAATATTTTGAGCTCTACACCAATTTTTCAAATCTGGTCCAGTGGGCAATTTTGCACTACAAACCATTTAAATATTTCTTTCTAGCCTCCACCATAATTATGGGATGTTAATAGGAGTATATTATTCAACTTTCTGCAAAAACCTAGTGGTGTTCTTTGAAAACTTTGAGTGAACCAACCTCTTTTGCTCTCTGGTCCAGTTTGGCTTTTTCTACAGCAACCCTAGTTTAATTTGCTCTAGTACCCTTGAGTTTTCTCCTGCTTATAGCACACCTTGCAAAACCCTTAAGTCCAGAAGAAGGGACCCATTGGAAGATTTCTGGATCATGAAACAATGCCATTTACCTGCTGTCCAGAACTAGAGTTTTGCAGAACTTGCACTAACAACTGTTTGTTTTTGTTAAACTAACCTCACCACCCTCTTACTCATCCGAGGAGACACTGATCTGGAGAATTTTGCCACCCCAAGAATTGCCTAGATGCCTTTGGCATTTTGTCAAACACCCTGTGTGCACAACCAGATTTGGCATGATTTCAAGTTTACATTGTGAACTTGATCCCCTGACTAGACCGGCATGTCACATGGATTTACCTGTAACACCCCGGATGTAACTTTCCCTATTTGTACTCCAACTCTTGCCGTTTCCGACGTTAAGTTATATTTATTTCTCGGGTTCGGGTCTTTGTCTCCGTGTGTCGTTTTCGTTTTCATGCATCTCATATCATGTCATCATGTGCATTGCATTTGCATACGTGTTCATCTCATGCATTCGAGCTTTTTCCCCGTTGTCCGTTTTGCATTCCGGCGCTTCGTTCTCCTCCGGTGGTCATTTCCAGCTTTCTTTCATGTGTGGGGATTAAACATTTCCGGATTGGACTGAGACTTGCCAAGCGGCCTTGGTTTACTACTGGTAGACCGCCTGTCAAGTTTCGTACCATTTGGACTTCGTTTGATACTCCAACGGTTAACCGAGGGACCGAAAAGTCCTCGTGAGTGTTGCAGCCCAACACCCCTCCAATTTGGCCCAAAACCCACCAAACTATGCTCCATCACCTAGAGCGTTCGATCACGATCGTGTGGCCGAAAACCGCACCTCATTTGGACTCTCCTAGCTCCACTTATGCCTATAAATAGCCTACCCCATTTTCGGATCATCTCCTCCTACGAAACCCTAGCCAAAAAAAAGGATCCCCGCACCGGTCGGACACGTCCGATCTGACCGGACGCATCACCGCAGCCAACCAGCCGTTGCCACATGACCTCTGCCACCTACCGCGTCGCTGGCCCGGGAGGCCCACGCCCGGCCCCCGACTCCGCCACCGCGGGCCGCCGCCTCGCGCTCGTCTCCGCCGCCAGCGCCCACCTCCTCCGCCCTCTTCCTCGCGCCCGGTGGCTGGAGCCACCGCGCCGCCTCTCCGGCGCCACCGTGCCGCCTCGCCAACTCCGGCCGTCGCCGGCCTCGTCTTCTACACCGGCGGCCGCCGTCGCCCGCCGCCTCGGGCCACCGCTTCGCCCCGAGCCGGCCGGCCGCCGCCCCGAGCCGGCCGGCCGCCGCCCTGGCCTCTCCTCCACTCCCGCGAGCTCCACATGACCGGCCTCCTCCTCTCCAAGTCCGGCAGCTACAGTAACAGCGGCGAACCTCGGGAACCGCGCCAGATCCAGATCTGGAAAAAAAATCATCTCGGTTGACTTTTCTTCCCCGAACCCTAATTTTTGTGCATACTTTGATCGACGAGTACATCATTTCATTCCATTGCATCATTTTCATTTGAGCTCATCTTGATGCCCGAAATACTGCTAGAAGGGGGCTTCATGAGATATTTGTCAGATCTGCTAGTTTATCTTAGACTTTTGTCATTTTTTCCATGATTGTTGTGTGCATGATTTGCTTGTGAGTCCTTCATATAATTTGTTAAGGATTTTGTATTCTTTCCAAAGGGGCAACCCATGCATTTTTAGGATGTGTGTGGTGACTTGTGCAATCTTGCAAAGTGAGGCACCTGGTAAACCTGTTTTCAGGTACTTAGTAGTTTTCACTAAGTCTGGGATTATTTAGTTCATGATGACATATGTTATTGCTGTTTCCTAGTGATTCGTGCCTCTTTTGAGGATGATCAGTAAAGGAGTTTTGTTAATCTTGTTATGCTCTATCCATCCATGTCTTTACTTGCAATTATGGAGAACTTAGCTTGAGTCAATCGAGCTCTAGTTTTGCTTCGTGGTGAATCTGGGCAGATCGTCAACTCATTTGCGATTTTACCGATGTTATTGTAGTTGATCCGTGCAGGCTATGTCATTGTTCTTGCCATGTCTAGCTAGCAATTTGTGTCCTATTTATGGATTTATGCTTGCCTTGCCATGACTTGCACCGTAGTGAGTGCATCGAGCTCGTTTACATGCCTTCATGAGTTATATTTCAGCATGTCTCAGTTTTCACAAAGTCTGAAAACTGATTATGTTTTTGCTATGTTCGTGTGCCCGTTAGTATATTTTGTGAACCCTATTGGCCCTAGGTTACTTTGGGTATTTTGTTAAGCTTGTTGAGTAGCTCCATTCCATGTTATTACTTGTCTTAATCAGGTCATGTATCATGTTGTTTTGCTGCTCCAAAGAGGGCTTTGTGATCTGAAATTTCAGATAAGTGTTAATTTCATTAAGTCTGAAATCTGTTTTGCATTTGCGTTTTTGCCATGCTTGTTTGAACATCATAATGGATGAATTGGCCGTGGCTCAGTGCTAGTCTTTTGTTAAGCATCTTGTGTGCATCCCTGCCATGTATTTTGTTGTCATGTTTGGTGCCTGTAGCATGTTCATCTCATTGCATTTAGATGCCTACTTGCTGTAAATCGGAGACCGGTGTCAATTTTGAATCGCTTGCCATTTCCAAAACCGTAACTCCGATTCCGGCGTTCTTTATATCGTTTTCAAGAGACTTCATCTCATCTTTCCAGTGGCACCCTTGGAATTCCAAATTGAGGCTAGGTTCATGCATATCCTGTCATATCTTGCATTTTGCATCCCGCATCGTATCCCGCATAGCATATCATCATTTCATCATATTGCTTGGTCTTGCACGTGGTTGATTGTATCCTTGTTGCTTGTTTGTCTTGTTGGGTAGAGCCGGGAGACGAGTTCGCTACCGAGGAGCCAGTTGAGTTTGCTCTTGAGGATCCAGTCAACTCTGACAACTGTGCAGGCAAGATGATCATACCCTCGAAATCACTACTATCTTTGCTATGCTAGTTTGCTCGCTCTTGCCATGCCAATGCTACGATGCCTACCATTTGCTTGTCAGCCTCCCAATTGCCATGTCAAACCTCTAACCCACCTTGTCCTAGCAGACTGTTGTTTGGCTATGTTACGCTTTGCTCAGCCCCTCTTATAGCGTTGCTAGTTGCAGGTGAAGATTGGAGGTCGTTCCTTGTTGGAACATTTATTTACTTGTTGGGATATCATTATATTGCTATGTTATCTTAATGCATCTATATACTTGGTGAAGGGTGGAAGGCTCGGCCTCTCGCCTAGTGTTTTGTTCCATTCTTGCCGCCTTAGTTTCTGTCATACCGGTGTTATGTTCCCGGATTTTGCGTTCCTTACGCGGTTGGGTTATAATGGGAATCCCTTGATAGTTCGCCTTGATTAAAGATTTTCCAGCAATGCCCAACCTTGGTTTTACCATTTGCCACCTAGCCTTTTTTCCCTTGGGTTCTGCAGACTCAAGGGTCATCTTATTTTACCCCCCCCCGGGGCCAGTGCTCCTCTAAGTGTTGGTCCACCTGTCAGCTGCCGGTGGCCACCAGGGGCAACTCTGGGCTGGCCTACCCGTACCTAAGACAATCTGAGTGTGCCCTGAGAAAGAGAGATGTGCAGCTCCTATCGGGATTTGTCGGCACATTCGGGCGGTGTTGCTGGTCTTGTTTTAACCTGTTGAAGTGTCTTGAATTACCGAGATACCGAGTCTGATCGGAACGTCTTGGGAGGAGGTCTATTCCTTCGTTGACCGTGAGAGCTTGTCAGGGCTAAGTTGGGACTCCCCTGCAGGGTTTGAACTTTCGAAAGCCGTGCCCGCGGTTATGGGCGGATGGGAATTTGTTAATATCCGGTTGTAGATAACTTGAACCTTAATTAATTAAAATGAATCAAATGAGTGTGTTACCGTGATGGCCTCTTCTCGGCGGAGTCCGGGAAGTGGACACGGTGTTGGAGTAATGCTTGCGCAGGTTGTTCCTCTAGCTTTTTACACTCTCGCTTTGCCTCCTCTTCTTGCTCTATTTTGCATATAAGATAACCACCATATATGCTAGTCGCTTGCTGCAGCTTCTCATATTTTTGCCCTACCCTTCCTATAAGCTTAAATAGTATTGATCGCGAGGGTGCGAGATTGCTGAGTCCCTGTGGCTCACAGATACTATAACTCCAGATGCAGGTCCAGGTGATTCCGCTCCAGGTGACGAGTACGAGCTCAAGTGGGAGTTCGACGAAGACTCTGAGCATTATTACGTGTCTTTTCCTGATGATCAGTAGTGGTGCCTAGTTGGGGTTTGATTCGGGACCGTTGTCGCATGTTGGGTTCTCTTTTATTTTGGCGTTGTAGTCGGGCCTTGAGTGTATGGATGATGCAATGTTATTTATGTACTTTGATGTGACGTGGCGAGTGTAAGCCAACTATGTTATCCCCCCCTTTATTATTCATATTACATTGGTTGTTGTGAAGATTGCCTAACTTGCGACATATGCCTTCAATGCAATTATGCCTCTAAGTCGTGCCTCGACACGTGGGAGCTATAGTCGCATCGAGGGTGTGACAAGTTGGTAATCAGAGCCTTCCCCGACCTTAGGAGCCCCATTGCTTGATTGTTTTTAGCGGCCGAGTTGTGTCTCGAAATTTTTTTTGAGTCTTTAGGAATTATATATCGGAGAGATTAGGAATTCTTTTTACTTCCCAGTCTCCTCATCGCTCTGGTAAGGCATCCTGACGTAGAGTTTTGACTCTTCTCTTCTAAACTTTCACTAAAATTTTTTTTAGGATCACGCGAGTATCTTGGAATCGTTCCGATGGTTTTATGATGAGAACATTGTCTTGGTGCCTCCTGTCAGGGGTTTAGTGGAAGTGTCCCGGGGAGTTGAGCTCTGAGGTGTTGTCATCATAATTTTATCGTGGCAGTTCTGGAATATCTGAGTCTAGTACGCCGACATCGAAAATCTCTTTTATGCAGTTCGTTGGTGAGATAACCTCGACGCCACCCAGTACTGGGGCGGGAGTTCGGGAGTATCGCCATAACTTGTATAACGGATGATTTTTGAAGGTTGAGGTAGATGGTTTCCGAAGTTTTCTTGGTTATGTGTTGAAGGATGGATACAGCTGGATGTAGGATTTGCTAGTTTGGGTGAGATATTATGCTTCCCCTGTATCCCCAACACCTGATTGCATAACCAGAAAGGTTCGGGAGTTTCATAGGTGGGAATTCTAGTAGCTCTAGTTCTTCTTCCACGGATATTGGTTTGAGATTGGGATTTCTTACTGATTATTCGTTCTCGAGCCGTATCTTGTTGTTTTACTTCTTCTACCTTAATTCTACGTGGCTTCTCAACTTATGGATATGTGACCATTTGAAGAGGAATGCATTCGTTCATTTTGTTCGAATGTGAAGACTATATGTTGCAATTTTCATTCCGTTGGATTCAGCTTCAATATTTATCTGTCAATGTGCTAATGGTGGTCAACCTCTTCAGGATGGCTCCTCCAACGCGCATGACTCCGAATCCTGATCCGCCACCACCTCCACCTCCTCCGGAGGCATGGCAAGCTGTGATGGCCGCAACCAATTGAAACACACAGCTGATCATGCAAATTCTTCAAGAGCGCAATCAAGGCAGTCAAGGGAATCAAGGCAGCAATCAGAGTCACTTTGCTACACTCAACCAGTTCCTTGCTAACGGGCCAAAGACTTTCAGCAATTGTGTTGAGGCAACCGATGCTGACGATTGGCTTGTGGATCTGTGTAAGCATTTCGAGTGCAGTAACATCAGGCCTGAGGACTTTGTCAAGTTCGCTTCCTTCCAACTCAAAGATCAAGCTGCAGAATGGTTCCAGCAGTACAAGGACTCTAGAGGTGGACGTGTTATCACTTGGGATGATTTCCGTCGAGATTTCCAAGCTCATCATATTCCCCAGAGCGTGGTTGAAAGCAAGCATGAGGAATTCCGCAATCTGAAGCAAGGCTCTTTGTCTGTCTATGACTACAACAAGTTGTTCCAGAAGCTTGCCCGGTTTGCCAAGTAGGACGTCCCTGATGAGAAGAGCATGATATATCCGTTCAGGGGTGGTCTCAGAGAAGATATTCAGCTCGCTCTTGTTCTCTTCGAGCCCTTGAGATACGATGAGTTCTACAACATGGCACTGAAGCAAGAGGCTGCTCAGTTGAGGTGTGATGCTTCCAAGAAGCAAGTCAGAGATGTTACTCCTTCTTCCTCTACTCAAGTGGCCAAGCAACAGGAGTTTTGGCTTCCTCCTCCTCCGTTCCGTCAGCCGTATCAACAGAAGTGCAAAGGTGGCAGTGGTTCTTCCCACCCACCCAACCCTAGCTTTCAGAACAAGACTTCGTCTCAAACTCCAAGATCGAGTGCTCCTATCACCGTCCGCTTTCAGAGGTCACGTGCAACAAGTGCCAACAGAAGGGTTACTATGCCAACAAGTGTCTCAACCAGAGGCGTCTTCCTCCTCCTCCTCCTGTCAGATCGACAAGTTCAGCTGCGGTCAAGCATAACCCCAAGCATGCCAAGGTCAATTTGATGAATGCAGCTCAGGCAGAGGACTCGTCAGATGTGATCATGGGTAACCTTCCTGTTAACGATATTCCTGCAGAAGTTCTTTTTGACACTGGTGCATCGCATTGTTTCATCTCGAGACCATTTTCATCTAAGCATGGTTTGCCTTTGCAAATTTTGCCTAGTCCTTTAGCAGTTGTCTCTCCCGGTAAGCGCATGCAGGCTAACTCCATAGTTCCGGATGTTTCTATCACTTTGGGTGACTACAAGTTTCTATCTTCTCCAATGGTTCTCGGTGACTCGGATATTGATCTTATTCTTGGGATGGATTGGCTTTCTAAGCACAAGGCTCAGCTTGATTGTGCAGCCAGGCAGATTCAATTGACTCATTCGTCTGAGGATGTAATTGTCTTTGCCGCTCGGGATAATACTATCCGTCTGTTTTCTCTCAATGAGAAGGGTGAATTGGATGCCATCTCTCAAATTCCAGTCGGTTCCGAATATCAAGACGTCTTTCCAGAAGAGCTCGCAGGAATGCCTCCGCACTGGCCAGTTGAATTCGTTATTGAGCTTGAGCCTTGCACGGAACCTGTGTGCAAACGTCCTTACAAGCTTGGACCTGAGGAGTTGAAGGATCTGAAGAAGCAACTCGATGAGCAAGAAAGAATGGGTCTTATCCGGCCTGGTTCTTCTCTGTGGGGTTGTGGTGTTCTTTTTGTGAAGAAGAAGGATGGAACGGACTGACTTTGTGTTGATTACCGTCCAATGAATAAGAAGACCATCTAGAACAAATACCCACTTCCCAACATCAATGAGCTGTTCGAACAACTCAAAGGTGCCCAAGTATTCTCCAAGCTTGATCTCCATATGGGTTATCACCAAATTCGCATTCGTGAAGAAGATATTCCCAAGACAACATTCAGAACAAGCTTTGGTTAATATGAATACACTGTCATATCTTTTGGCCTCGCCAACGCTCCTCCGACGTTCTCTCGCATGATGAACTTCATCTTCAACGCCTACACCAATGACTTCGTTTTGGTCTATCTCGACGACATTCTGGTTTTCTCCAAGAACAAGGAAGATCATGCCAAGCACTTGCGTTTGGTTCTTGATAAGCTCAGAGAACATCAGTTCTACGCTAAGTTCTCCAAGTGCAAATTTTGGCTCGATGAGGTTCTTTATCTTGGCCATATCATCTCTGCCAAGGGCATTGCCGTGAATCCAAAGAAGGTGTCTGCAATTGTGAATTGGGAACCTCCTCAGAACGTGCAGCAACTCCGCAGTTTTCTCGGTCTCGCAAGCTATTGCCGAAGATTCATTGAAAACTTTTCCAAGATCGCGAAGCCTCTCTCTAATATTCTTCAGAAGCACGTCAAGTACGTTTGGTCTCCGGAGTGTGATATCGCTTTCAACACTTTGAAAGAGAAGTTGATCTCTGCTCCAGTTCTGACTCCACCTAAAATCCAAGTCGTACGAGGTCTTTTGTGATGCCTCTCTCCAAGGTCTTGGCACAGTTTTGATGCAAGAGAAGAAAGTTGTTGCTTATACATCTCGCTAGCTAAAGCCTAATGAGAAAAACTACCCCACTCATGATCTCGAGTTGGCGGCAGTTGTGCATGCTCTTTTGACTTGGAGACATCTTCTATTGGGGAGAAAAGTGGATATTTTCACTGATCACAAGAGTCTCAAGTACATCTTCACTCAGCCTAATCTCAACCTCAGGCAAACTCGATGGGTCGAAATGATTCAAGAGTATAATCCAAGTATCGAGTATACTCCAGGCAAGGCAAATGTGATTGCTGACGCTTTGAGCAGGAAGGCTTACTGCAACAGTCTGATTCTTAAGCCTTTTCAACCCGAGCTTTGTGAAGCTTTCCGCAAACTGAATCTGCAAGTTGTTCCTCAAGGTTTCCTTGCCAACCTTCAAGTCTCTCCTACCTTAGAAGACCAGAATCGCCAAGCCCAGCTTCTTGATGCTATGGTGAAAAAGGTGAAGATTGGGATTGCCAAGAGTCAGTCCAAGTACAAGTGCTACCGCCTTGATGACAAGGACACTCTCTTCTTCGAGGATCGTATTGTTGTGCCCAAAGGTGACCTTTGTAATGTGATCATGAACGAGGCTCACAATTCTCTCCTCTCTATCCACCCTGGGAGCACGAAGATGTATCAGGACCTCAAGCAAGCTTATTGGTGGACTCGAATGAAGCGCGAGATCGCTCAATTCGTGAATGAATGTGATGTCTGCAGAAGAGTGAAGGCAGAACACCAAAGGCCAGCTGGTCTCCTCCAACCTCTAGCCATTCCAGAATGGAAGTTTGACCACATTGAAATGGACTTCGTGACTGGGTTTCCAAAGTCCAAGCGTGGCAATGATGCTATATTTGTTGTCATCGACAAAATCACCAAAGTGGCTCACTTTCTGCCTATCAAAGAGTCGATCACTGCAGCCCAATTGGCGGAACTCTATACCTCTCGAATTGTCTCTCTGCACGGTATTCCTCAAGTGATATCTTCAGACCGTGGCAGCATCTTTACCTCGAAGTTTTGGGATTCTTTCCAGAAGGCCATGGGCACCAACATCCGCTTCAGCACAGCTTTCCATCCTCAAACTAGCGGTCAAGTCGAGCGTGTCAACCAGATTCTTGAAGATATGCTCAGGGCTTGTGTGATCTCCTTCGGCATGAAGTGGGAGGATTGTCTTCCTTATGCTGAATTCTCCTACAACAATAGTTTTCAAGCAAGTTCGGGCAAGGCCCCATTTGAAATTTTGTATGGCAGGAAGTGCCGTACCCCTCTCAACTGGTCTGAAACCGGTGAACGTCAGCTGCTGGGTAATGACTTAATCACAGAAGCAGAAGAAATGTGCAAAGTCATTCGTGATAACCTCAAAGCAGCCCAATCCCGCCAGAAGAGCTACTATGATAGTAAGCACCGTGATTTGGCTTTCGAGATCGGAGATCATGTTTACCTCCGTGTCTCTCCTATGAAAGGTACTCGTCGCTTCGGTATCAAAGGGAAGCTTGCCCCTAGATACGTGGGACCTTTCAAGATTGTCAGCAAGAGAGGCGACCTCGCCTATCAACTCGAGCTTCCTTCAAACTTTGCAAAGGTTCATGATGTGTTCCATGTCTCTCAGCTTCGAAAGTGCTTCAAGACTCCTGACCGCACCGTCAACTTCGAGGACATTGAGCTCCAAGAAGATCTCTCTTATCGTGAGCACCCAGTTGCTATTCTTGAAGAGACTGAACGCAAGACTCGCAACAAGTCAATCAAATTTCTCAAAGTCAAGTGGTCACACCATTCCGACCGTGAAGCTACCTGGGAACGCGAGGATCACCTCCGTTCTGAGTACCCGGAGTTCTTTCAGTCCTAGATCTCGGGACGAGATCCTTTCGTAGTGGTGGAGTGTTGTAACACCCTGGATGTAACTTTCCCTATTTGTACTCCAACTCTTGCCGTTTCCGGCATTAAGTTATATTTATTTCTCGGGTTCGGGTCTTTGTCTCTGTGTGTTGTTTTCGTTTTCATGCATCTCATATCATGTCATCATGTGCATTGCATTTGCATACGTGTTCATCTCATGCATTCGAGCTTTTTCCCCGTTGTCCGTTTTGCATTCCGGCGCTTCGTTCTCCTCAGGTGGTCATTTCTAGCTTTCTTTCGTGTGTGGGGATTAAACATTTCCGGATTGGACCGAGACTTGCCAAGCGGCCTTGGTTTACTACTGGTAGACCGCCTGTCAAGTTTCGTACCATTTGGACTTCGTGTGATACTCCAACGGTTAACCGAGGGACCGAAAAGGCCTCGTGAGTGTTGCAGCCCAACACCCCTCCAATTTGGCCCAAAACCCACCAAACTCTGCTCCATCACCTAGAGCGTTCGATCACGATCGCGTGGCCGAAAACCGTTCCTCATTTGGAATCTCCTAGCTCCACTTATGCCTATAAATAGCCCCCCCCCCCCCCCGTTTTCGGATCATCTCCTCCTACGAAACCCTAGCCAAAAAAAGGATCCCCGCGCCGGCCGGACACGTCCGATCCGACCGGACGCATCACCGCAGCCAACCAGCCGTTGCCACGTGGCCTCCGCCCGGGAGGCCCACGCCCGGCCCCCGACTCCGCCACCGCGGGCCGCCGCCTCGCGCTCGTCTCCGCCGCCAGCGCCCGCCTCCTCCGCCCTCTTCCACACGCCCGGTGCCCGAAGCCACCATGCTGCCTCTCCGGCTCCACCGTGCCGCCTCACCTACTCCAGCCGTCGCCGGCCTCGTCTTCTACACCGGCGGCCGCAGCCGCCCGCCGCCTCGGGCCACGGCTCCGCCCCGAGCAGGCCGGCCGCCGCCCCGGCATCTCCTCCACTCCGGCGAGCTCCCCACGCCCGGCCTCCTCCTCTCCAAGTCCGGCAGCTACAGTAACGCCGGCGAACCTCGGGAAACGTGCCAGATCCAGATCTGGAAAAAAAATCATCTCGGTTGACTTTTCTTCCCCAAACCCTAATTTTTGTGCATACTTTGACCGGTGATATCTCCGCATCAGTAGCTCCATTTTGGGCGTATAGTATATCAAAATGTTCGTATCAATGAGTAGATCATTTCATTCCATTGCATCATTTTTATTTAAGGTCATCTTGATGCCCGAAATGCTGCTAGAAGGGGGCTTCGTGAGATATTTGTCAGATCTGCCAGTTCATCTTAGACTTTTGTCATTTTTGCCATGATTGTTGTGTGCATGATATGCCTGTGAGTCCTCATATATTTTGTTAAGGATTTTGTCTTCTTTCCAGAGGTGCATCTCATGCATTTTTAGGATGTGTGTGGTGACTTGTGCAAGCTTGCAAAGTGAGGCACCCGGTAAACCTGTTTTCAGGGACTTCGTAGTTTTCACTAAGTCTGGGATTATTTAGTTCATGATGCCATATGTTCTTGCTAATTCCTAGTGATCCGTGCCTCTTTTGAGGATGATCAATAAAGGAGTTTTGTTAATCTTGTTATGCTCTATCCATCCATGTCTTCACTTGCAAATATGGATTACCCTAGTTTGAGTCAATCGAGCTCTACTTTTGCTTCGTGGTGAATCTGGGCAGATCGTCAACTCGTTTGCGATTTTGCCGATGTTATTGTAGTTGATCCGTGCATGCTATGCCATTGTTCTTGCCATGTCTAGCTAGCATTTTGTGTCTTCTTTATGGATGTATGCTTGTCTTGCCATGACTTGCACCGTAGTGAGTGCCTCGAGCTCATTTACATGCCTTCGTGAGTTATATTTCAGCATGTCTCAATTTTCACTAAGTCTGAAAACTGATTATGTTTTTGCTATGTTCGTGTGCCCGTTAGTATATCTTGTGAAACCTTTTGGCCCCAGGTCACTTTGGGTATTTTGTTAAGATTGTTGAGTATCTCCATGCCATATTCTTACTTGTCTTAATCAGGTCATGTATCATGTTCTTTTGCTGCTCCGAAGAGGGCTTCGTGATCTGAAATTTCAGACAAGTGTTAATTTCAGTAAGTCTGAAATCTGTTTTGCATTTGCGTTTTTGCCATGCTTGTTTGAACCTCATAATGGATGAATTGACCGTGGCTCAGTGCTAGTCTTTTGTTAAGCATCTTGTGTGCATCCCTGCCATGTATTTTTTGTCATGTTTGGTGGCTGTAGCATGTTCATCTCATTGCATTTAGATGCCTACTTGCTGTTAATCGCAGACCGGTGTCAATTTTGAATCGCTTGCCATTTCCAAAACCGTAACTCCGATTCCGGCGTTCTTTATATCGTTTTCAAGCGATTTCATCTTATCTTTCCAGTGGCACCCTTGGAATTCCAAGTTGAGGCCAGGTTCATGCATATCCTGTCATATCTTGCATTTTGCATCCCGCATCGTATCCCGCATAGCATATCATCATTTCATCATATTGCTTGGTCTTGCACGTGGTTGATTGTATCCTTGTTGCTTGTTTGTCTTGTTGGGTAGAGCCGGGAGACGATTTCGCTACCAAGGAGCCAGTTGAGTTTGCTCTTGAGGATCCAGTCAACTCTGACAACTGTGCAGGCAAGATGATCATACCCTCGAAATCACTACTATCTTTGCTATGCTAGTTTGCTCGCTCTTGCTATGCCAATGCTACGATGCCTACCATTTGCTTGTCAGCCTCCCAATTGCCATGTCAAACCTCTAACCCACCTTGTCCTAGCAAACCGTTGATTGGCTATGTTACCGCTTTGCTCAGCCCCTCTTATAGCGTTCCTAGTTGCAGGTGAAGATTGGAGGTCGTTCCTTGTTGGAACATTTATTTACTTGTTGGGATATCATTATATTGCTATGTTATCTTAATGCATCTATATACTTGGTGAAGGGTGGAAGGCTCGGCCTCTCGCCTAGTGTTTTGTTCCATTCTTGCCGCCTTAGTTTCTGTCATACCGGTGTTATGTTCCCGGATTTTGCGTTCCTTACGCGGTTGGGTGATAATGGGAACCCCTTGATAGTTCGCCTTGATTAAAGCTTTTCCAGCAATGCCCAACCTTGGTTTTACCATTTGCCACCTAGCCTTTTTTTCCCTTGGGTTCTGCAGACTCAAGGGTCATCTTATTTTACCCCCCCGGCCAGTGCTCCTCTGAGTGTTGGTCCACCTGTCAGCTGCCAGTGGCCACCAGGGGCAACTCTGGGCTGGCCTACCCGTACCTAAGACAATCTGAGTGTGCCCTGAGAAAGAGATATGTGCAGCTCCTATCGGGATTTGTCCGCACATTCGGGCGGTGTTGCTGGTCTTGTTTTAACCTGTCGAAGTGTCTTGAATTACCGAGATACCGAGTCTGATCGGAACATCTTGGGAGGAGGTCTCTTCCTTCGTTGACCGTGAGAGCTTGTCATGGTCTAAGTTGGGACTCCCCTGCAGGGTTTGAACTTTCGAAAGCCGTGCCCGCGGTTATGGGCAGATGGGAATTTGTTAATGTCCGGTTGTAGATAACTTGAACCTTAACTTAATAAAAATAAATCAACTGAGTGTGTTACCGTGATGGCCTCTTCTCGGCGGAGTCCGGGAAGTGGACACGATGTTGGAGTAATGCTTGCGCAGGTTGTTCCTCTAGCTTTTCACGCTCTCGCTTTGCCTCCTCTTCTCGCTCTCTTTTGCGTATAAGATAACGACCATATATGCTAGTCGCTTGCTGCAGCTTCTCATATTTTTGCCCTACCCTTCCTATAAGCTTAAATAGTCTTGATCGCGAGGGTGCGAGATTGCTGAGTCCCTGTGGCTCACAGATACTATAACTCCAGATGCAGGTCCAGGTGATTCCGCTCCAGGTGACGAGTACGAGCTCATGACGAGTACGAGCTCCAGTTCTGACTCCACCTGATGAATCCAAGCCGTACGAGGTCTTTTGTGATGCCTCTCTCCAAGGTCTTGGCGCAGTTTTGATGCAAGAGAAGAAAGTTTTTGCTTATACATCTCGCCTGCTGAAGCCTAATGAGAAAAACTACCCCACTCATGATCTCGAGTTGGCGGCAGTTGTGCATGCTCTTTTGACTTGGAGACATCTTCTATTGGGGAGAAAAGTGGATATTTTCACTGATCACAAGAGTCTCAAGTACATCTTCACTCAGCCTAATCTCAACCTCAGGCAAACACGATGGGTCGAAATGATTCAAGAGTATAATTCGAGTATCGAGTATACTCCAGGCAAGGCAAATGTGATTGCTGATGCTTTGAGCAGGAAGGCTTACTGCAACAGTCTGATTCTTAAGCCTTTTCAACCCGAGCTTTGTGAAGCTTTCCACAAACTGAATCTGCAAGTTGTTCCTCAAGGTTTCCTCGCCAACCTTCAAGTCTCTCCTACCTTAGAAGACCAGATTCGCCAAGCCCAGCTTCTTGATGCTATGGTGAAAAAGGTGAAGATTGGGATTGCCAAGAGTCAGTCCAAGTACAAGTGCTACCGCCTTGATGACAAGGACACTCTCTTCTTTGAGGATCGTATTGTTGTGCCCAAAGGTGACCTCCGTAATGTGATCATGAACGAGGCTCACAATTCTCTCCTCTCTATCCACCCTGGGAGCACGAAGATGTATCAGGACCTCAAGCAAGCTTATTGGTGGACTCGAATGAAGCGCGAGATCGCTCAATTCGTGAATGAATGTGATGTCTGCAGAAGTGTGAAGGCAGAACACCAAAGGCCAGCTGGTCTCCTCCAACCTCTAGCCATTCCAGAATGGAAGTTTGACCACATTGAAATGGACTTCGTGACTGGGTTTCCAAAGTCCAAGCGTGGCAATGATGCTATATTTGTTGTCATCGACAAACTCACCAAAGTGTCTCACTTTCTGCCTATCAAAGAGTCGATCACTGCAGCCCAATTGGCAGAACTCTATACCTCTCGAATTGTCTCTCTGCACGGTATTCCTCAAGTGATATCTTCAGACCGTGGCAGCATCTTTACCTCGAAGTTTTGGGATACTTTCCAGAAGGCCATGGGCACCAACATCCGCTTCACACACCTTTCCATCCTCAAACTAGCGGTCAAGTCGAGCGTTTCAACCAGATTCTTGAAGATATGCTCAGGGCTTGTGTGATCTCCTTCGGCATGAAGTGGGAGGATTGTCTTCCTTATGCTGAATTCTCCTACAACAATAGTTTTCAAGCAAGTTCTGGCAAGGCCCCATTTGAAATTCTGTATGGCAGGAAGTGCCATACCCCTCTCAACTGGTCTGAAACCTGTGAACGTCAGCTGCTGGGTAATGACTTAATCACAGTAGCAGAAGAAATGTGCAAAGTAATTCGTGATAACCTCAAAGCAGCCCAATCCCGCCAGAAGAGCTACTATGATAGTAAGCACCATGATTTGGCTTTCGAGATCGGAGATCATGTTTACCTCCGTGTCTCTCCTATGAAAGGTACTCGTCGCTTCGGTATCAAAGGGAAGCTTGCCACTAGATACGTGGGACCTTTCAAGATTGTCAGCAAGAGAGGCGACCTCGCCTATCAACTCGAGCTTCCTTCAAACTTTGCAAATGTTCATGATGTGTTCCATGTCTCTTAGCTTCGAAAGTTCTTCAAGACTCCTGACCGCACCATCAACTTCGAGGACATTGAGCTCCAAGAAGATCTTTGTTATCGTGAGCACCTAGTTGCTATTCTTGAAGAGACTGAACGCAAGACTCGCAACAAGTCAATCAAATTTCTCAAAGTCAAGTGGTCACACCATTCTGACCGTGAAGCTACCTGGGAACGCGAGGATCACCTCCGTTCTGAGTACTCGGAGTTCTTTCAGTCCTAGATCTCGGGACGAGATCCTTTCGTAGTGGTGGAGTGTTGTAACACCCCGGATGTAACTTTCCCTATTTGTACTCCAACTCTTGTCGTTTCCGGTGTTAAGTTATATTTATTTCTCGGGTTCGGGTCTTTGTCTCCGTGGGTCATTTTCGTTTTCATGCATCTCATATCATGTCATCATGTGCATTGCATTTGCATATGCGTTCATCTCATGCATTCGAGCTTTTTCCCCGTTGTCCGTTTTGCATTCTGGCGCTTCGTTCTCCTCCGGTGGTCATTTCTAGCTTTCTTTCGTGTGTGGGGATTAAGCATTTCCGGATTGGACTGAGACTTGCCAAGCGGCCTTGGTTTACTACTGGTAGACCGCCTGTCAAGTTTCGTACCATTTGGACTTCGTTTGATACTCCAACGGTTAACCGAGGGACCGAAAAGGCCTCGTGAGTGTTGCAGCCCAACACCCCTCCAATTTGGCCCAAAACCCACCAAACTCAGCTCCATCACCTAGAGCGTTCGATCACGATCGCGTGGCCGAAAACCGCACCTCATTTGGACTCTCCTAGCTCCACTTATGCCTATAAATAGCCCCCCCCCCCCGTTTTCGGATCATCTCCTCCTACGAAACCCTAGCCAAAAAAAAGGATCCCCGCGCCGGCCGGACACGTCCGATCCGACCGGACGCATCGCCGCAGCCAACCAGCCATTGCCACGTGGCCTCCGCCACCTACCGCGCCACCGGCCCGGGAGGCCCACGCCCGGCCCCCGACTCCACCACCGCGGGCCGCCGCCTCGCGCTCGTCTTCGTCGCCAGCGCCCGCCTCCTCCGCCCTCTTCCTCGCGCCCGGTGGCCGGAGCCACCGCGCCGCCTCACCAACTCCGGCCGGAGCCGGCCTCGTCTTCTACACCGGTGGCCGCCGCCGCCCGCCGCCTCGGGCCACCGCTCCGCCCCGAGTCGGCCGGCCGCCGCCCCCGCCTCTCCTCCACTCCGGCGAGCTCCCCACGCCCGGCCTCCTCCTCTCCAAGTCCGGAAGCTACAGTAACGGCGGCGACCCTCGGGAACCGCTCCAGATCCAGATCTGGAAAAAAAATCATCTCGGTTGACTTTTCTTCCCCGAACCCTAATTTTTGTGCATACTTTGACCGGTGATATCTCCGCATCCGTAGCTTCTTTTTGAACGTATAGTATATCAAAATGTTCGCCTCGACGAGTACATCATTTTGTTCCATTGCATCAGTTTTATTTGAGCTCATCTTGATGCCCGAAATGCTGCTAGAATGGGGCTTTGTGAGATATTTGTCAGATTTGCTAGTTCATCTTAGACTTTTGTCATTTTGGCCATGATTGTTGTGTGCATGATATGCCTGTGAGTCCTCATATATTTTGTTAAGTATTTTGTCTTCTTTCTAGAGGGGCAACCCATGCATTTTTAGGATGTGTGTGGTGACTTGTGCAAGCTTGCAAAGTGAGGCACCCGGTAAACCTGTTTTCAGGGACATAGTAGTTTTCATGATGCCATATGTTCTTGCTGTTTCCTAGTGATCCGTGCCTCTTTCGAGGATGATCAGTAAAGGAGTTCTGTTAATCTTGTTATGCTCTATCCATCCATGTCTTTACTTGCAATTATAGAGCACCCTAGCTTGAGTCAATCGAGCTCTACTTTTGCTTCGTGGTGAATCTGGGCAGATCGTCAACTCGTTTGCGATTTTGCCGATGTTATTGTAGTTGATCTGTGCATGCTATGCCATTGTTCTTGCCATGTCTAGCTAGCATTTTGTGTATTCTTTCTGGATGTATGCTTGAATTGCCATGACTTGCACCGTAGTGAGTGCATCGAGCTCGTTTACATGCCTTTGTGAGTTATGTTTCAGCATGTCTCAGTTTTCACTAAGTCTGAGAACTGATTATGTTTTTGCTATGTTCGTGTGCCCGTTAGTATATTTTGTGAACCTTTTGGCCCCAGGTCACTTTGGGTATTTTGTTAAGCTTGTTGAGTAGCTCCATGCCATATTCTTACTTGTCTTAATCAGGTCATGTATCATGTTGTTTTGCTGCTCCGAAGAGGGCTTCGTGATCTGAAATTTCAGACAAGTGTTAATTTCACTAAGTCTGAAATCTGTTTTGCATTTGCGTTTTTGCCATGCTTGTTTGAACCTCATAATGGATGAATTGGCCGTAGCTCAGTGCTAGTCTTTTGTTAAGCATCTTGTGTGCATCCCTGCCATGTATTTTGTTGTCATGTTTGGTGGCTGTAGCATGTTCATCTCATTGCATTTAGATGCCTACTTGCTATAAATCGCAGACCGGTGTCAATTTTGAATCGCTTGCCATTTCCAAAACCGTAACTCCGATTCCGGCGTTCTTTATATCATTTTCAAGCGATTTCATCTCATCTTTCCAGTGGCACCCTTGGAATTCCAAGTTGAGGCCAGGTTCATGCATATCCTGTCATATCTTGCATTTTGCATCCCGCATCGTATCCCGCATAGCATATCATCATTTCATCATATTGCTTGGTCTTGCACGTGGTTGATTGTATCCTTGTTGCTTGTTTGTCTTGTTGGGTAGAGCCGGGAGACGAGTTCGCTACCGAGGAGCCAGTTGAGTTTGCTCTTGAGGATCCAGTCAACTCTGACAACTTTGCAGGCAAGATGATCATACCCTTGAAATCACTACTATCTTTGCTATGGTAGTTTGCTCGCTCTTGCTATGCCAATGCTACAATGCCTACCATTTGCTTGTCAGCCACCCAATTACCATGTCAATCCTCTAACCCACATTGTCCTAGCAAACCGTTGATTGGCTATGTTACCGCTTTGCTCAGCCCCTCTTATAGCGTTGCTAGTTGCAGGTGAAGATTGGAGGCCCTTCCTTGTTGGAACATTTATTTACTTGTTGGGATATTATTATATTGCTATGTTATCTTAATGCACCTATATACTTGGTGAAGGGTGGAAGGCTCGACCTCTCGCCTAGTGTTTTGTTCTATTCTTGCCGCCCTAGT
Organism: Triticum aestivum; assembly: GCF_018294505.1. NCBI lineage: Eukaryota > Viridiplantae > Streptophyta > Magnoliopsida > Poales > Poaceae > Triticum > Triticum aestivum. The sequence goes on along the minus strand of NC_057797.1, from coordinate 295,329,243 downwards.
TTCCATCATACCGGTGTTATGTTCCCGGATTTTGTGTTCCTTACGCGGTTGGGTTATAATGGGAATCCCTTGATAGTTTGCCTTGATTAAAGCTTTTCCAGCAATGCCCAACCTTGGTTTTACCATTTGCCACCTAGCCTTTTTTCCCTTGGGTTATGCAGACTCAAGGGTCATCTTATTTTACCCCCCCCCCCCGGGCCAGTTCTCCTCTGAGTGTTGGTCCACCTGTCAGCTGCCGGTGGCCACCAGGGGCAACTCTGGGCTAGCCTACCCGTACCTAAGACAATCTGAGTGTGCCCTGAGAAAGAGATATGTGCAGCTCCTATCGGGATTTGTCGGCACATTTGGGCGGTGCTGCTGGTCTTGTTTTAACCTGTCGAAGTGTCTTGAATTACCGAGATACAGAGTCTGATCGGAACGTCTTGGGAGGAGGTCTATTCCTTCGTTGACCGTGAGAGCTTGTCATGGGCTAAGTTGGGAGTCCCCTGCAGGGTTTGAACTTTCGAAAGCCATGCCCGCGGTTATGGGCGGATGGGAATTTGTTAATGACTGGTTGTAGATAACTTGAACCTTAATTAATTAAAATGAATCAACTGAGTGTGTTACCGTGATGGCCTCTTCTCGGCGGAGTCCGGGAAGTGGACACGGTGTTGGAGTAATGCTTGTGCAGGTTGTTCCTGTAGCTTTTCACGCCCGAGCTTTGCCTCATCTTCTCGCTCTCTTTTGCGTATAAGATAACCACCATATATGCTAGTCGCTTGCTGCAGCTTCATATTTTTGCCCTACCCTTCCTATAAGCTTAAATAGTCTTGATCGCGAGGGTGCGAGATTGCTGAGTCCCTGTGGCTCACAGATACTGTAACGCTAGATGCAGGTCCAGGTGATTCCGCTCCAGATGACGAGTACGAGCTCAAGTGGGAGTTAGACGAAGACTCTCAGCGTTATTACATGTCTTTTCCTGATGATCAGTAATGGTGCCTAGTTGGGGTTTGATTCGGGACCGTTGTCGCATGTTGGGTTCTCTTTTATTTTGGTGCCGTAGTCGGGCCTTGAGTGTATGGATGATGTAATGTTATTTATGTACTTTGATGTGACGTGGCGAGTGTAAGCCAACTATGTTATCCCCCCCTTTATTATTCATATTACATGGGTTGTTGTGAAGATTGCCTAACTTGCGACATATGCCTTCAATGCGATTATGCCTCTAAGTCGTGCCTCGACACGTGGGAGCTATAGTCGCATCGAGGGTGTGACATTACCGAAGCCTATAGCCCCACCCTGCTAACTCTCTTGTGGATTGGAGCCCCCTAGCATGCCCTGGCATTTGGTCGAACACGTCACGTGCGTGCTCTGGGTTCGCCCAAAGCGCATGTTTTGCATGCGCGTGCACTGAGCCACCGCATCGCACTGCCGTCGCCTCGCGCTCGTTCTGGTCCTTCCCCGCTCGCAGCCAACACCACGCCCCTTCCCCTCGCCGCAGAGCCGCCCCTGGCGCCCTAGAGCACCGCCGTCAGGTCGGCAACGGCGGCTAGCGGGCGGCCACAACAGCTTCTGCCATGGACGGCGCCGCCCGAGCCACCAGCGCTCGCCAGCTGCCCCCTTGAGCAGCTCAAGCTTATCCGCAACCTGGTCCGCAAGCCCTCGTCGCCGCCACGTCGCCCTGCAACACAGTATGACGATCGCCGGTGTTCTTATCCTCGGCCATCGACGGAACCGCCCCGATCGCTATATAAGGACCCCCCCCCCGAGCTCACCAAACCCTCAAGCAACCTCCCACACTCCCTCACCGATCCGCCCGTAGCAGTAGAAAGACCAGAGAGGTCGTCTTCCTCATCTCCGGCAACCACGGCCGCCGCCACTGTCTCGTTCACTCCGGCGCCACCAGGGCCTCCCCCATCCATCCAGCGCCATTGTCGACTTCCCCTCGACCTTGCGAAGCTGCCCGACCCCTCGAACGCGATCAAAACCCACCATAACCAAAATCCCCAATCATGCCCGAAGCTCCCTCCGCCGTGGAGCTCGCCACCGGCGATTCCCTCCGTCCCCTCCGGCCAGTCGACCACCGGGAGGACCACCTAGGAGTGGCGGATCCATCCCTGGCCTCGGATGCCCTCGAGGAGCCCCCGTTCGCCGGCGACGATCGACGGAGTCCCGCCCCCGCTCGAGCAGAGGAAAGGGGAGGGAGTGGAGACCAGTCAAACCTAACCAGTGGGCCCACTGGAACCACTGTCAGTGACCACGAGCCGGTCCATGCTAGATAAGTGAAGACGTAAACCCCAGAGTACGTCTTCGCTACCGCGAAAGCGTATCCCTTTTGAAACGTTTTCTTTTCTGTTTTATTTTAAAAACAGATTTGACCAAAGCTTTGACTGGCTATAACTTTTTAAATATAAGTCCAAATGAATTGATTCTTTTTCGTACCTCTCTCAAATTTCACCTAGTTTATTTTAAGATTTATTTCAAAAATAATTCAGACAACTTTTTGTACTGTTTTTAAAGTATGTGTTATTTGCCTATTTTCGAAATAGGATTTTGGAGAGAGAAGAGAGCTTTCAAAAAAATATTGGAGTGCACCTCACCTCTCCACACCTTGAAGGCAAGAATTTCTGAACTCTGGCATAATATTATCGTGTGTTGTTTGATACAGTTCCAACACCACCGTGACACGGAGTATCCATTATGTGTTTGTGACGAGATGATCACACGCTTTGGGTGCAAAGATGATTTTTTTTGCTGTTGGCAATGGACATACTTGTGATAGCAATCACCCTCATATGCCTCTGATGCCTACCGGGAAGGATCCGGGAAAGTCTCTGTCTTGGGTAGAAACGAGCTTGTCCCTCGTCGAGACGGTTACGACCGGTGGGGCAGGGGGAGTGTCGGTGTCGAAACCGGCGGATCTCGGGTAGGGGGTCCCGAACTGTGCGTCTAGGCCGGATGGTAACATGAGACAGGGGACACTTTGTTTTACCCAGGTTCGGGCCCTCTCGATGGAGGTAATACCCTACTCCTGCTTGATTAATATTGATGATATGGGTAGTACAAGAGTAGATCTACCACGAGATCAAGGAGGCTAAACCCTAGAAGCTAGCCTATGGTATGATTGTTGTGTATGGAGTTGATTGCCTACGGACTACAAACCTCCGGTTTATATAGACAACGGATAGGGTAAGGGTTACACAGAGTCGGTTACAATGGTAGGAGATCTTGAATATCTGCATCGCCAAGCTTGCCTTCCACGCCAAGGAAAGTCCCATCCGGACACGGGACGAAGTCTTCAATCTTGTATCTTCATAGTCCAGGAGTCCGGCTGAAGGTATAGTCCGGCTACCCGAACACCCCCTAATCCAGGACTCCCTCAGTAGCCCCTGAACCAGGCTTCAATGACGACGAGTCCGGCGCGCAAATTGTCTTCAGCATTGCAAGGCGGGTTCCTCCTCCAAGTCCTTCATAGAAGATTTGTAAACACCAAGAGTAGTGTCCGGTTCTACAAAATAAGTTTCCACATATTGCCATAGAGAGAATAATATTGACACAAATCAAATCTGCTGACGTATTCCACAGTGCGCTATCACACTACGGCCAAGTCCTTTACTCGAATCGTTTTTACTTTTCCACCTCAGCATGTTTTGCGAGGCGGTTTCCTTGGCACGTCTTGTCAAAGCAGAGATCGCGTGCCCTTTTTACGGGTTTCTCATCAATACGGACGTGGGTAACCCTAACCGCGCCATTTACCATGCGCTTGGGAGGCAAGCGAGTTTTATTAGGCAGGTGGGGACGCACAACCGCATCCGCCCATATAAGGGGATAAGGATCCACCTTTTTACCTACGCCTTCTTCCTCCTTTGCCTATCCATCTCCTGCGCACTCGAGCTCCAGCGCCCAAGCCCGCACTTCCCACCTCAACCTTCTCCAGCGATGTCCGGAGTGGGAGGCAAGTGGAAGGTCTCCTCCGTCATGGAGGGCGACGTCAAAAAGCTTAGGAAGGCCGGATACTTGTCCAAAGACATCGCGCACCGGCTTCCCGAGGAGGGGCAGCTTGTCCCCACCCCAAGGCCCCATGAGAGGGTAGTATTCCTTCCCCACTTCCTCCGCGGACTGGGTTTTCCACTTCACCCATTCGTCCGGGGGCTCATGTTCTACTACGGCCTGGATTTTCACGATCTGGCCCCGAACTTCATCCTCAACATCTCGGCGTTTATCGTCGTGTGCGAGGCTTTCCTCCGCGTCCGCCCCCATTTCGGCCTCTGGCTCAAGACCTTCAACGTCAAGCCCAAGGTGGTGTGCGGCAACCAGGCGGAGTGCGGAGGCGCCATGGCGGGCAAGATTGCCAACGTCCTGTGGTTCGAGGGCTCCTTCGTAGAGACCCTAAAGGGGTGGCAAGCCGGGTGGTTTTACATCACCGAGCCACGCGATCCGAAATGGATCGCAGCCCCCGAGTTCCGATCCGGACCCCCCACGCGGCTCATGTCCTGGAAAGAGACGGGCCTATCATGGGGTAACGAGAAAGAGGTGACCGGACTGAAGACATGCATCCAGTCCCTGGTAAACAAGTCAATCAGGCTTGTAAATGTAGTCCAGGTCATGCTCGTTCGCCGAATCCTCCCGTGCCAACAACGGGACTTTACTCTGTGGGAGTTCGACCCGGCACAGCACCGAACCCTTAATAGGCTCTTCGACACGACGTATGAAGATGTCTGGAAGGTGCTAATCAAAGGTGCCGAGGCTCCCGCATCCGCTTCCGAGGACCGCGGATACAGCTCGCAGCGTCACGCTAGCGAGGTAAGCTATTTTCACCTTTTACAGGATGTTCAGCTTTTTCATAGTTTAACTCTATGCGGGATCTAAACTCCCTTACCTTTGACAGGCTTGGCGGGCGGTATCCGGACCGATTAACTGTCCGGCTCCGCTGCCCGAAGACCCAGCCCCAGCTCTACTAGTGAAGCTGCTGGCTCCGGCGCCTTATGTGGTGCCGGAAAAGAAGGCCGAGAAGAAGACCACGGGGACTCGAAAGAGCACCCGCAACGTGGTATTGTCAGACTCATCATCCGACGAGTCCGAGACGCCCTCCTCCCGTGAAAACCAGGAGGAGGAAGAAGAAAGCTCTCCCACCCCCAGCGGGGGGAGGAAAGAAAAGGAAGGCCGCCCCAAGGGGGAAGGCCGAGGGGTCCAAGAAGAGGAAAACCCCTCCGCCGGACTACGCCCCCGACGCCGACGAGGACGAAGAGGAGTGGCCGGACAGAGCCAGGCGTCCGGCGAAATCGTAAGTGTTCGGATACCAGAGTAATCCATGATATTCCTTTTGTTGCACAGCTTTCCCTAATGCCGAATATAATCATGCAGCCCGCCCCGGGCCGAACTCAAAGAGTCGTCGAGCGGCTCCCTGGATTCTTCGGACGTGAACTCAGTTCCGCCCGCTGTCTCCCCCCGCACTGCGGATGACGCCGAAGTGGCGTCACAACGAGCTCCGGGGCAGGAGGAGGTGGTCCTGGAGGAGCCGCAAGGCGACCTCCCGGACTCCAGGAGTAAAGGGGACAAGACCCCCCAGGGCTCCAAGTCCGGCTTTGAGCCGGACACCGTGCCGGAATCTTCAACGATTCCGGACCGCGGCAGGCGAACTCCTTCCAAGAGGAGCAAGCCTTCTGAGCCGGCAGCCTCCGTCCAACCGGAGGTGCCGGACAATCTGCTGGAGGTGCTTGAAGGCGCCTCCATCGACGAGGAGCACCGTACTATTATGAGTACGGTGATCCAGAAGGTTCAGTCCGCCAAGAGCGGACTGAGTGAAGCTTGCGCTAGCCTCCTAACAGGCTTCGAGGTAAGTAAAAAATATGTAAAAATATTACCGCATAGACAGTAGCCCCTGATGCTCTGTTTGGCGTTCGGAAAGAAAAGTCGAATAGAGGATCTATTAAATTTCACAGGAGTCTAACAATAAAGAGTCAATATGCGTATGCAGGCTTCGCTGCTATCCACCGCCGCACTGACTGCGGAGGTGGGTGTCCTGAAACAGGACCTCAGGCGGACCGAGCAAGTGCTCGACCTTGCCAAGCGGCAGCTCGAGGATAAAGAAGGTAAGAAATACCTTACTGAAAAGGGTGCCTATAGAGAGGCGTGATTGCAAAAAATAACAGGATTGTACTGCTTATTGTAGGGGCCACGACTGAGGTGGCGACCCTCAAGCAGGCGCTATCTGAGGCCGAAAAGAAAACGGCCGCGGAGCGCACCGAGCGAGAGAAACTTGGGGCTCAGGTTGGCGAGGTGCAGCAAGAGCTTCAGGCTCTCACAAAAAAACATGAGAGTTTGGAGCTTGAGTCAAAGACCCAAGCGTCCGAGCTCGCGACGGCCCTTGAGACTGCCAAGTCTGCCAAGGCCGAAGCCCAAAAGGCCCTCCAAGAGTTGGAGGAGGTGAAAAAGATAGCAGCGGGTAAGGCATTCTTCATGCAAAGCAGAAATATAAAAGTAAACTACTTGTTACTTACCCGAATCCGGAGCTCTCCAGGGGCATTCGCAGATCTTCCCCGCAACGTATCCGACGCTGCCGCATTCTACCGAGCTGAAGAGGGCAACTCGACGGAGAAGGTGTTCTGGTCTTAGTATGCTGAGGCCGGACACCCTGTGCCCTTGAGCGACCAGCTGAAACAGCTGGTCGAGCTCCACAGGGCGGCCGAGCAGGCCATGAAGGGCTGCATAGTTCGGCTGTGGCCCGGAGAGGCCCTGCTTGGGAGCTACTTCGAGCTGGTGCGGCGGCTGGTGGAGGCCTGTCCAAGGCTCGAGGTCGTCAAGCGCTCCATCTGCATCGAAGGTGCCCGTCGGGCCCTTGCCCATGCTAAGGTGCACTGGGGTAAGCTGGACGGTGAGAAGCTTGTGAGGGACGGGTCGCCTTTGCGGAAGGAGCATCGCAAGCCTGAGAACTACTATAAGGATGTTCTTGCGGGTGCCCGCCTTGTGGCGGATGAATGTACCAAGGATGTAATTTTTGAATGAACTCGCTCGTGTTTATCCTGTGCGCTGAAAACTTGTTCATATGCGCTAAGCAATACTTATTGAATTTAAAATATTATTTTCTGTGCGGCCGTTTAACAAAAATTGAGAGATGGCCAGTCGTCGGCTTCTTCCCCCATGCCACTAGTGCTGGGGTGTTCGGTGATAAACCTGAGTGCTCTTTTTCCCATGGTTGGGTCCTTCGAGAGAGGCGCTCAGCACGACGAACCAGGCAATCGGACTATAATGCTTGAACACTCTCACTTAGCCATAGAACTTTATAATTTTAAATTTCGGCGAAGCCCCTAGTTCGGAAGACCGAGTTCGGGGCGCTATCCACGCCTTGGCTGGGGTTATCCAGCTCCTCGCTTGAAGCGGCATAAGTCTTTAGGGACTCGAAAAACCTCTCGAACAGCGACCGGTCTCTCGCCTCATCATGACAGTCAGTTTTAGCTTTCTCCACTGAGGTGCTTAACCCAGCTCAACCGGGGCACAATCGCAGTGGTTCTCCTAGTGCTACCTTAGCCGATATAGCGGAACGTAAGGCACCAAAACATAGGAGCCGGGCAAACCCAACTATTGACCCAAATCATGATTCGGAGCGGATGCATATAGTGCTATAAGTTCGGGGTGCCGCACTTGTGAAAGTGTACGGACTTCTCACACCATATTAAAGGGTACTGAAGCCCCTGGCATACTTGCCGTACCACAGTGTACGGGTGCAACTTGTCATTAATGAACATATATAAAAGAGGGTAATGCAAAAAATAGACAAAAAGCTAAGCATTCTTTATAGAGAGGCTATTTGTCAAAGCCGAACGATACAAATAGTGCGATAAGCAAAAGATATTGGACTAATGTCCTGACCAGGGGCAGGCCACGGAATTGTATTTAAAACAGGTATAGCGCTCGTAACAGAGACCACCTGGGCTTCCATAATGCGGTATGGCTTGTCTGCCTCCCTGGATCATGCATCGTTTGTGTGGCAGTTGAATTGCCGAACAGGTCGTCCGAAGTATGGAGTCCTGAAAGTAAGAAAAAAAATTAAAAAAAGAATCCGGTAGCCCCTGGTACGTTTTAAGCCGTATTTTGGGCATGCCGTTATTGTGCCCCTTCCCCTGTGCTCATGGTATTTCAAGTGCGTAGTTATGTACGCGAGGTACTGGTTTCGCTATGTCGCGAGAGCTGGGGTGGGGGCCGCATTGCTACGCTTGCTCAGAGTGTGCCAGGCGGTCCTGCTGTAGGTTACTCCGGGCGCGCTTGGCAGTGTCTGGCTTTTTAATGGCCGGACTGGAGAATTGCCTGAGAAGGCTACTTTGTACCTCCGCTGCGAGAGCCGCCGTACGCTCCCCTGTACGGAGGGAGCGTTCGGTGTTTCCGTTGACGATAATTACTCCTCGAGGGCCTGGCATCTTGAGCTTAAGATATGCGTAGTGCGGCACCGCATTGAACTTTGCGAATGCGGTTCGTCCGAGCAGGGCGTGATAGCCACTGCGAAACGGGACTATATCGAAGATTAACTCTTCGCTCCGGAAATTGTCCAGGGATCCGAAGACCACGTCAAGTGTTTCTGAGCCTGTATAGTTGGCTTCTACACCTGGTATAACGCATTTAAAGGTCGTTCTTGTGGGCTTAATCCTTGAGGGATCTATGCTCATTTTTCACACTGTATCCTGATAAAGCAGGTTCAGGCTACTGCCGCCGTCCATGAGGACTCTTGTGAGATGAAATCCGTCAATGATTGGGTCGAGAACCAATGCGGCGAAGCCGCCATGACGGATGCTAGTGGGATGGTCCCTTCAATCAAAAGTGATCGAGCAGGAGGACCATGGGTTGAACTTTGGGGCGACTGGCTCTATCGCATATACGTCCCGTAGAGCATGTTTCCGCTCCCGCTTGGGAATGTGGGTTGCGTATATCATGTTCACCATCCGCACTTGTGGGGGAAAACCCTTCTGTCCATTGTTATTCGGCGGCTTGGGCTCCTCGCCGTCGCTGTGCAGCCCCTTGTCTCTGTTTTCGGCCCTTAACTTGCCTGCCTGCTTGAACACCCAACAATCTCTGTTAGTGTGATTGGCTGGCCTTTCGGGGGTGCCATGTATCTGGCACAAGCGATCGAGTATTCGATCCACACTGGACGGGCCCTGAGTATTCTTTTTGAATGGCTTTTTCCGCTGACCAGGTTTATAGCCTTTGAATCCGGCATTGACTGCTGTCTCTTCATTGATGTCGCTGTTAACGCAGCGTTTTTGGTTATTCCGACCTGTCCTGCCACTTTTGTCCTTGCTATCCGAATTACCAGGGTTCTTTGATAGGTTGTTACTGCGAGCTAGCCAGCTGTCTTCTCCCGCGCAAAAGCGGGTCATGAGTGTCGTGAGGGCTGCCATGGATTTCGGCTTTTCCTGCCCAGGTGCCGGGCAAGCCACTCGTCGCGGATATTATGCTTGAAGGCTGCTAGGGCCTCTGCGTCCGGACAATCGACTATCTGGTTTTTGTTTGTTAGGAACCGTGTCCAGAATTGTCTGGCCAATTCTTCTGGCTGCTGAATTATGTGGCTGAAGTCGTCGGCATTCGGCGGTCGCACGTAAGTGCCCTGGAAGTTGTCGAGGAATGCGGCTTCCAGGTCCTCCCAAGAACCGATTGAGTCTGCTGGCAAGTTGTTGAGCCAATGCCGGGCCGGTCCTTTAAGTTTGAGCGGGAGGTATTTGATGGTTCTTCATGAAGGTTCTACATGATGGTTCATCTATGATTTAATTCATTCTTGAAGTGTTCATCGAGATTCTTTTCCAAGAAACTCAAGCTTTCTTCATATTTTAATCCAGAGTGCAATTCTTTCTTCTGTATCTTTGGAGGTGGTATTATATCATTCTTAATCCTTCTCTATCTTGTTTTAACCGGAGTGGTTTCAATATACATCTTGCCCTTCAACCTCAAGGTTTTTCACAATGTTCTTTGTCCCTCTTTTCTAACGGAGTGTTTTCAAATTTGTCATCTCCGTTATTCTTTTTCTCGAAATGGCTTAACCTTTTCAAGGTTCTTTGGTCTCAGCCGTTTGTCAAAGAAGCAACTTTGTTTTACCTCTTCTCTTTCTCTTCCGTTTTTCCCTCCGGTGCCATTCTAGATCTCAGGACGAGATCCTCTCGTAGTGGTGGAGGGTTGTAATGCCCGAGACCGATGTGCCAGGTGTCGTGTAGTTATTCGCTGTTGTTGCCTTGTCATTGCTTGCGTGTCATGCATTTGCATATCATGTCATCATGTGCATTTCATTTGCATACATGTTCGTCTCATTCATCCGAGCCTTTTCCCCGTTGTCCGTTTTGCATTCCGGCGCTTCGTTCTCCTCCGGTGGCCATTTCTACCTTTCTTTCATGTGTGGGGATTAAACATATATGGATTGGACCGAGACTTGCCAAGCGGCCTTGGTTTACAACCGGTAGACCGCCTGTCAAGTTTCGTATCATTTGGACTTCGTTTGATACTCCAACGGTTAATCGAGGGACCGAAAAGGCCTCGGGTGTGTTGAAGCCCAACACCCTTCCAATTTGGCTCAAAACCCACCTAAACCTTCTCCATCTTCTAGATCGTTTGATCACGATCGCGTGGCCGAAAACCGCACCTCATTTGCACTCGCCTAGCTCCCCCTATGCCTATTTAAAGGCCTCTCCCCGAAAATCCGGATCTTCCCCCGTCCTAACCCTAAAATCGTCTCCGCGTCGGCCGGACACGTCCGTCCGGGCCGGACATCGCCGCCGCTCCAACCGGGAGCCGCCACGTGGCAGGACACCGCCGCCGCCGCCCGAGGCCCGCGGAGCCCGGTCGGGGCCCCCGCGGCCCATCCCACCGCCGCCGCCGCACGGGGGCGCCCGCCCGCGGTCTCCTCCGCCGCACCGCCTCATCAGTTCCCCGCGCCGCCGCCCAGAGTTGCACGCCGCCCGCGCTGGCCGGAGCAGCTCGCTCGCCGTCGTGCTCTTCCTCCGCCGCGCCTCACCGCCCGAGACGCCGCCCCTCCCCTCCGGCAACGCCCTCCGCCGCCATCGCCTTCCCCTCGCCCGAATCCGGCCGCCTCCGTCAACTCCGGCGGCCCGTGCAGCTACTCCGGCGAAGATCCGATCGACCTCGGATTGCGTGCCACTGAAACCCTAGATCTGGTGGTTCCTTTTTTTTCTTCCAAGTCCCAAAAATTCCAGATCCAAGTGCTCTTGTTCATAGCCTCGTAACTTTGCATCCGTAGCTCCGATTCATGCATATAGCATATCAAAATGTTCATCTCAGAGAGTACATCATTTCATTCCATTGCATCATTTTCATTTGAGTTCATATTGATGCCCGAAATGTTGTTAGAAGAGGGCTACTTGAGATAATTGTCAGATCTGCTACTTCATTTAGGTTTTTATCATTTTTGCCATGATTAATGTGTGCATGATATGCCCTGATGTTCTACATATGTTTTGTTAAGGGTTTTATCATCTTTCCAGAGGTGCAACCCATGTATTTTTGTGATGTGTGTGGTGACTAGCACAAGCTTGCCAAGTGGTGCACTTGGTAATTCTGTTTTCAGGGACTTAGCATTTCCACCAAGTCCTTGAGCTGTTTTTTTCATGTTGCCATATGTTCATGTTGTTTCCTAGTGATCCGTGCCTCTTTTGAGGATGACCAGTAAGGATGTTTTGTTAATCTTGTAGTGCTCTATCCATCCATGTCTTTGTTTGCAATTATGGAGCACCCTAGCTTGAGTCAATCGAGCTCTACTTTTGCTACTTTGTGAATCTGGGCAGATTGTCAACTTGTTTGCAATTTTGCCGAGGATGTTGTAGTTGATCCGTGCTTGCTATGCTATTGTTCTTGCCATATCTAGCTTGAATTTTGTGTGTTGTTGATGGATGTATGCTTAGCTTATCATGACTTGCTCTATACTGAGTGCATCGAGCTCGTAAACATGCCTACTTGATATCTGTTTTCAGCATGCTCCAGTTTTCGCTAAGTCTGAAAACTGATTATGTTTTTGCCATGTTCAGGTCCTGTAGCATGTAGTTTTGTTGCTCCGAAGAGTGCTACCTGATCTGAATTTCTAGACAAGTGTTAATTTCACTAAGTCTGAAACCTGTTTGCCAGATGCATTTTTGCCATGCTTGTTTGAACCTGTTAATGGATGAATTGGCCATAGCTCAGTGCTAGACTTTTGTTAGGCATTATGAATGCATCCCTGCCATGTATTTTGTAGTCATGTTTGGGTGCTGTAGCATGTTCATCTCATTGCATTTAGATGGCTACTTGCTGTAAATCGCAGACCGGTGTCTTATTTGAATCGCTTGCCGTTTCCAAACCGTAACTCCGATTCCGGTGTTCTTTATATCGTTTTCAAGCGACTTCATCTCATCTTTCCAGTGGAACACTTGGATTCCTAAGTTGAGGCCAGGTTCATGCATTCCCTGTCATATCTTGCATATGCATCCCGCATCGCATCCCGCATAGCATATCATCATTGCATCATTTTGTTTGATCCTTGCACGTGGTTGATTGTGTCCTTGTTGCTTGTTTGTCTTGTTTGGGTAGAGCCGGGAGACGATTTCTCTAACGAGGAGCCCGTTGAGTTTGCTTTCGAGGATCCAGTCAACTTTGACAACTGTGCAGGCAAGATGATCATACCCTCGAAATCACTACTATCTTTGCTATGCTAGTTTGCTCGCTCTTTTGCTATGCCAATGCTACGATGCCTACCACTTGCTTTCAAGCCTCCCAAATTGCCATGTCAAACCTCTAACCCACCTTGTCCTAGCAAACCGTTGATTGGCTATGTTACCGCTTTGCTTAGCCCCTCTTATAGCGTTGCTAGTTGCAGGTGAAGATTGGAGGCCGTTCCTTGTTGGGTCATTTATTTACTTGTTGGGATATCATTATATTGCCATGTTATCTTAATGCATCTATATACTTGGTAAAGGGTGGAAGGCTCAGCCTCTCGCATAGTGTTTTGTTCCACTCTTGCCTCCCTAGTTTCCGTCATATCGGTGTTATGTTCCCGGTTTTTGCGTTCCTTACGCGGTTGGGTTATAATGGGAACCCCTTGATAGTTCACCTTGATTAAAGCTTTTCCAGCAATGCCCAACCTTGGTTTTACCATTTATCACCTAGCCTCTTTTTCCCCTGGGTTTCCGGAGCCCGAGGGTCATCTTATTTAACCCCCCCGGCCCAGTGCTCCTCTGAGTGTTAGTCCGAACTGAGTTGCCTGTGGGGCCACCTCGGGGAAACTTGAGGGTTGGTTTTTACTCGTAGCTAGTCTCATCTGAGTGTGCCCTGAGAACGAGATATGTGCAGCTCCTATCGGGATTTGTCGGCACATTCGGGCGGTGTTGCTGGTCTTGTTTTAACCTGTCGAAGTGTCTTGAAGAACCGAGATACCGAGTCTGATTGAAACGTCTTGGGAGGAGGTCTATTCCTTCGTTGACCGTGAGAGCTTGTCATGGGCTAAGTTGGGACTCCCCTGCAGGGATTTGAACTTTCGAAAGCCATGCCCGCGGTTATGGGCAGATGGGAATTTGTTAATGTCCGGTTGTAGATAACTTGAACCTTAACTTAATTAAAATGAATGAACTGAGTGTGTTACCGTGATGGCCTCTTCTCGGCAGAGTCCGGGAAGTGACACGGTGTTGGAGTAATGTTTGCGCAGGTTGCTCTCTAAATTCCCGCTCGTGCTTTGCCTCCTCTTCTCGCTCTCTTTTGCGAATAAGTTAGCCACCATACTTGCTAGTCGCTTGCTGCAGCTCCACATATTTTACCTTGCCTTACCTATAAGCTTAAATAGTCTTGATCGCGAGGGTGCGAGATTGTCGAGTCCCTGTGGCTCACAGATTACTATTACACCAGATGCAGGGCCTGATGATTCCGCTCCAGGAGACGCGCTTGAGCTCAAGTGGGAGTTCATCGAAGACCCTCAACGTTACTATGTTTCCTTTCCTGATGATCAATAGTGGTGCCCAGTTGGGGGTGATCGGGACCGTGTCGCATGTTGGGTTATCTTTTATTTTGGCGCCGTAGTCGGGCCATGAGTGTTTGGATGATGTAATGTTATTTATGTACTTGATTAACGTGGCGAGTGTAAGCCAGCTATGTTATCTCCCCTTTATTATTCATATTACATGGGATGTTGTGAAGATTGCCTAACTTGCGACATATGCCTTCAATGCGATTATGTCTCTAAGTCGTGCCTCGACACGTGGGAGCTATAGTCGCATCGAGGGTGTTACATAATTCATCCATTAATAGGTTCAAACAAGCATGGAAAAAGAGCAAATGATAACAGGTTTCAGACATACTGAAATTAACACAAGTCTGGAATTTATCATCAGGAAGCAAACTTTAGAGCATGAAAAATACATGCTACAGGAACTTAACATGGCAAATCAAGGCATGGCATGAAGCTACTCAAAGCACTTAACAAAAGTCCCTTAGTGACCTTGAGACAAAAGGGATCATAAAATTCAATTGCAAGCATGTGAACATAGCAAAAACATAAACAGATTCAGACTAAGTGAAAAACTGGAGCATGCAAATCAGTTAACGAGTAGGCATGTGTACGAGCTCGATGCACTCACTACAGAGCACGGCATGACAAACTAAGCATACACCCATCAAGAAGACATGGCATAGAAGCTAGACATGGCAAGAACAACAACATAGCATGCACGAATCAATAGCAACATCCTCGGCAAAATCGGTAAACATGTCAACAATCTGCTAGGATTCACGATATAGCAAAAGTAAAGCTCGATTGACTCAAGCTAGGTTTCTCCATAAATGCAAACAAGGACATGGATGGATAGATCACCACAATGTTAACAAAACATCTTTACTCATCATCCTCAAAAGAGGAAAGGATCACTAGGAAACAACATGAACATATGGCATAACGACAAAATCAGGACAAGGACTTAGTGAAATTCTAAGTCCCTGAAATCAGCATTACTGATTACGCTACTTTGCAAGCTTGTGCTAGTCACCATAAATATCACAAAAATACAAGGCCTACACCCCTGTAAATATGGTATGGCATATAACAAAATACATGTAGAGCTCAGGATCATAGCATGCACACATTAATCATGGCAAAAATGACAAAATGCCATTTGATGAAACATATCTGACAGATTCATCAAATAGCCCTCTTCCAACAGCATTTCGGGCATCAAGATGAGCTCAAAGATGTGATGAGATGAAAGGATGTGCTCGTCGAGGCGAACATTTTGATATGCTACACGCACGAATCGGAACTACGGATGCAGAGATATGATGCGATGAAGATGCCAAAAAGTTAGAGTTTCGGGAGGAGAAAGTCAACCCTCGTCTTCCAGATCCAGATCCGCATGGTTCACTGTAGCAACACGGAAAACGATGATGGCCGGAAAGCTAGAGGTCGCCAGGGTGGAGGTCGAGACGGCCGGAGCGGGGCGGATCCGACGAGGTCGGTGGGGTGGTGAGGCGATGCGGGCGGCGCCGGCGCTTCGGCGACATGCGGCGGCCTCCGGCGGAGCAGTCGTGGCGGGCGGCGCCCGGCGACGAGGTGGCGAGCCGGCGATGGTCGGTGGCGGCGGGGCTCTGCCGGCGTTGAGCTAGGGCGGCGCGCCCCGGCGAGGACGCGACGGCATCGAGCGAAGCAGCAGGCGGCGACCGGGCCCGGAGGGCCCCGCGCGGGCCCTGGCTGGCCGGCGGGTGAGCCGCGGCGGCGAAGGAGAGTGGCGGCGACAGGTGGCGGGTGGTGGTTGGTTGCGGCGACGGTGAAGCTGAGGTGGCACGCCCTCATTGGGCGGGGTGAGGTGGCCGGCTGGGTGGATGCATCCGCCGGCGGGCGGACATGTCCGGTGGCGCGGAGAGAGGTGAGATCTAGAGTTTCGTCCGCGAATTTTTAGGAGGGGATCACATATATATAGGTAGAGGGAGCTAGGAGAATCCAAATGAGGTGCGGTTTGCGGCCACGCAATCATGATCGAACGACCGAGATGATAGACGGGATTTAGGTGGGTTTTGGGCCAAATTGGAAGGGTGTTGGGCTGGAACACTCACGAGGCCTTTTCGGTCTCTCGGTTAACCGTTGGAGTATCAAACGAAGTCCAAATGGTACGAAACTTGACAGGCAGTCTACCGGTAGTAAACCAAGGCCGCACGACAAGTTTCGGTCCAATCCGAGAACATTTAGCACCCGCACACAAAAAGAGGTAGAAAGGGACACCGGGTGACATAGGAGCGCCGAGTTGCAAAACGGACAACGGGGAAAATGCTCGGATGCATTAGACGAACATGTATGCAAATGAAATGCACATGATGACATGATATGCAATGCATGACCGCAAGCAAAGACAAGGCAACAACAGCGAATAACTGGAGGACACCTGGCACATCGGTCTCGGGGCGTTACAGAGTCTCCCTCCAACAGAATACCGAAAAGGCCCCAAGATGGGATATCATGATAACAGAAGCTTGCGGCAGAGGAAAAGTATTTTTTGTGAACCCCTTTGGTATACATGGAATATTTGGGTATTTATGGAGATGGAAATATGGTTAGGGGAGCTACAAGGGGCCCACAACCTTGCAGGGGCGCCCCCCTGGGGCGCGCCCTGTGAGCTTGTGGCCCACTCGTGGCTCTCCTGCTCTCCTCCCAAAGCTTTGTGGTTGTCTTCTGGTCCAAGAAAAATCCTAAAATTGTTTCATTTTGTTTGGACTCCATTTGGTATTGATTTTGTGTAAAAGGCAAAAACAAGGAAAAAATAACAACTGGCACTAGGCACTAGGTTAATAAGTTAGTCCCAAAAAATGATATGAAATACTGTATTAATGTATATAAAACATCCAAGATAAATAATATAATATCATGGAACAATAAAAAATTATAGATACGTTGGAGACGTATCAAGCGCATCTCGCAAGAGTAGATAGCAGCAAGCAGGGTGTCTTGAAAAGCTCAGGTCTCGTTTCGATGATGGCTGCGTGCATGTCCCTCGAGCTTGCAGCCAGCCACACGATGCTCAACATATCCATACGAGAACAACAAAGGTCGAGGATGTCAATGGGGAGATCGCTCCAGTGGCGCTCATATGGGTACTGCCCGGTTCGGATTCGGCCATGGTGGAGTTTGGAAGGTGGGCTTTTTTGGGGCTTGATTTACGGGGGAGAAGGCTCTCGGTGCAGAAGTGACTAGTGAGGGAATAGTGGTACTAGGGGAAGCAAGCGAGGCGAGGGTATGTGGGGGAACAGTGAGATGATGAAGAGTGACCTCAGGATCTTCGGTGAGATGGAGATGGAGATGGAGTGGTGCTAGGGGAGAGGGAGACGAGGCGAGGCATGCTACACAACGGCAGTGACAGTGACTACACAGTGCACAAGGTGAGGCTGACTTTGGCAACTCGAACATGCCGCCTAGACTAGTGTCACTCCACTATGAGGAGAGAATGAATAATATTTTGACCAACAAGTGTACTATAATTGTACTACTACTAGTAGTAACATACAGAGTAGTATTCTATAGCGGAAACATGTCGTGCTAGCATGCTTCTAGGTTCACTTCATCCGCCAGGTAGCATCCATATTGTGAGCAGAACCAAATTCTCATGCATGCGGATAACCGCATATTCCTTAAACAGAAAAGGTTGTGTCTCACACACACGCACCAATATCCATCTGAAACATCTACGACACATTTTTCTGTGAAAAGAGATGGGTATGTTTGTATATCTATTCGTCCACCCACGTGGGTTTTGCATAGATTCCACCTGCCAGGAGTGGTGCATAAAGTAACAAGGAAGCATAAAATGTTTCTCCACGGTGATTTGAAAGAGTGACCTCAACTAACTAGTGGCACATGTAGTGACAGAAGGATGAGCACGTACACAGACACGTCTCACTCCTCAGTATGCTACTCGCATAGCCTTGTTATTCTGCGGGTTGGTCTACCTAGCCGTCTAATCAGCTGTCTGCATGCCACTTCTCCCATTTACTTCTCCCTCGGGAACCGGTTTTCCTCGGCTTGTTGAACTCTCCTTCATTTGCATTCAAACCCACTGGATTCACATTGTTTTAACTCCTAGAGTAATTCCGAAGTCCCTTTAAAAAATCATCTTCTTCTAGTTAGACTAGCCACCCAATCCTAATACTCCAACGGTTCCAAATGGCGAAAGAGATCCCTGTGCATAGTTATAGTGTCAAACATGTCTTCGGTGAGGGCTCATTGAGCATAGCTGCCACTGTCACTAACCACACATGGGTTGTTTGGGAGTGGATCAAAAGTGTATCCAAATCCATCGAAAAGGTGGGTATGAAGGTCATCAGTCTTGACACATAGAACACAGAGCATGCCACTAGGAAGATCCACTGTGTAACGCCCCGGACACACCCTCCGGTGGTCGTTACTCCTGGCGGGATCTAGACTGGCCTCACAGATCAATACTAGTCTTTTCTGCGCACTTTGTCCTCACTCATGCGCACCCGGGAGCAACTTCCCGATCGGTCACCCATCCTGACACTACTCCAAGATGAGCACGCTTAACTTTGGAGTTCTCTCCAAATGGGCTCCCGGAAAAGAAGGAATTCCTTATTGATATGAGTAGTCTATCATCCCTAATAAGCCAGGCCATCACAAACACCCCCACTCAGAGGAAACGACGTCCTCGTCGGGCCACAGGAACATTCCCTCTTAGCACAAACGTCTGTGCTTCCAGTCCAGTACATGTGCCATGTCGTGTGCCACGACGGGTCACAAACATCATGAACAACATGACCACACACCTGTCCACAACCATCCGTGTAACCGCGAGGGTCGGCTCTGATACCAACTTGTAACACCCCGGACACACCCGCCGGTGGTCGTTACTCCTGGCGGGATCTAGACTGGCCTCACAGATCAATACTAGTCTATTCTGCGCACTTTGTCCTCACTCATGCGCACCTGGGAGCAACTTCCCGATCGGTCACCCATCCTGACACTACTCCAAGCTGAGCACGCTTAACTTTGGAGTTCTGTCCAAATGGGCTCTAGGAAAAGAAGGAATTCCTTATTGATATGAGTAGTCTATCATCCCTAATAAGCCATGCCATCACACACTGCGCTGCCATCCTTCAACTATGCCTGGAAGATGATTTTTTTGTGTATCACATCATACATGCGCCCTCCATAACCAGGTGAGCTCCACGATTTCATGTCTCTGGAGGACATATACTTCCGTGGGGTAGCCATCGAAGGGGACAAATAAAAGCTGGCACCCTATAACCTTCATTTTAAAAACATTTTTGACCAACAAACCAAAATTCCTGTAGACGATTGTGATAAACCAACACCATCCCTATTCGAAGTAGAAAATTATATGCTTGGGAAAAACCTTGAGAAGGGTGATGAGATGCTAGTATTAAGGTTGTCTGGATGGGAGAATTATCCATTGACCTATGAGTGGATACAATATGCTGCCCTCGATGCCGTGTGAGTTCTAAGATAGATGCAAGGTCGAAAGAGCTTGTAGCAAAGCCGTCTCCCACAGAAAATGAGAATAAGAAGAATTCGCTGCAGCAGCAGGGCATTATAGATGGATGACTATTTGCTATCTTATTTGTAAAAAAATTCATCTCTGTATATATTAATAGATGACCTATTTCGCCGGTGTGCATGTCTTTGGATCGAGTGTAGTAGCGTAGGCCCGCTTGAATATAATGAACTATTTATCCACCTAGTTTTCTCTACTACTCCTTGCATGAAATACTTGTGTTGAGGTTTGTGATTCACGTAGCATGCACGTATGGTGAACCGTTATGTAACGAAGTCGGAGCATGATTTATTTATTGATTGTCTTCCTTATGAGTGGCGGTCGGGGACGAGCGATGGTCTTTCCCTACCAATCTATCCCCCTAGGAGCATGCGCGTAGTACTTTGTTTCGATGACTAATAGATTTTTGCAATAAGTATGTGAGTTCTTTATGACTAATGTTGAGTCCATGGATTATACACACTCTCACTCTTCCAACATTCCTAACCTCTCTAGTACTGTGCAACTTTCGCCGGTACCATAAACCCACCATATACCTTCCTCAAAACAGCCACCATACCTACCTACCGAGTTATATTGCCATGCAACTTTCATCATCATCATATACATGACCTGAGTATTCATTCTCATATTGCTTTGCATGATCGTAAGGTAGTTAGCATGATGTTTTCATGGCTTGTCCGTTTTTTGATGTCATTGCTACGCTAGATCATTGCACATCCCGGTACACCGCCGGAGGCATTCATACAGAGTCATATCTTTGTTCTAGATATCGAGCTGTAATATTGAGTTGTAAGTAAATAAAAGTGTGACGATCATCATTATTAGGACATTGCCCCAGTGAGGAAGGGATGATGGAGACTATGATTCCCCCACAAGTCGGGATGAGACTCCAGACGAAAAAATAAAAAAAATATAAAAAAAGAGAAAGGCCAAAAAAACAAAAAAAATGAGAGAAAAAGAGAGAAGGGGAAATGTTACTATCCTTTTACCACACTTGTGCTTCAAAGTAGCACCATTGTCAGGACCCCAATTCCAAGTCACATCGATCTAGCCTGTAACACCTCATATCACTTTGCGGCCTCACGCACGGTATTCCCACGGGTGTCCCCTTACCATGGCCCGGGACCATATGCGCCTTTTGGCTCACGTATATGATAGTGTCGCTAGCATCCATATGACAGAGAACCCAGGCCGACATGGCTAGTCGTGAACCCAAAGCGGCACTAACCTATGGGGACATGCATACATGAATCACATCGAGCATGTCGGTCAGCAGCGTGTAAATCCGGGCTGCAGCACTAGGCTAACAGGACTCCGGGAACCCGGGCTGTAGCAGGCTAGGCAGGACTCCAGATGTTACCACGTGACGTTTCCCCGAAGGGACAGACACAGGAACGAAGTGAAACACATGCCGGCCAGTCAAGTATCCTGAGTAGTAGTGCTGGTCTAGCAGGACTCCGGTGAACCGGGCTGCAGCGGACTACTATGCCTCAAGGAAGCACTAGACTACATTTCCCCATAAGAGCTGCTGCCAAGGATAAACAACTAGATTTGTCGGATCCCACACATACCAAGCATTTCAATCATACACACAATATGCTCGATATGTGTAAATACAACATGGCATCACAACATAACTCTATGACTCAAAGTACTTATTCATTAGGCTCCGAGGAGCGAGATATTACAAGCATGGGTCTCATGACCCAACAATCACAACATACAAATCAAGCACATGCGGAAGCTTAACATGTCTGAGTACAGACATCTACAAATGGAAAAGGCTGAGAAGCCTGACTATCTACCAGATCCTGCCAAGGGCACAAGATCGTAGCTGAGGTATCAAGCTAACATCAAAGTCCACGCGGAACTACTAGCGAGACTGAAGTCTCTCTCTGCAAAACACAAATTAAGAAAACGTGAGTACAAAGGTACTCAGCAAGACTTACATCAGAACTAACTACATATGCATCGGTATCAACAAAGGGGGTGGTGGAGTTTAACTGCAGCAAGCAGCTCTTTTGAGGTGGCGCACACGAGTCCACATATTCACCATTCAATACATCACTATGGATCCACTCCCGTCTCCCTACGAGGAGGACATCCATAGCACTCACACTTATCTTGCGAGTTTTAGAGTATCCACTTTCACTTGTCTATGAACTGTTATAGGCGACCCAGAAGTCCTTTACTGCGGACACGGCTATTCGAATTGATGATGTTAACCCTGCAGGGGTGTACTTCTTCACACACGCTCTCACCACTTACAGCCGTTTACACGACATGTACTCGGCAACCTTCAAGCGGAAGCCCAACGAGGGTGTCGGCCATGGCCTACCTAAACACTCAAGTGTCTAGTCCAGGTTTATCCCCTATCCAGGTTCCATCCGCAGGGAGTCCGGCCGAGGTTTCCACATATGGCCCCGAACGATGTGAACAGGGTTCCCGAGACACCAAACGGGCGCCCGGTACACCGTGCCACGGTGTATATACCGCATCCTAGCCCACCCCTAGGGTCAGCGCTATGCACGGCCGCCAACACATATCCTATAAACACCAGAAACTAGTTGCAACTCCTGGACAGAGGACAAGGGTGATCAAGAAGCCGAGAGGGTCCATTGGTTTCGGGCCCAATGCGTGGTAGTAACTGTTTCATGGATCACAAACACAGAACTCAGTTCCTAAGGACGGCTTCAATGAGACAACCCACCATGTACTCCTACATGGCCTCTCACCGCTACCTTTACCAAATCTTGTTCACACACTTAGCTCTCAACAGTAGGACATGTTTACACACCTCCGATTCATCCCCGATGAATCAGACCTGACTCAACTCTAAGCAGTAGCAGGCATGACAAACAAGCATGAATGAGTAGGCACATCAGGGCTCAAACAACTCCTACTCATGCTAGTGGGTTTCATCTATTTACTGTGGCAATGACAGGTCATGCAGAGGATACGGGGTTCAACTACCGCAGCAAGTAATAGAGGAAACGTGTGGTCCTAATGCAGTAAAAGAGAGCAGGAGCGAGAGAGTGGGATCGTATCGAAATGAACAAGGGGGTTTTGCTTGCCTGACACTTCTGAAGATATCATTGGGTCTTCATCAGTGTCAACGATCACAGCGTCGGTACAACGTCTATCGAGAGGGGGCAACCACCAGCAATAGAGAAGGAACACAATCAATGCAATCCACAACATGATGCATGATAATTACATGGCAATATGTTGTTGATTAAGCTAATGCAACTAGCAACACAATTAAATGAAGTTGGTTTGAATACAAGATTCAAATTCCAACTCCATATATGATTATTTAAATGCCCTTTATTGGATTTGCCCTAAACAGTGGCCTTAAGTTGTTTTAAAATGCATGAAAATGGCACAGATGGATTCCTTGAATTTTTCTGACAATTTTTCGTATATAATTTATTTCATTTGGAGTTATGGTTGAATTTCTATGATTTTTAGAAATTTTGGCATTTTCTGGAATTTCTGAATTATTAATAAATCCAGAAAATGTATTGCTGCGTCAGCATTAGGTCATGCTGATGTCAGCAGGTCAACACGCGCCGCCCAAGTCAAACCTAACGGCTGGGCCCCACACGTCAGCTGGTCAGCTAATTGACAGGGTTAATTAACACTAATTTAATTCTAAACTAGAAATTAGTTAGGGGATGGCCCCACATGTTAGTGACTCAGGAGGAAGTAAAACAGGGTCGACCCGGGTCAAACTCGCCGGAGTTGACCCGGCCCTCGTCGCCGGCAAGGCCAGAGACGGCGGAGGGGCTCGGAATTCCTCCTCCGGCGACCAAATGGACGACGGAGGGCATCTACGCAGAGCTGGGACTCGCCCGCATCCATCTGTGCAAACGGCAGGGGCTGAGGTGGCCCGAGCTCGCCGAAGGCAAGCTCGCGGCGGTGGCCGGAGTTCGGGGCTGGTGCGGGTTAGCGCTGCGGTGTGCTAACGAGCGAGGCGATGGGCTAGCGGAGCGCTACGCGATGCAGGGAGTAGGTTAGGCACGCCGGGGTGACCTAATGGTCACCGGAGCTACGCTGACGACGAGCTCAGGCGGCGGCATGCTACGGCCAGCTACAAAGCGACGGCTACAGCGAGCGGCAAGCCACGGGGTTAGGGGCAGAACGTGCAGGAGCTCACCGTGGTTCGGATGAGGTAGACGACGAGCTCGGGGAGGCGGAGACGGCGGCGAATCGGCGCGTTTGGCTTCCGGTGACCGAGAAGGAAGAAGGCCAGGCAGCCGGCGATGCAGGCCGTCCCAGCGCTCGGGGACAGGGTGGGGCGGAGTGGCGGACGATGGCAGAGGCCGTGGACAGCGCGGGGAGGCGAGGGGAGCACGGTGGCCGTGGCAAACGACATCGGCGACGACGAGCTCCGCTCGGGAGAGGAAGCAGAGAAGGGGGAAGGGGTCAGGAGAGAGCAAAGAGCGACGGGAGAGGCAGAGGGGGCCACGGGGTGATGCGTGGCATCGTCCAGACTCGTCGGGGCAGCGGCGGGAAGCAGGAGGTGGCGGGGCGTGCGCCAGCGTGCGACGGACACACGCCTCACGTCCTTCTGGCGTGAGGTGGGAGATGACTAGCAGCGGTGGTGGGCTGGGCTACTGCTGGGCTGCACAGTGTTGGGCTGCGGATGGGCTGCCAGGTAAGTTAGGTGGGTTCCTTCGTATTCTATTTTTCTTCTGTTTTCTATTTTTCTGCTGCTGTTTTGGCTTCAGTAAAAATACTAAAGCATTTTGTAAAATGATGGAATAATTTGTGGACACTCTCTAGATTATTCCAGTGGCCCACATTTAATTTCAGGATTATCTGAGCATTTAATTTATTTATAGTATTTAAATGCCCAAAGTCAAATACAATATGAATTAATTCGAAAATCCAGGAATGACCTAGAAATATGTTCATCATTTTCGGCAGAGATATTCACCCTTATCAGAAATCATGAACATTTTCAAAGGGCATTTTTGGGTTCATTGAAAATGACTTTAGTTGAGCCTATTTGAAATCCATGTGGTGCTAGGGTTTGAAAATCCCCATTTCAAGTTTCTGAGAAAAAGTAAACATGATGCATGGAGGTTATGCAAGGATAGGCAAGACTAAGCTAGGGCTGTGACAAGCATGTTCTTCATATAGAGAGTCTCTTGAGTTATCACTTTCATATACTAGTGGGAATTTTCATTATAGAACTTGGCTTGTATATTCCAACGATGGGCTTCCTCAAATACCCTAGGTCTTCATGAGCAAGCAAGTTGGATGCACACCCACTTAGTTTCAGTTTGAGCATTCATATACTTATTGCTCTAGTGCATCCGTTGCATGGCAATCCCTACTCCTCACATTGATATCTATTAATGGGCATCTCCATAGCCCGTTGATACGCCTAGTTGATGTGAGACTTTCTCCTTTTTTGTCCTCTCCACATAACCCCCACCATCATATTCTATTCCACCTATTGTGCTATGTACATGGCTCACGCTCATGTATTGCGTGAAAGTTGAGAAGGTTTGAGAAACGCCAAAGTATGAAACAATTGCTTGGCTTGTCATCGGGGTTGTGCATGATGCGAATGCTTTGTGTGGTGAAGATGGAGCATAGCTAGACTATATGATTTTGTAGGGATGAGCTTTCTTTGGCTATGTTATTTCAATAAGACATAATTGCTTGGTTGGTATGCTTGAAATATTATTGTCTTTATGTCAAAGGATAGATTATTGCTTTGAATCACTCGTGTCTTAATATTCATGCCATGATTAGACATATGATCAAGATTATGCTAGGTAGCATTCCACATCAAAAATTATCTTTTTTTATCATTTACCTACTCGAGGACGAACAGGAATTAAGCTTGGGGATGCTGATACGTCTCCGTCGTATCTATAATTTTTGATTGTTCCATGCCAATATTATTCAACTTTCATATACTTTTTGGCAACTTTTTATATTATTTTTGGGACTAACATATTGATTCAGTGCCCAGTGCCAGCCTGTCTGTTGCATGTTTTTAGTTTCGCAGAATATCCATATCAAACGGAGTCCAAACGGGATAAAAACGGACGGAGCTTATTTTTCGAAAATATGGAAAATTTGGAAGGAAAATCAACGCGAACTAGTGCCCGAGGTGGTCACGAGGCAGGGGACGCCCCCCCCTTAGGGCACGCGCCTACCCTCGTGAGCCCACCGTAAGGCGGTTGACGCTCTTCTTTTGCCGCAGGAAAGCTAATATTCAGAAAAAAATCACGGCGAAGGTTTCAGGACAATCGGAGTTACGGATCTCCATATATACACGAAACGGTTAAACAGAGTAAGATCAGAACGCAGAAACAGAGAGAGACAGAGAGATAGATCCAATCTCGAAGGGGCTCTCGCCCCTCCCACGCCATGGGAGCCAAGGACCAGAGGGGAAACCCTTCTCCCATCTAGGGAGGAGGTCAAGGAAGAAGAAGAAGAAGAAGAAGAAGAAGGGGGGCCCTCTCCCCCTTGCTTCCGGTGGCGCCGGAGCGTTGCCGGGGCCATCACCGTCACCGCCATCTTCACCAACAACTTCACCGCCATCATCACCAACTCATCCCCCCTCTATGCAGCGGTGTAACCTCTCTCTTACCCGCTGTAATCTCTACTTAAACATGGTGCTCAACGCTATATATTATTTCCCAATGATGTATGGATATCCTATGATGTTCGAGTAGATCTGTTTTGTCCTAATGGCTATTTGATGGTCATGATTGGTTTGAGTTGCATGTTTTATTATTGGTGCTGTCCTATGGTGCTCTCCGTGTCGCGCAAGCGTGAGGGATTCCCGCTGTAGGGTTTGCAATATGCTTATGATTTGCTTATGGTGGGTGGCGTGAGTGACAGAAGCACATACCCGAGTAAGTAGGTTATTTGCGTATGGGATAAAGGGGACTTGATGCTTTAATGCTATGGTTGGGTTTTACCTTAATGAATCTTTAGTAGTTGCAGATGCTTGCTAGAGTTCCAATCATAAGTGCATATGATCCAAGTAGATAAATTATGTTAGCTTATGCCTCTCCCTCAAATAAAATTGCAATAATGATTACCGGTCTAGTTATCGATTGCCTAGGGACAAATAACTTTCTTGTTGACAAAAGCTCTTTACTAAAACTAATTTAGTTGTGTCTTTATCTAAACAGCCCCTAGCTTTTATTTACGTGCTCTTTACTTTCTTGCAAGCTTACCCAAACACACCTACAAAGTACTTCTAGTTTCATACTTGTTTCCGGTAAAGCGAACGTCAAGTGTGCGTAGAGTTGTATCCGTGGTCGATAGAACTTGAGGGAATATTTGTTCTACCTTTAGATCCTCATTGGGTTAGACACTCTTACTTATCGAAAGAGGTTACAATTGATCCCCTATACTTGTGGGTTATCACCACACGTGATTCACACGATGCCGCTCGAACCTACGACACCACGTACCCCAACCTGCGTGTGACGCCCCGAGATCGATGCTCGAGATGCCTTCCATTTATTATCATTGTTGCCATGTGTTTCATTTGTTTGTTCGATTTATCATTGTATCATTCACATTGCATTGCATTCGTGCCATCATTCGTTTCAAAACATGCATCCGTCCATAGTTGCCGGGTCTCTTAGTCCTCTCCTTTGTCTATTATGAGTCCTTCCACACTCGCACGTGCCCGCGGCATCTCCGAAATATTTTTTATAAGTTGGATAAAATATTCTCGGAATGGGGTGAAAGTTGGCGTGTGATCATGCTATATTGTAGGTAGACTGCCTGCCAAATTTCATCGCATTCGGAGTCCGTTTGAAGCCCCAACTGATAACTATAACGATATTATTGCCAGACAAACGCAGGATGTTTTCGGTATCCAAAAACCAGTGCCGGGCCGCCATCCTCCCTCTCTTCTCATCCCATGCTCTCCTACATAGCCCACTAAACCAGACCACCACCTCCTCATCTAAGGCCCCTCCGATCTGAAACGTCCGATGACAATCGAACGGTCCCGAAACGGACTAAAACACCTAACCCTAGCCCCCTATTATATATGGGCGCCCTTTCGTGCCATTTTGGCCAGGCTAACCCCTTCACCTTCGTCTAGCCGCCTCCCTCCACCAAATCCCGCTGAGGCCCTCCTCCTCTGCCACCTGGTGCCACTCCACTCACTAAACGCCTCCTACGCTGCCGCTCCCCGCCAAACCGCACCAAGCCACGTCGCCCCTGGCTTCCCCACTATCGCAGCCCACCGAGGCCCAAGCTGGACTCGCTCCGGGCCTGAGCGCCTCGCACCTCTCACAGCCCCTCGCCCCGAGTTCCAGATCGGGAGAGGAGCTCCCAATCCAGAAATCCACTGCCTCCTGCACCGAGCCTCGCGCCGCCAAGACCTTACCGAGCCTTGTCATTGCTGTCTCCAGCGACTAGCACGTCGCCCCCTCGCGCCTCTCCTCCTCCCATTCTCCTCTCCCCCTCTCTCATTTTCTCTCTCCCTCTCACCTACGATCTCTCTCTCTGGAACCTCGCAGGAGCACCATGGCCGCCCAGATCTCCATGTTCACGCCGCCCCAAACCTTCTCACTATAGGGAATGGATCTGCTCTGACTAATCCATCGGAATTCGGTCGGGCCCCACTGGATCGCGCCGCCCCCTTGCCTGCACGTTGGTGGAATCACCACTACCAAGGCCTGCAACCCCGACGGACAGCCCCGTCCAATTTCCCCTTGGACCCGAGCCGTCCCGCCAACCAAACACCCATCCGGATCTATCCCGTCCCGTTTTCCAGAAGGTTGATCTTCTACTAAGTCCCTGAGATTGTACAACATATATACATCTTGTGTGGCTTGTAACTTTGCGCATGTTGATCCGATGGAGATGACTTATAAATGTGAAATGATCAAATCCCTATGCTCTACATGCTGGTGGCTGTTAGATGCATGTTAGGGTTCATAAACATGTGTTAATCTCTGTTGCAAAAGTGCAACTTGTTGTTAACTGCAGAAAACTGTTATAACATTCAAACTTTCAATGATGGTTGCTATTAATCCACAAGTCATATCCATGTGATTCCTTGATGTGATTTGGTCTATGTGATGTGTACTTTGATGCCATGCCTTTGGTTGCCATGTAAAATTGTTGTACCTTGTCTCTTTCTTTCTCTCAAGTTGCCACCATGATAAAACTGTCATGTTGTTAACAAATGTTCCATTTCGTAAAAATCATAGTAATTATCTATGCTTCATATGTATTTCTACCCACAAAGTAAGTTGGAGATTGTCATGTCTAAGACATGCTCATGGCCTCCACATAATTATTAAAATTGTTGTGCTTTCTATTATGTGCATCTCAATGCAGCATCATAATGTTACTGTTTTGCATTCCCTGATTTCTAAGTCTTAGAATCATCTTATTTCACGGTTGCATCTTGTTTTGATGATTCCCATGAACCTATTGCTCGTATGTATATGACATATTGTGTGATTTAAGCTCCATGATATGTACTAGCATGATATGCCATTTGATGCCATGTATAAGCACTACAACATCTTTGTTTCATGCCTCCAACATGCCATCATATTAACTCTACTGATGTATATGCCCAGTTTTTTCATTAAGTTCTAATCTGTAACAGAACTTTGCATTTTGCATGGATCATAGTAAATTAACCATGATGCTTAAGAACATGAACCATAAATATGAATTGAAGTATGTCATCTCTACTTTAAGTCCATATCAAGTTTGAGCCCATATGTGTCGGCATGTGTCGGGGTTCAAGAACAACACCTATGGGATCACAGGTAATCCCTACTACGGTTGCTGGGCGCGAGGCTGTAAAAAGAGTGGGTTTAGAACATCAACACGGGGAATTTTATCCAGGTTCGGGCCGCAAGTGATACGTAATACCCTAATCCTGCTTTGGTGTGTTTATCTTGTGTTCTTGGACCAGCTACAAGGCGTGCATGGTCCAAAAAGTCTGAATCCTCCCTCAGTACGCCTCGGGCCTCCTTTTATATGTCAAAGGGGCTGCCACAGCGGCACACAGGAGGTGGAAACTGTCTATAGTGTAACAGTCTATCCCTGACATCATGGGACAAAACGCTTTTAATGCACTGCCAACGTGCCCCCTTGCTTTATTAGGGATGGCAAGGAAGCTCGTCTCGTTTGTCGCCACCTCGCCTTGCTTTGATGCGCGTCCAAGCTGACGAGGCATGCAGTGCCACGCTGGCTGGCTGGCTGCTGCACTTGTGCGGTGGCAAGGTCTTCATGAAGATCTGCATGCCTCGACGCAGGTGCTTGCCTGGTTGGCCTAGAAGCTGCATGCTGCCACGTAGGTGTGCGCCTAGTTGGCAGGCTGGCTACTGCGTTGAAACGGCCATGGGGCAGCAGAGTCTTGGTAGGTGTGGGCCTGGCTCTGGTCCTGCAGATATCCCCGGCAAGGATCTTGCCGGGGTCCCGGCAAGGGTCTCGCCAGGTTCCTGTGGTCGTCCCCGGCAAGGATCTTGCCGAGGGCCTTCATCTTTTGGTTCTTACCCAGTCTTGCAGGCCTCTGTGCATCACAAAGATCTGCATGCCACCATGCAGGTGCCTCCCGAGCCTTGGTCCCAATGTTGTTGATGGTGTCGGAACTCCTAGGCTCAAGGTTGGTAACCTTGCTGGCATTGGCCAAGTTGCCCCGGCAAGGCTCTTTCCGGGGCCACGTAGGCCGCCCCGACAAGGCTCTTGCCGGGGGAAGCCCGTCTTGTCCCTTTGCTCCTTGCGGCTCTGGCTTGGGCGCTGCTCTGGTAGCCTTGTGTCTTCGCTCCTTCTTCTGCCCATCCAAGCGCGGTCGCAAGTGTGGCTCCGACTGCCCGTGTACAATTAAAGGGGTACAGAAGGCCCCTACTTTGTACACCGGCAAGAGCCCCTGGGCCAGCGCCGCATATATACATGGAGCTTTATCGGGCTAGGCCCAGAACAGTGCGCGGGCATGCGTGGCAGAGCTTTATCGTAGTAACGCCCTCGCCAGTTGCGCTTCCTCACGACCCGCATTGAATGCATGATGTGGGGGTCGTGCGTGGGATGACGACATCATGCTTGCGGCATCTCGCGGTGGATAGTAAAGAGGCGGCTTGCGTCTTTGCTAAAAAAGATGGAAAACTGCAGGGCCGCTCCTCATTTACTCTCCCAGCTTTGGAACCATCGTTCCATGTTTCCCACCATGCCCGCCGCTTTTGCCACGGAAGCCACATGCACGGCGTGGGGTAGGTGATGGACGCGCGGGGTATGGGAAGGCGCGCTATGGCCGATGCTCATGCGCCTTTGATTGGGCGGGGAGGGCGGTCGATGGCCTCGCTCGTCGCCAACTTAATGAGCCGGATTTGAACGGGTTTTTAGAGGCGTAGAGACAGTCTTTAGCCTTCTCCACTCGGTTATAAAGGAGGTGAGGGAGTCCTAGATTAGGGGGTATCCGGACAGCCGGATTATATCCTTTGGACAGACTCTTGGACTATGAAGATACAAGATTGAAGACTTCGTCCCGTGTCCGGATGGGACTCTACTTGGCATGGAAGGCAAGCTAGGCAATACGGATATGTATATCTCCTCCTTTGTAACTGAACTTCTGTAAGCCTATCCCCCTCCGGTGTCTATATAAACTGGAGGGTTTTAGTCCGTATGACAACATACAATCATACCATAGGCTAGCTTCTAGGGTTTAGCCTCTCTGATCTCGTGGTAGATCTACTCTTATACTACTCATATTATCAAGAATAATCAAGCAGGACGTAGGGTTTTAGCTCCATCAAGAGGGCCCGAACCTGGGTAAAACATCGTGTCCCCTGCCTCCTGTTACCATCCGTCTTAGACGCACAGTTCGGGACCCCCTACCCGAGATCCGCCGGTTTTAACACCGACATTGGTGCTTTCATTGAGAGTTCCACTATGTCGTCACCATAAGGAAGGATGCCTCGTCTCGTTGTTAAAAACAACATTAATGCCGGGGAGCCCTGGCTGTCGGCCAAACTCTCCGGCTTGGCAGTTTCATCATGACCGCCCATTCGGCCGCTGCACCGATGATGACCTCTCGGGTCATCAAAAACAGCCTTCACGTCGGCTCGGAATTCGCCGAGCAGATGGATCCAATGGAGCTCTCTTCCCTAAACGAGCTCTTCGATCGTATCGCTACCTTGGGAGTCGTTATAGACTATGATTGGATTGGGCTTAAACCCGATCAAAGGGAGCTTAATTCTCCACCGGTCACCCATCATATTGCGGTGGTGGAGGAACAATGCAGCGATTCTTCCTCTATCTTGAGGACTAACTATGTCCGGATTCCTGAGCTCTCCGAGCCGAATACCCGTTTACGGGAGGTCATCACCCAAGCCCTGAACTTAGAGTCAGGCAGCGGGCCAGACTTATCGGGCAACACTCCGGAATCCGAGCTTCCAAGATTGGAAACTCCTCGGCCCCTGGGTCTCAGATCGGGTAGGGGTTCAGACTCAAATCCGCCCACCCACCCAGACATAAACGATCTTTCCCACATCAGGTAAGATCCCCATGAAACAGTACATCATTATTGGGCCAGATTCCTCCTTGTGATGAACAAGGTTAAGGACTGCCGCGAGGAAGGCGCAGTCTCATTTTTCTGCAATAATTACACGGACAAGGGAATCCTTAACGCCTTAAGTCGCAGTGACATATCACGCTTCGCTGATTTGGCATCCATAGTATGAAAGTACTGTGCGATGGAAAGTGCCTGGAAAACCGAAATGAAATTTTGGGATCATCCAGCTCGGAATATGCACCCAGTCCGAAGTAAAAGGGTGCACTATCATAAGACACCTGAGTTAGTCACAAAGAAACAAAAACCCTCTACAAGGCATAGAACCGTATTGGAGGGATGGCTTAACGGACAATGCGAAATTCATAGTACAACGAATACCATACCAACACATTGCCTTAGAGCATGTTCGATACTCCGGCAGGTGGACAAAAGTGGTGAGGTCTTCTCATCCCAAATTCCACAGAGCACCATCCCGTGGATAACAATACGGTATTAACAGTCTTTGAAACCTTCACATCAAATAATAGGCGCAAGCGAACACTCCGCAACCTCGCCGAAATCTGCCACGTGGCAGCAATGAATCCATGGAGTGACACGGCTATTACCTTCAATGCCAGTGACGAACCTAAATTCCGAACAGCCCGAGCACCAGCTGCACTGGTCCTCCGTCCAATTGTGGACGACTTTTGACTCACCAAACTACTCATGGATGGCGGAAGTGGATTAAACCTCATCTATGAGGAAACTCTTCAAAAAATGGAAATAGACTGGAACCGCATTGAGCAAAGCAGCACAACCTTCAGAGGAATCATCCCCAGTCGAGAAGCATGCTATGCTGGGAAAATCACACTAGATGTGGTATTCGGCACGCCGGAGAACTACCGAAGAAATTACATTCCAAGTGGCCTTGTTCAGTACTAGATACCACGCCCTTTTAGGACGGGAGGCGTTCACGATCTTCCAAGCCATACCCCATTATGGGTTACATGAAGCTCAAAATACCTGGGCCAACGGAATCATCACTCTCGCTAGTGATCCGGACACAGCACTCAGCGCCGAAAACAAAACAACCACATTGGCCCTCGAGGCATTATACGAAGCCCTTTCGGTCGAGGAATTAACTACGCTACGCTCCAAAATGGACAAGGACGACGTCATACTTGACAAGAGATCCAAGTCCACCTCTTTTAAACCAGCGGATGAAATAGTCAAATTCCAAGTCCACCCAACAGACCCTACAAAAATAGCCTCCATCGGGGCACAATTAAACCCCGCCGTGGACGCCGCACTACGGGAGTTCCTGCGCGAGAATTGGGACATATTCGCCTGGCACCCCTCAGACATGCCAGGAATCCCACGCGGGCTGGCTGAGCATAGCCTCAATATCCTAAAGGGATTCAAGCCGGTCAAGCAGGCTCTTCGGCGTTTCTTTGAACCTAAGAGACAGGCTATGGGAGAGGAACTAGCCAAGTTATTGGAGGCCGGATTCATTAGAGAAATAAAACACCCGGACTGGCTAGCAAACCTGGTGATGGTACCAAAGAAGGACAAATCTTGGCGCCTATGTGTCGATTTCAAGGACCTCAACAAGTCTTGCCCAAAGGATCCCTTCCCCTTCCCCCGCATTGATCAAATTATGGATGCTACCGCAGGACACGAGCCATTGTGTTTCCTCAACGCATACTCCGGCTACCATCAAATCAAGATGGCGGAGTCCGACCAAGCCGCAACGGCATTTATCACACCATATGGCCCCTTCTGGCTCAAAAACGCCGGTGCAACATATCAGTGCATGATTCAGACATGTCTGGAGAAACAGATCGACAAAATAGTAGAGGCATACGTAGATGATGTGGTCATCAAAACCAAACACGTCGACTCTCTAATAGACGACTTGAGGCTCACATTCGACAACCTCCGAACATACGACATCAAGCTCAATCCGGAAAAATGCGTTTTCAGCGTACCAGCCAGAAAGCTCCTGGGCTTCATTGTCTCCAGTAGAGGAATTGAAGCTAATCTGGCCAAAATCCGAGCTTTTTCACAGTTGGCTACCCCAAGAGACCTCAAACAAATCCAGAAATTAACTGGACGTGTGGCGGCTCTAAGCCGCTTTATCTCCCGCTTAGGAGAAAAGGCATTAACCCTTTATCACCTCCTTTGGCGCACCGAACACTTCAAGTGGACGGACGTTGCCATAGCCGGATTGGAAGAAATAAAAGCCATACTGGCAACCAACCCAATCCTGGCCACGCCAAACATTGGCGAACCAATGCTGTTATACATTGCGGCAACTCATCAGGTTGTAAGCGCAGTGCTCGTTGTCGAACGAGAAGCGGACAAACATAAATTCCCTCTTCAAAAGCAGGTATATTATGTATCCACTGTCCTCACTCCATGCAAATCACGGTACCCACATTATCAAAAGATAGCCTATGCGGTATTCATGGCATCCCGGAAGCTGCGACACTACTTTCAAGAGTGTTCGGTTATAGTAGCCTCGGAAGTGCCACTTAATGATATTATAAACAACCGCGATGCCACGGGCCGGATTTCGAAATGGGCCATTGAGCTCCTCCCGTTTGACATAACATACAAACCACAGTGAGCCATTAAATCGCAAGTATTGGCCGACTTTGTCACCGAATGGACGGAAGCCGAACTCCGTAAAGAGTACGACGCATACTCCAATTGGATGATGCACTTCAACGACTCCAAAATGCTGGCTGGTTTGGGGGTTGGCGTCATCCTGACGTCCCCAACCGGAGATACAGTTCAATACATACTGCAGATACTGTATACATACTCCAACAATGCAGCCGAATACGAAGCCCTGCTACATGGTCTTCGGATGGCAGTTTCCATGGGCATTCAACGCCTAGAGGTGCGTGGGGATTCGAACCTCGCAATATCCCAAATAAATGGAGACTTCGATGCCAAGGATCCGAAGATGGCGGCCTATCGAAACGCCGACCTAAAGATGTCAGCTCGGTTCGAGGGGCTCGAATTTCACCATGTGGCTCGGGAAAACAATCAGGCGGCGGATATCCTCGCCCAGATCGACGCAAAACGTGATGCGGTCCCCCAACTTCTTTTTGGAGAGGTTGTTTAAGCCATCCATGGTATGGGAAGGGGACACCGGTAATAATAGTCCGGACCTGGCCAAAATGCCCGATACCGAACACTCTGACATAATCGGAGGCTCTGCCACCGCAATAACACCTTCAGCCCACGTCATAATGGCCATCATTGCCCCGTGGACAGAACCATTCTTGGCCTACCTAACTAGGCAGGAACTTCCCGAGGACCAAAACGAGGCACGCTGCATAGTGCGGCTATCTAAAGCCTACATGGTCCATGAGGGAGAGCTGTATAAAAAAAGCACTACCGGAGTCCTTCAAAGGTGCATCTCCGAAGAGGAAGGGTGGAAGCTTTTGGCATAAATTCATGCCGGACTTGGCGGACACCACGCCGCAGCCCGGGGCCTTGTAAGCAAGGCCTTCCGTACAGGTTTTTATTGGCCGACGGCCCGGGCAGACACACAGGACTTGGTCCAACGCTGCCACTACACCACAACCCTTGATTGGGGGCAGTTAACTGCTGGGAGAAATACCCGGAAAAGGGCATATTATCTGCCGGGGATCATATTACTGCCGGCAAAAGTACATAAAGGCAAATAAACTGCCGGTAGAACTAAACAAACGAAGGCAGATGTACTTCCGGGAATAATGACTACATTTCGGGTCATTCTATCTGCCGGCTCAACTAAAGCCCGACCAAAATAATTGGGCCCAAAGCGCGCCTTGGCGTGGGAGGGAGCGTGAAAGCCCAAAGTATTTCAAGCGACCTCCCCCAAATCCACCTGCCCTAGCCTGCAAAATCTAGAAAAAAAGACATGCCCCAGCCTCCACCACAACCACCTCCGCCGTCGGGCATCTTCTGCCGCCCTCAACCACCGTAGTGCCGGATCCCTCCCCAACTACTGTCACCAGTCCATCAGGCCGCGCGCCACTCGGGGGTCCACGGATGCGAGAGGAGGCCGTCTTAGCATCGGGCGGCATGACCAGAAGAAGGTGAAGGATGGGAGGGAGGAGGACGTCGGAGCCACCCACACTGCGGATCTGCCGCGGGGATGCGGGAAGATAGGACGCAGTTGCGCGGCCCCTGGATCTGGCGACAGACGTGCGCGAGAGGCGGCCATCGGGGCGTGGTGCACAACTCCAGATCTGGACGACCCGAGCAGAGCTGAAGCCAGGAAAGTGGGGCGGGGGTTTGGATTTGTTGAGATTGACGTGGGCACACACTTTGGCTGGCCGCCGCTGCCCTGCGAGCGGCATTGGGGTGAGCAACCTCGAACTAAAAGATGGCCACAGTCTTGTACTCAAATCAGCAAACCCGTCTTGGTATTTCCATCACTGAAACTAGGTACCATATGGATTTCTGCTCTCTTCTAGTAGATAATCCAGATTTCTTTTGTCTTCCGCAAGCTTTTGTGCTGATGCGCTATGCAGAACTTGGATGCATTTCAATTTTTTGACCCATGTGCTAGAAGGATCTGGTGTAGTTTGTTTTACCAGTGTTATACCTGTTTACATGTACTTGTGAATTTTTCATCGGCTGTACTTGCATATTGGAATGAAGGTGCTAAAGTTTAGCAAGTCCTACATTTTCTTTCTTCATTTCTATAATTTGTTCCTTTTGGGTTTTGAAAGTTGTCAATTATTACTTTTGATATATAGTAGGATTATTTCTGGAGCAAGATAAATCACTGTACAGTTTGCAATTCTCCTTCATACTGTATGTGATTTCCACATGTAGTTTATTTTATTCTATTAGTTATTCCAAAGTGTATCCATATGCAGGTTCATCTGCCCAGGTTGATAACTTTACTTTTGTTCTTGTGTTGTTCCCTTTTGCAGATCATGAGGTACAATGAAATGGTATCAAGGTTTGGCCTTTTGAAGAAACATATGTCAAAACTTGCCACCATGCCAATCTCCAGTACTTACTTCCCATGCCAATCTCAAGTTTTGGTATGTCAACTTCAGTTTCACATGACATATTTCCCATGCCTTAATTTTGCTATTGGTTGATTACCGAGGTTTTTAGATGAAGTGATACTCTAGTACTTACTATTATTTCAGTTATTATATTCTATATTCATTCCTCCATCTAGATTTTATTTTTAAGCTCAAAACAATACATAAGTGGCAACACTGAATGTAGTCTAGAAGCCATATAGAGCCTTAATTGCTTGAATAACAAAATTGTTTGGTACTCCCCACTGTTCTTAATGTTTTCATTGGTACTTAAAACAAAGGATAATTGAACTTATGTTTTTCACCTTAGTATCGTGTAAATACTTTATGGTTTCTCCCCAATTAACAAGGAATATCTCTAGTGGGTGTGTTCAATAAGCGTAGATAGACATATGCACATTTGCCCTTTGCATTGCCTCTTACAATTTATTTCTGCTGGAATTCGCATACATGTATGCTATGATTTCAGTTTGCATGTTGTGTCAAGATTTCTGACCAATTTAAGGTTTCTCTTGGTACCCAACCAATTAGCCTTCGTACATTCTCGTCAAAGGGCACAACCTGCATGTTTTCTCCGTCTGATAGACCAACTATTATCTACAGTTGCAATAAGAAGCTGTTGTACAACAATGTCAATTGGAAAGAAGTTAATCACATGTGTCCTTTTAATACAGCTGCTATTCCTGACAGGTCTCTCTCTCTCTCTCTCTCTCTGGAATGACTGCTTTTTAGTTTAGTACTTTCCATATTTAGCTCTTAATGCTTGTACGTATATAGTTGGTCTTGTCCAATTTTCACAGGAGAATTACGTTGCATTAGATCTTTGTCCATCTTCTTGATTGGATAGTTCATTGTTTTCAAGTATTTTTCTGCCGGCAGAATCAAAATATTTGAACCAATCTTGTTTACAATATGATGTAACCTGACATATCCTGTGCTGATAACAATAGTGATAATAATTCCCTTCTTATTTTCTCATTCAATATGTTCTTGATGCATACAAGACAATTTTATGATTATTATTCAACATTTAGTTTCTTACTCTGTACAAAATTTGATGGAGTAACACAAATGGCTGCTAGTGCTAACCTATTCTACTTGATGATATCGGCTTCTCACATGATCCTTGTGTTCCATTTCATTAATTTATTGGCAGAAATTGTTTTAAATCAGATCTTAAGGTATATTATAGCCTTGCAATTGCTAAAGAAGGTGAACTTTCAGTTGGAACTATTGATGATATCCATAACCTTCATATTCGCACGATTTCGTTGAATGAACAAGCACATTGCATTTGCCATCAGGAACAGTCCAGGACACTGGCGTTCTGCAATTTTAAGTACAACCATAATAGCATTGAGGAAAGCGAGTCTCATTTTATTTGTCTGATGAATCATCAAACTTTTGAGTTTCTGTCTACACATCCTCTTGATCAACATTAATGTGGTTGCTCATTTTCGGATGATAAATACTTCTATTACTGTGTGGGAACATCATATGTTCTACCTAAGGAGAATGAACTGACAAAGGTAATAACTAGAAGGGCTTGGTGTTACCTTGTTGGCGTGTTTTTCTCTTCTGTACTTGTTCAATTGACTATTACATGTAGTAGGGAAGCTCTTTCTTGATATAAAGCAAAAGCTTTCTAGTTTATAATTTTCGTAGAACTGGAATGCTTAATATGTTTATAGGAGTTTCAACATACCATACTTTTGCGGATCTGTTTGTTCACAAGCTCTACACCCTACTTGTTCAGATTGCATGTTCTAGGTTTTGATTAAATTCCATATATTCACAAACTAACAGCTGATTTATCCAGTCTCGAGCATAATATGCTTTAAAAGTGTCCCTAACATCCAAACTATTTTGGCCTTAATGTGTTGATTAAAAATCTGAAACAAGGGCTTCATTGATTCGAGTTTCCGGACTTTTGCAGGTTTCCCAAAGATATGTAGGTTGATGGAGATTTGGAAAATCTACAAGCCGCTGAAGATTTGGAAGACCTACAATTAAGTTTGTGGTTGTTTTGGCACATAGGACATAGTATGCTCATTTTGGTTGTGTGGCACACATAGAACATATGTACTTTTCCTTTTGCGGCACAACGTCCATATATATGGCTGTTTCATGCATGTATCTTGGAACATATGTATTTGGTATGTTTTGTTATTGAATGAAGTTTAAGGTTTTGGATGAGGCCTACATGTAACTTTCATTGAAGTGTGTGTACAGTTGTGATCTGTCCAGATTGCCTCAACATGGTAAATATCAAATTAGTTATATAATGCTAGAGCAGTTTGCTCGTGAAACTCAACGTCCTGGCATATAAAATGCCGGGTAAACATGTATCTGCCGGCATTTACTCTACCTTTAACTGTAGTACCTATGCCACAACAAGTCTGCCGGGAGGAAATAATCTGCCGGCAAACACATCAGTCAGGGTAGACGAACTGCCGGGAATATTCTAACTGCCGGGAGAACTAATCCCCGGCAACCGTTCTCATGGCAGTTCTATCTGCCGGGAGAACCACACTACCGGCAGTTTGTGTGCCCTCTTAAGAGCTTTCTCGCGACAGATTACAAGCCATTGCATCAATGTTGTGGTGTAGTGTGCGTTGGTTGCCAGCTTTTTGCAAACCAAAGCCACATGCCACCCACCGCCCTCCAAACAATCCCCATTACCTGGCCCTTCGCGGTCTGGGGGCTTGACATGGTTGGACCCCTTAAATGGGGAACCCATAAGAAAAAATACTAACTGGTCATGGTGGATAAATTCACCAAATGGATAGAAGCCAAACCTGTTAAAACATCCGAATCCAGACCGGTGATAGACTTCATATACGGGGTTGTACAACGTTATGGCATCCCCCACATCATCATCACTGACAACGGCACGAACTTCACGGCTGACGAGGTAAAACTCTGGTGCAGCAACATGGGCATCAAGCTCGATTATGCTTCCGTCTATCACCCACAAACCAACGGCCGAGTTGAGCAAGCAAATGGTCTTATCATGAGCGGCATTAAACCCAGATTAGTTCGGTCCTTAAAGGAGTCTAACACACACTGGCTAGAGGAGCTCGACTCCGTACTATGGGGGTTGCGGACCACGCCGAATCATACTACCGGATATACACCCTTCTTTATGGTGTACGACGCAGATGCAGTTCTGCCCTGCGACATAATTCATGACTCACCTCGAGTGCGCATGTATGAAGAAAGAGAAGCCGAGCTCGATCGGCAGGACATTCTGGACACCCTGGAGGAGGAGCGTGACGTGGCAAAAGGTCGTTCCGCATTCTATCAGCAACAGGCTCACAGATACCAAAGTAGAGAAGTACGGGCCAAAACTTATAACATTGGCGAGTTAGTTCTATGCCTGCCGGAGAAGGAAAAAGACCAAGCTCGAGCCCAAATGGGAAGGTCCCTTCATTATTGACCAAGTTATGACCGGTGGAGCATACCGTCTGCGGGATGCATCGAATAACTGACTTGAGCCAAACCCATGGAACGCAGCCAGGCTCCAAAGATTCTACGCCTAGCGCCAGACTCTATGTTCGTCTCCTTCCTCTGTTCATTTTATGCATATACATTATCTGTCTTTTTTCTCTTTCTTTCTTTTATTCTTTCTCAAGGCCTTCCAGGGCCAACTTGTGCCTCGCTTGCACACTATAGATGCGTAACCGCGCTCATTATACATGGGGGCTTCTTACACAGAAGCTTAATTATATTTTTGGGCTTTATGCTCCGCACATGTGTTATTCTCCCGCATGTACCTTTTCTTCGCCATTATATGCATCGATATGACTTAAGTTTTGGCCAAGCTGGGTTGCCTGGCTCTTGTATTTATGCCCCACGTTCCTGTTAATTCGGCTAGGGCATAAGGGGAGAACCTCTGCGATTGTTACTGCCGGGTCAGCCGGATGTGTACCTCAGACTAGGTGAAGCCGAAAGCTAGCGTTCTTAAGGGAATATTTGGTCGGCGAACAAAAGATGATTTTTTATTTTCCATATATGCCCCAGATGTTTTTGCCTGCGGCTCCTCTCGCAGTCCGGACATGCACTTTAGGGCATGTGTACCCAGGGGAAGGAACCCCTAACGGAACTATTATCCCTGGAAGATGTTTGTTACTACCCATGTAATATAACATAACTAGTTGGGTACTTGTCTGTT
Organism: Triticum aestivum; assembly: GCF_018294505.1. Classification (NCBI taxonomy): domain Eukaryota; kingdom Viridiplantae; phylum Streptophyta; class Magnoliopsida; order Poales; family Poaceae; genus Triticum; species Triticum aestivum. The sequence continues at coordinate 295,287,999 of NC_057797.1, read as the reverse complement.
CAAGCACTAATGACCCCTACGCCTAGTTTCCACGCATACCCCGGTTCTTATATAACTCAGCAGGTATTCAGACACACTCCGGACTATCGGGTCCCGAGGTTGAAGCGAAAAGGTCCGCCATGACAAATGATTTACAATCCGGCTATAAGGCATTATACATGTCACTTTAATTACATAGTCATGTAGACTGACTAAATTCCTCTTCTATACCATCCAACAGGCGGTCTAGCCTACAATCCTGTTGGGAATACTTTGCGGCTAATTCTACTTGCCCATAGACTAAGCTAACGGGGATCTCTTTCCCATCAGGCCCCACAGGTCCGACCTCGGCCATGTTGCTTGGGTCAGCCTTGGTATACCGCATCTTCACCATGGCCCAGGCTTCCCTGGCACCTTGACGGCAGGCCGATATCTTCCATAATCGGAAGCGCCGCCGTGCTCCCTTGAGCTTCTCCGCAAGCTCACCAATGCCTTCTGGCAGGGATACTAATGGCCACAAGGCCTGGGCAATACCTTGCATCACCTGCCGAACTTGTTCGTGCAGTTGTGAGAGCTCGGATAGAAGATCACCCGCAGACCTGGGTGTGGGAGTCCTGGATTAGGGGGTCTACGGATAGCCGGACTATCTCCATTAGCTGGACTGTTAGTCTTTGAAGATACAAGATTGAAGACTTCGTCTTGTGTCCGGATGGGACTCTACTTGGCGTGGAAGGCAAGCTAGGTAATACGTATATGGATATCTCCTCCTTTGTGACCGACCTTGTGTAACCCTAACCCTCTCCGGTGTCTATATAAACCGAAGGGTTTTAGTCCGTAGGACAACAATCACAACATACAATCATACCATAGGCTAGCTTCTAGGGTTTAGCCTGTCTGATCTCGTGGTAGAATTACTCTTGTAACACCCATATCATCAATATCAATCAAGAAGGACGTAGGGTTTTACCTCCATCAAGAGGGCCCGAACCTGGGTAAAACATCGTGTCCCTTGCCTCCTGTTACCATCCCGCCTAGACGCACAGTTCGGGACCCCCTACCCGAGATCCGCCGGTTTTGACACCGACATTGGTGCTTTCATTGAGAGTTCCTCTGTGTCGTCGCCGTTAGGCTTGATGGCTCCTACAATCATCGATAGCAATGCGGTCCAGGGTGAGACTTTTCTCCCCAGACAGATCTTCGTATTCGGCGGCTTTGCACTGCAGGCTAATTCGCTTGGCCATCTGGAGCAGATTGAAAGCTACGCCCCTAGCCATCAGGTCAGATTTGGAAGTTTGAATTACACGGCCAATATTCGTGGGGACATGATCTTCGACGGATTCGAGCCACAGCCGGGCTCGCCGCACTGTCATGATGGGTATGACCTAGTTCTGCCACCGGACGGTACTCCAGAGGCCGCGCCCGCATGAGATCCAACCCTTAGCTCGGAGCCAACTGCGCCAATCAAGGACGAGTGGCTAGACACCACCTCAGGGGCTGCAGTCTCGACGGCGATCGAGCCAAACACCGGTATAACTTTCCACACAGCCCGTGACTCCAGGGGGCCGGACTCTCTTCCGGACCCCCGAACCATCCGCGCCCCTGCCAATCGAATCCGAGTGGGCGCCGATCATGGAATTCACCGCCACGGATATCTTTCAGCACTCGCCCTTCAGCGACATTCTGAATTCACTAAGGTCTCTCTCTTTGTCAGCAGAGCCCTGGCCGGATTATGGCCAACTGGATTGGGATGCGGACGACGAAGAAATTCGACGCCCACCCACCACCCACTTTGTAGCCACTGTCGATGATTTAACCGACATGCTCGACTTCGACTCCGAAGACATCGACAGTATGGACGACGATGTAGGAGATGAACATGAACCAACACCTATAGGGCACTGGAAAGCCACCTCGTCGTATGACATATACATGGTGGATATACCCAATGAAGGCAAGGACGATGAGATAGCGGAGGATGACCCCTCCAAGAAGTAACCCAAGCGCCGACGTCAACAACGCCGCTCTAAGTCCCGCCAAAGAAAAAGTGGTGATACCGGCGCAGGAGATAATAACACTCTGGATAGCGCCGAAGACAACAACAACCCCCTCCAGCAAGATTTAGAGCAAGAGGATGAAGGAGCCAGCTCTCCTGAGAGAGCGGCCGACGGAGAGGAGGAGGATGACAATTACATGCCCCCTCCGAAGACGAGGCAAGCGTCGGCAATGCTGAATTCGCCGTACCATAGGATCTCGTCGAACAAGAGCGCTTCAAGCGCAGTCTTATGGCCATGGCAAATAGCCAGAAGAAAAAGCAGCAGCAGCTTCAAGCTGATCAAGATCTGCTAGCTGACAAATGGACTGAAGTCCTCGCGGTCGAGCAATATAAACTCGAGCGTCCCTCCAAGAGTTATCCAAGGTGCGGGCTACTTCCCCGACTGGAGGAAGAAGTGTATGAAACGGCTGATCAGCCACCTCGTGGCCGCGATAGAGAGGCATTCCAGCCAAAAGCTCAGCCTCCACCCCAACGCCATCCAAATAAAAAGGCATGGGGAGATACACCAGACCTGTGAGACATACTGGAGGACAAAGGAAAGCATTCAAGATCGATCTACGGATCACGAGGGCGCACCACTCTACCAGACGATAAACGTCACGCCGGATACAGTAAAAGCAAATCTGGCTGGGCTGAGCACAGCGGGCAGGACCCATTCGAGCTGCGTCACGATATAGCCCAATACAGAGGCGCCGCACACCCCTTATGCTTCACAGAATATGTAATGGAACATCAATTCCCAGAAGGTTTCAAACCTGTAAACATTGAATCATACGACGGCACTACAGACGCCACGGTATGGATTAAGGACTTTCTCCTCCACATCCACATTGCCCGCGGTGATGACTTACATGCCATCAAGTACCTCCCACTAAAACTCAAAGGACCAGCACGACATTGGCTTATTAGCTTGCCAGCGGACTCCATTAGCTGTTGGGAAGATCTGGAAGCCACATTCGTCGACAAATTTCAGGGCACTTATGTGCGACCACCAGACGCCGATGACTTGAGCCACATAATTCAGCAGCCAGAAGAGTCGGCCAGGCAATTCTGGACTCGGTTCCTTACAAAGAAAAATCAAATCGTCGACTGTCCAGATGCGGAGGCCTTAGCGGCTTTCAAGCACATCATCCAAGATGAGTGGCTGGCCCGGCACCTTGGTCAGGAAAAGCTGAAATCTATGGCATCCCTCACAACGCTCATGACCCACTTTTGTGCGGGAGAAGACAACTGGTTGGCTCGCAGTAACAACATATCAAAGAACCATGGTACCTCAGATACCAAGGACGGCAACAGCAGGTCACATCGCAACAAGCATAAGCGCCGCATTAACGGCAAAAGTACTGAGGATACGGAAGTCAATGCCGGATTCAAAGGCTCTAAACCCGATCAGCGGAAAAACCATTCAAACAAAGTACGCCGGGTCCATCCAGCTTGGATCGTATACTCGATCGCTCATGTCAAATACACGGCACCCCAGACAAGCCAGCCAATCACACCAACAGGGATTGTTGGGTGTTCAAGCAGGCCGGCAAGTTAGTTGCCGAAAACAAGGACAAGAGGCCGCATAGCAATGAGGAGGAAGAACCCCGGCAGCCGCACACTGGAGGACATAAGTGGTTTCCCCCGCAAGTTTGGACGGTGAACATGATATACGCAACCCACATCCCCAAGAGGGAGCGGAAGCGTGCGCTCAGGGACGTATATGTGTTCGAGCCAGTCGCCCCAAAGTTCAACCCTTGGTCCTCCTGTCCGATCACCTTCGATCGCAGGGACCACCCCACTAGTATCCGTCATGGTGGATTCGCCGCACTGGTCCTAGACCCAATCATTTACGGATTTCACCTCACTCGAATCCTTATGGACGGCGGCAGCAGCCTGAACCTGCTTTATCAGGACACAGTGCGCAAAATGGGTATAGACCCCTCAAGGATAAAACCCACAAAAACGACCTTTGAAGGCGTCATTCCAGGCATAGAGGCCCACTGCACATGCTCAATTACACTGGAAGTGGTCTTCGGATCCCCGGATAACTTCCGAAGCGAAGAGTGAATCTTCGATATAGTCCCATTCCGCAGTTGTTATCACGCGCTGCTCGGACGAACCGCATTTGCTAGATTCAATGCGGTACCACATTATGCATACCTCAAGCTCAAGATGCCAGGACCCCGCGGAGTTATTATAGTCAATGGAAACACAGAGCGCTCTCTCCGAACAGAGGAGCACACCGCGGCCCTCGCTGCAGAAGCGCAAAGCAGCCTCTCAAGGCAATCTACTAGTTCGGCGTTCCAAAGCCCGGACACCTTCAAGCGCGCTCGGGGCAATCGGCAAACAGACCGCTTGGCACGATCTGAGCTCGCATATCAATACGGCGGCCTCCCCAATCCCAACCCAACGGCGTTGTTCGTGCCGCGCGTACATAATTACGCATTAAGAATACCATTGGCACAGATGGGGAGGGGGAGGCACAACTACGGCACGCCCCAAAACGCGGCCTAAACCGCACTAGGGCTTCCCATTTGGTTATTTTTCTTTTTCTTTCAGGACTTCAATCTCTGGAAACACTGTCTGGCAGGTCTATTACCGAACACATGATACAGCAACCAAGGAGGCCGACAACTATGGAATTCCCAGGTGGATTACAGATTTCATATAATTCCTCAGCTCGCCCTTGGAATGGACATAGTCCTACTCTTTTGCTTATTACACTATCTGTATCAGTCTACTTTAATGCAATTTTTCAATATACAATACATGACATTACGACTATTATCGCATTTTTGTTATATATATACATATCTATGTGTTCATTAATAATGCCTAGCAACTGTACACTCTGGTACGGCCAATGCACCAGGGGCTTACGTACCCACAATATCGTGTGAAAAGTCCGAACACTTTCACAAGTGCGGCACCCCGAACTTATAGCATTATATGCATCAGCTCTGAATCATGTCTTTGGTCAAATGTTGGGTTTTCCCGGCTCCTATGTTTTGGTACCTTACGTTCCGCTCTATCGGCTAAGGTAGCGCTAGGAGAACTACTGCGATTGTGCGCCGGTTCTGCCAGGCCGAGCACCTCAGTAGAGAAAGCTAAAACTGACTGTCATGATAAGGTGACAGACTGGTCGCTGTTCGGCGAGGTTTTTCGAGTCCCTAAAGACTTATGCCGCTTAGGGCGAGGGGCCGGCTCCGTCCGGCTTACAAGCGTGTATCGTGCCCCGAATTCGGCCTTCCAAATACCAGGGGCTTCGCCGAAATTTAAAATTATAGAATTCTATGGCTAAGTGAGAGTGATAAAGCATTATTAGTCTGGTTGCCTTGTTCGTTGTGCTGAGCACCTCCCTCGAAGGACCCAAACATGGGAACAAGAGTGCTCAGGTTTATCCCGAACACCCCGGCACTTGTGGCATGGGGGCAGAAGCCGAGGACTAGCCATCTCTCAGATTGGATAAACAGCCAAACAGAAGGTAATCTTTTAAATTCACACAAGCATTGCATAGCGAATACGATACAAGTTTTCATACATGCAGGACAAAACGAGCAAGTATCATTCAAATATTACATCTTGCAAACACTCATCCGAGATAAGACGGGCGCCCGACAGAACACCCTCATAGTACATTTCGGGGTGGCGGTGCTCCTTGCCCTCCGGCGGCCCCTCCTTGATCAGCTTCACGGCGTCTAGCTTGACCCACTGCGTTTTGACACGGGCGAAAGCCCGGCGTGCTCCTTCAATGCAGATGGATCGCTTGACGACCTCCAGCCGTGGGCAGTCATCCACAAGCTGCCTCACCAGGCCGAAGAAGCTGTTCGGAAGGGCGTCGCCAGGCCACAGCCGAACTATGAGGCCCTTCATGGCCTGATCGGCCGCCTTATGTAGCTCGACCATCTGCTTCAGCTGGTTGCTCATTGGCACCGGATGTTCGGCCTCAGCATACTGAGACCAAAACAGCTTCTTAGTTGAGCTTCCATCCTCGGCTTGGTAAAATTGTGAGGCATCAGACACACTGCGGGGCAAATCTGTGAATGCTCCTAAAGAGCTCCGGATTCGGGTAAGTAATCGGTAAATTACTTTTACATGCTTTCTTTGCATATAGAAAGCGTTACCCGTCATTATTTTCTTCATCACGTCGATCTCTTGGAGGGCCTTCTGGGCCTCGGCCTTGGCACTCTTCGCGCTCTCACGGGCCGCGGCAAGCTCAGACTCTCTCGTCTTCAAGCCAAGCTCCAACGCCTCGTGCTTTGTCACGAGAGCCTGGAGCTCTCGCTGCACCTCGCCCACCCGAGCCTTGTGCCTCTCTCGCTCAATGCGCTCCTGGGCCGCCTTCTCTTTGGCCTGGGACAGCGCTTGCTTCAGGGTCGCCACCTCGGTCGTGGCCCCTGGCAAACATACAATGGTCCTGTCATTTAGCAATCGTGTCCTTTTTATCATCTACAAACGGGGCATTACTTACCCTTGTTCTCCTCGAGCTGCCTCTTAGCAAGGCCGAGCTCCTTCTGGGACCCCTCGAGGGCCTCCTTCAGTACAGCAACCTCCGCAGTTAGTGCGGCGGACGCCGGCAGCGAAGCCTGCATATGCATAGTGACATACTTATATTAGACTCCTACGATGTTATTTGATCCTCTGTTCGGCTTTTCTTTGTGAACATCGAATAAAGCATCAGGGGCTACTGTCTATGCGGTAACACCTCCACTACATTTTAAAACATTTACCTCGAAGCCTGTTAGAAGGCTAGTAAAGGCTTCAGTCAATCTGCTCTTGGCAGACTGAACCTTCTGGATCACCGCACTCATGATAGTGCGGTGCTCCTCCTCGATGGAAGCGCTATGAAGCGCTTCCAACATAGTGTCCGGCGCCTCTGGGTGGACAGAGGTCACCAGCACAGGCGTCTCACCCTCCTTAGAAGGGGACCGCCTGCCCGCGTTCGGATCCGTTGGAGGGTCCGGCGCGGTGTTCGGCTGAGGGCCGAACTCGGAGCTCTCGGGGACCCCGTCCCCTCGGCTCCGGGAGTCCGGAAGGTCGCCTTGAGGCGCCTCGGGGACTGTCCCCCCTCGATCCGGTGCCTCTTGAGACAACACCTCGGCGTCGTTGGCCGGATGAGGGGAGGTGGCGGTCGGGACTGGATTGCTATCCATGTCCGACGAGCCCAGGGAGCCGTCCGAGGATACCTCGATATTAGCTCGGGGTGGCCTGCACAATTCAGTTCGGCGTTAGGGAAAGCATTGCGACAAAGGAATCTTGTGGGTTACTTTGACATCCGAATACTTACGATCTCCCCTGGGGCTTGCCCTTGGGCAATGACTCGTCTTCACTTTCATCGGCGGTGGCGGAGCTGTCAGGAAGGAGATTCCTTCCCTTCTTGGACCCTCCGGCCTCCCCAGTTGGGGCGGCCTTCCTTTTCTTGTCTCCCCCAGTCGGTGGGGGAGACTCTTCTTCCTCTTCATCGTCTTCGGGGGAAGAGTGCGCCGCAGAGTCATCGGACAGTGAGTCCGACGACGCCTGGCGTCGGGAACTCTTTCGAGCTCCCTTGGCCTTCTTGGTCTTCTCCGGCACCTTATAAGGGTCCGGAGTCAGCATCTTCGTCAGAAGAGCGTCTGCGGGGCCCCCGGACGAAGGGATGGAGAGGGAATCCTAGTCCGCGGAGGAAATGGGTGAGGAATACCTCCCTCTCATGGGGCTCGGGTGTGGGGATAAGTTGTCCCTCATCTGGGAGCCGGTGCGCGATGTCGTCGTGGAGGTATTCGGCTCTCCTCAGTTTCTTGACGTATCCCTCCGTGACGGAGGAGACCATCCACTTGCCTCCCGCTCCGGACATGGTTGGAGAAGGTTGAGATGGAAGAGAGGACTTGGGCGCTAGAGCCCGAGTGTGCGGGAGCAAATGAGCAGAGGAGGAAGAAGGCATGTGTCACATCCCTAGCTTCTGGCATTGCTCTAGCCTAGCTTCATGTGTGCATCATGTCTATATTTTTGAAACTTGAATTGAGGAATATTGGAAGCCTCAAAACCCTAAATAAAAGAGGGGCAAAAACCCTAGAAATCTCATTCATTGCTCCAAAAGGCTCTTCTTAAATGTTTGATAATTTTTGGTAAGGGTTCTGGTCCCAACCAAAATATTGAACATTTTTAAGGATTTATTTTTGGGACTTTGAATTTAAATCATTAGCTATTTGAATTTGAATTATATTCATATAATTAGAATATAATTTCAAATACCCCCTGAAATATTTTATAAGCTTTTGGAAAAGTCCATCTAGCAATATAAAATATTCAGAGGAGCTTTGGCATTGTTTGAATTATTATTTTAATTCAAAACAGTGGCAAAATAAATTAAATAAAACAAACAGAACAAAAAAAATAAAAAAAAAGAGAGCAAGCCTACCTGGCCTTACCCGCGCAGCCACCAGAGCCGGCCCAGCTCCCCCACCTGGCGGCCCAGCCCACCTCCTCCCCCTTGTCTTCTTCCTCCCCTCGCACCGAAGCAGCTCGGTGGCGAGCGCCGATGCCGCCTCGGCCACCTCTTGCTTCCACCGAGGCGTTCCCGAGCCTCCCCCTCACGCCACGCACTTCCCCTCGCCCCCTGCACCTCCCCTCTCTTCCCCTGGACCCCGTTCTCTCCTCTGCTTTCCTCCCTGCACGCGCCCGAGCGGAGCTCGTCGTCGCCGACGCCGTTCGCCGTAGCCACCGTGCTCCTCGCTGCCACCCGAAGTACCCAGGAGATCCGCCTCGACCACCTCTTCCTCCTCGCCAAGAAGCGCACCGCGGGAGCCCCTGCAACGTCGCCACCGCCGGCTTCTTCAACCTCGGGACCGCCGGCCATCTTCGTCAAATTCGTCGGCTCCGGTGCCTCCCCGAGCTCCCCGAGGCCACCGTCGCAACCCCTGTGAGCTACTCTTCCATTCCCCCTCCTCCTCGCGCTCGTTCCCGTACCCTAGCCGCCTTTCCGCCGGACCCGAGAGCTCGCCGCCGCCGTGCCTCGTCACCACCGTGGCTGGAGCCGTTGCAGCTCGAAGCCGAGCACACCACCGCACTCAACACGTCTCCAGGAGCCCGTAGCCGCCACTAGCTTCCCTCCCGTGCCCCCGAACGCCAACCCCGACCTCGCCCGAGCTCCGGCCGCCGCAAAAGAGCTCGCCGCCGGCAGCTCCGGCCACCCCGCGCCTCCCGCATGCCTCCTTTGGATGCGCGCAAGCAAGGGCAACCCTCTGGTGCCCTTGGCTTGGCCCAAAACCGCTCGCAGCGCCACTCCGGCGAGCTCCCGCCGCAGTTTTGGTCGTCGCCGGCCGAACTCCGGCGACTGCCGACGTGGCACGCCTAATTAGCACTAATGACGCCTAAACACCCCCCCATAGCCACTGACAGTGGGCCCCGTAGCGGGTCAAAGCCCGGGTCAACGCGGGATTAGCCCCTGTGTCACTGACGTGTGGACCCCACACGTCAGGTTTGACCTGGACCACCCGTTGACCTGCTGAGGTCAGCATGAGGTCATGCTGACGCCATAATTCATTTTCTGGAATTATTTTATTTCTAAATATTCAGGAAATTTCAGAAAATGCCTAAAACTTCTAAAATTCATAGAAATTCAACCGTAGCTCCAAATTAAATAATTTATATATGAAAAATTATCAGAAAAATTCAAGGAATCCATCTGTACTATTTTCATGCATGTTAGAACAACTTATCACTGCTGTTTAGAGAAAATGAAGTGAATGACATTTAAATAATCACATATGGAGTTTGAATTTGAATCTTGTATTCAAACCAACTTCATTTAATCTGTTGCTAGTTGCATTAGCTCAAAGCACATTCATATTGCCATGTCATGATCATGCATCATATTGTGCATTGCATTGATTGTGTTCCCTTCTGTGTTGCCGGTATTTGTCCCCTCTCGATAGACGTGATACCGACGATGTGATCGTTGACACTGATGAAGACTCAATGCTATCTTCAGAAGTGCCAGGCAAGCAAAACCCCCTTGTTCATTCCGCTAAAAATCCCACTCTCTCGCTCCTGCTCTCTTTTACTGCATTAGGACAACAACGACATATTTGATACTTGCTGCGGTAGGTGAACCCCTTTATCCTTTGCATGACCTGTCATTGCCACAGTAAATAGATGAAACCCACTAGCATGAGTAGGAGTTGTTTGAGCCCTGTTGTGCCTACTCATTCATGCTTGTTTGTCATGCCTGCTACTGCTTAGAGTTGAGTCAGGTCTGATTCATCGGGGATGAATCAGAGGCGTGTGAACATGTCCTACTGTGTGTGAGCTAAGTGTGTGAACACGATTTGGTAAAGGTAGCGGTGAGAGGCCATGTAGGAGTACATGGTGGGTTGTCTCATTGCAGCCGTCCTCAGGAACTGAGTTCTGTGTTTGTGATCCATGACCAGCTACTACCACACATTGGAATGCTTAAGTGCCCCTCTCGACTTATTAATCAACATGATCTCTGTCCAGGAGTTGCAACTAGTTTCTGGTGTTTGTAGGTAGTGTTAGTAGTCTACCAAGTGGCACCCGGTACAGGTGGGCTTGGGACAGACTAGGCACAGTGGCACGGTGTACCAAGTGGCACCCGGTTGGTGGGCTTGGGAACCCTGCACACATCGTTTGGGGCCGTGAGCGACACCCCGGCCGGATCTCCTTGCGGATGGAACCCGAATAGGCGATAAACCTGGACTAGAGACTTGTTCGGTTAGTCAGGTCGTGGCCGACTCCCTCGCCCGGCTTCCGCTTGAAGGTTGCCGAGGTACATGACGTGTACAGGGCGGTAAGTGGCGGGAGCGTGTGTGAAGAAGTACACCCCTGCAGGGTTAACATCATCTATTCGAATAGCCGGATTCCTCGGATATGGAAACTTGGACCCCTTGTACAGTTCATAGACAAGTGAAAGTGGATACTCTAAAATACGCAAGATAAGCGTGAGTGCTATGGATGGCGTTCTCGTAGGGAGACGGGAACGGATCCATAGTGGTGTATTGATATGGTGAATATGTGGACTCGTGTGCGCCACCTCAAAAGAGTTACATGGCAGTCGTAGTTCAGGATAGCCACTGAGTCAAAGCTGGCTTGCTGCAGTCAAACTCCACCATCCCTTTGTTGATAATGATGCATATGTAGATAGTTCTGATGTAAGTCTTGCTGGGTACATTTGTACTCACGTTTGCCTATTTGACGTTTTGCAGAGAGATTTCAGTCTCGCTAGTAGTTCCGCATGGACTTCGACGTTTAGCTTGTTACCTCAGCTACGATCTTGTGCCCCGGCAGGATCTGATAGATAGTCAGGCTTCTCAGCCTTTTTCAGTTATAGATGTCTGTACCCAGACATGATAGCTTCCGCTTGTGCTTTGATTTGTATGCTCTGATTGTTGGGTCATGAGACCCATGTTTGTAATATCTCGCTCCCCGGAGCCTATTGAATATTTACTTGTGTCGTAGAGTCATGTTGTGATGCCTTGTTGTATTTGCACATATCGAGCATATTGTGTGTATGATTGAAATGCTTGGTATGTGTGGGATCTGACTACCTAGTTGTTTATCTTTAGTAGCCTCTCTTACCGGGAAATGTCTCCTAGTGTTACCGCTGAGCCATGGTAGCTTGCTACTGCTCTGGAACACTTAGGCTGGCCGGCATGTGTCCTTCTTCGTTCCTGTGTCTGTCCCTTCGGGGAAATGTCACGCATTGAGTACCGGAGTCCTGTTAGCCCGCTACAGCCCGGTTTACCGGAGTCCTGGTAGCCCAGTGCTACAGCCCGGACCCACTTGCTGATGACCGACACGTTCGAAGCTGGGTCATGGATGCCTGTCCCTGTAAGTCTGTGCCACTTTGGGTTTACGACTAGCCATGTCAGCCCGGGCTCCTTATCATATGGGTGCTAGCGACACTATCATATACGTGTGCCAAAAGACGCAAACGGTCCCGGGCAATGGTAAGGCGACACCCGTGGGAATACCGTGCGTGAGGCCGCAAAGTGATATGAGGTGTTACATGCTAGACCTATGTGGCATCGAGTCGGGGTCCTGACAGCGCTGGTATCAGAGCTTGACTGCCTGTAGGATTACTAAGCCAAACTGGTCGAAGTTGAGTCTAGAAATTCTTTAGTTATATAAGGGAATTGATTGTGGGATGGAACGTAAGGCTCTTTTTACTCCTCATACCTCATGGCCTTCTGATCTGAGTCATCATCTTCTCTTCTACGGGGATTAAGAACTAGGCTTTCTCTTCTTTCTATCAGGATCACGTGTTACTAATCCGTAGACTTATAAGATTGTTAGACTTAAGCCTCGTTTCAGTTCCTACTACTTCTGTATGTTAATTATTGATCTCGAGACCTTGATATCGTGCTTCTGAGTGGTATGCCACCATTTTGTGAATGTCTCAAATCTTTTCTGAGCATTTACAGCCGTTACGCTGTCCGAGTCATCTCAGGTCTCTAAACAGTCTGATGCACTTGCAAATTCCTTCCTCCCGTTTCAATGTTCCTTTGGGCCAGATTAACCACACTAATCAATAAGTTGAGGTACTCTGTTACCTTGACATATATGTTGGAGATATTATTATGACCCTAGGTGTCTTAGGGGATCACCTAGTAATTTAGCCATGATTGGTGTCCCAGTGTGATGATTCTGGCCGTCATTATCGAAAGCATCCCGTGATGCCATTTAGTAGTAGGTATTCTATCCCTGGGTTTTGAACCCGAGATTCACTCTACTTACTTCATGTTGATAGTTTTGCTCGTTCCTTTAGGTTATTAGTAACCTTTGCATTAGTCCTCGATGTTCGTGGTATTCCTTTCTTCCAAATATTATGAACCGCTTATGGCAGATGTTCCTCGCTGATCGAAAGATCACAATCAGAGTGCTCTCGATGGGTTCTCGATTCTACATTGTGACTCTGCCAGTTCTACCTTTCTGCATGGGTTATCCGGAAGAAATATGTGGAAATTCGTTCGACATGCTAAACCATGCATCCACAACTCAGAAAATCGCATGTTCCTTTGAGTTGCTCTCTTTAGTTGCATTCTGACCCTCGTCTATCAATTGATACCAAGGGTATGCATGCATTCGTTTATCGATGCCTATTACCCTTGTGGTACGTCAAGCCATTCTGTCCTGAATGACTTGGAGAAACAAACTCCAGTACCTCATCCATATCTAGGATTGGGTCAAAGTAGTTGTGTTCCGCAGATCAAGTTACAATCCAGCTGCTGGTCTGCTCTACCCTGAAGTATTACCTTCTTTATGACAGGAATTTCATGAGAATTGCACCGCCTTTTGTGAATTCTTGACATAGTGATACTTTTCGCCATCCTTTTTCATTCCTCGGTTCCGTGTTGATGCAACCGGAATACCGACAAATGAATTGTGATGTGTGAAATCAATACCCCTAGCAACCTCGTTGCTTGGTAGTTAAAGGATAATAATTTTATTCTTAGTATGTTGGTTATTGAATCACCATTCTAAGATTGATCGTGTTACCTAGTCCTTATTTCCTGGTGCACTCTTTGATTGATGAGTTAGGATTTGTCAAGTCCTCGCTCATTTGATCATATCATCTTGCCCTGAAAAGCAAGATTGTTCTCGAGCTTAGTAACATATCGGTGGTTCGTGATTTTCCGAAGATCTTCTCGGAAGTACTACCAGGTCATCACCTGACCGTTATGTTGAGCCCGTGATCAAGTTGGTTTCTTATGAACCACCTTCTTTCCAAGAATCCGTGTTGGATACCCCTGAGCTAGTTGGTTCAGCTATGCATCAACTTGGAGAGTTGGAAGATAGAAGCTTGTCCGACTTAGTTCATGTTAAGGGATATCTTTTGTGTGTGTGTGTGTGTTGAAGAAAGATGATATCTTCATCAATTGGTCCTCGTGAACAATTGTTGGATCTATTATCTTACCCAAACCTTGATTGAGTATGGGATATCATCCAATCAGACCAGAACCAACGATATTCGTAATGTTGTCTTACTCGTGGTTGATCCCTCGAGCATACACCATTATATCTTTTGGGTCTGACCAATGCTATCACCGTGTTCACTTAACTATGGAATTCCTTTTTAAAGGAAACCTAGATGAATTGTTGTTGAGCCCACTGACAACATCCTTATCTCCTCCATAATTTTGCTGAACATTAAGCTAGTGTTGGAAACTTTTGAAAGCTTTTCCTCATGCTAGTTCATGGAGCAAATGTTCGGATGTAAGAAGTGACTTCCTCCAGTCCATGTGCATTTGATGCAAGTTGCCGCCGTGGACCCGAGAAAGTCAATGTTGCTTCCTCTGGAATCATCGCAAGTCAGTCATGCATACGTGCAAAGTATTCTGTGGTTCGGAGACTTGCAACCTTCATTCCGTATGTGTCCCGAGCACACCAAGCCACTGATTGATTTGTTCAAGGAGAAGAAGTTCCTTCATAAGAGCTAATCACATGACCTATGCAAGGACTTCGTTATCCACGGTGATGGTTCCCAACCAGAACTCGGTAGTGTTTTATTGTAAGACTACCACGTGGTCATGCTTGTCCGGGACAACGTGTTCACATGTTTGTAGCAGAACCAGCTCATGTTTTGGAGCTTACTATCGTAGTTCATTTCCCGAGAATCTCGCAACGTCATCTCGTCGATTTGTGTTGCAAACTTTCATTTTTCTTTCTAGACTTGATGAGTCTGGGATATCCTGACACCAACCAGATCTGAATCTCAGGCAGATATGATGGTTGGAACATTCTCCAAGAACTATAATATTGGTCCCTCGATAACCGGTAAAGTGGATGTCGTGGCCAACACACCCAGCCGGAAGACCTCTTATCATAATATCTTGATTGAGGAAGTTGGCCACCTCCCCATAGGGATTTCGTAGGATTACTCCCTAGTTGCCCCTATGGATTTCTGTGTTCCGAAGTCTGACCTTTTTATTTGATGTTCTAGATATCAAACCATATCTATGGGTGGGTTACACTAGCACATCAAGGAGAACATTAGAAGCGGAGTGCTAAATGTCTCTCGGTCGATCATCCAGATTTTTATTTCCTTGGCCTCGCTAAGGTGAAATCTGAGAAGGTGTTATCTTCCTTTGCATCTGCATCATCCATCATTAGCCATCATGGTAGCAAGTTGTGTTGCCAGGACCCTTGACACGGATGTTGGTAAAACCTTGATGAATATGGAAATACTCAAGTTCTTGAGAGCACGCACAAGCGTTACGTGTTATCATCGGCTCTAACTGGGATTACTCTCAGTTTCCTCGGCAATGCTATGACCTCTTCAAACAGTGAATTCCCTCCCTATTGTTGGGTTCTTCCCCAGTTACCAGAATCATTCCTAGCATTTGCATTTTCTTCCTAGCTTGCACCGCCAATGTGCCATTCTACCATGGGTCTCTCCCATTTCCGGTGATAAGCAAATTCATCCATTACGTTGTCTTCAACAAGGTAACCCACATCATCCAAGTCCGAGTATGCCATTCTACCGACCCCTTCCAAACGATCGCTCGAGAATTGCCTTAGGCTGGTTTAAAGAGTTTCAATGATCTCTGAATCAAAAGTAATTCTTTTTGCCACTTAAGGGGATATCTCTACGAGTCACCTTCCCTAAGGTGTATCATTATGGTATCATGGCAACTCAACTCCTCGCTACGTTGACAATCGTTTACCACCTTCTTAGGTATGAAATTGTTGTCTACCTAGTGCACCTTCGTCATCCGTCTTTTTCCACCCCTCTTGATGTGTAACTCGTGTCTCAACCCGAGAGATGGTTCTATGTCTCATTCCGTAAGTTAATCTTGAGTTGTTCGATCTTCGAGGAGATCGACCCTTCTAGAGTCTCCTTCTTCCCCCCCCCCCCTGTCATGTTGACAGGATTTCTCAGAGCAAGACGACAAGACAAAGATGGTGTTCAAATCAACGTTCAACTGAAGTGCACCCTGGATCGTGAAGATTATACTAGTTGCGTTTCCCCTTCACCTTACCCTACGGTTGAATCTCGAGACGAGATTCTTGTTTAGTGGGGGTGAGTTGTCACATCCCTAGCTTCTGGCATTGCTCTAGCCTAGCTTCATGTGTGCATCATGTCTATATTTTTGAAACTTGAATTGAGGAATATTGGAAGCCTCAAAACCCTAAATAAAAGAGGGGCAAAAACCCTAGAAATCTCATTCATTGCTCCAAAAGGCTCTTCTTAAATGTTTGATAATTTTTGGTAAGGGTTCTGGTCCCAACCAAAATATTGAACATTTTTAAGGATTTATTTTTCGGACTTTGAATTTAAATCATTAGCTATTTGAATTTGAATTATATTCATATAATTAGAATATAATTTCAAATACCCCCTGAAATATTTTATAAGCTTTTGGAAAAGTCCATCTAGCAATATAAAATATTCAGAGGAGCTTTGGCATTGTTTGAATTATTATTTTAATTCAAAACAGTGGCAAAATAAATTAAATAAAACAAACAGAACAAAAAAAAGAGCAAGCCTACCTGGCCTTACCCGCGCAGCCACCAGAGCCGGCCCAGCTCCCCCACCTGGCGGCCCAGCCCACCTCCTCCCCCTTGTCTTCTTCCTCCCCTCGCACCGAAGCAGCTCGGTGGCGAGCGCCGATGCCGCCTCGGCCACCTCCTGCTTCCACCGAGGCGTTCCCGAGCCTCCCCCTCACGCCACGCACTTCCCCTCGCCCCCTGCACCTCCCCTCTCTTCCCCTGGACCCCGTTCTCTCCTCTGCTTTCCTCCCTGCACGCGCCCGAGCGGAGCTCGTCGTCGCCGACGCCGTTCGTCGTAGCCACCGTGCTCCTCGCTGCCACCCGAAGTACCCAGGAGATCCGCCTCGACCACCTCTTCCTCCTCGCCGAGAAGCGCACCGCGGGAGCCCCTGCAACGTCGCCACCGCCGGCTTCTTCAACCTCGGGACCGCCGGCCATCTTCGTCAAATTCGTCGGCTCCGGTGCCTCCCCGAGCTCCCCGAGGCCACCGTCGCAACCCCTGTGAGCTACTCTTCCATTCCCCCTCCTCCTCGCGCTCGTTCCCGTACCCTAGCCGCCTTTCCGCCGGACCCGAGAGCTCGCCGCCGCCGTGCCTCGTCACCACCGTGGCTGGAGCCGTTGCAGCTCGAAGCCGAGCACACCACCGCACTCAACACGTCTCCAGGAGCCCGTAGCCGCCACTAGCTTCCCTCCCGTGCCCCCGAACGCCAACCCCGACCTCGCCCGAGCTCCGGCCGCCGCAAAAGAGCTCGCCGCCGGCAGCTCCGGCCACCCCGCGCCTCCCGCATGCCTCCTTTGGATGCGCGCAAGCAAGGGCAACCCTCTGGTGCCCTTGGCTTGGCCCAAAACCGCTCGCAGCGCCACTCCGGCGAGCTCCCGCCGCAGTTTTGGTCGTCGCCGGCCGAACTCCGGCGACTGCCGACGTGGCACGCCTAATTAGCACTAATGACGCCTAAACACCCCCCCACAGCCACTGACAGTGGGCCCCGTAGCGGGTCAACGCGGGATTAGCCCCTGTGTCACTGACGTGTGGACCCCACACGTCAGGTTTGACCTGGACCGCCCGTTGACCTGCTGAGGTCAGCATGAGGTCATGCTGACGCCATAATTCATTTTCTGGAATTATTTTATTTCTAAATATTCAGGAAATTTCAGAAAATGCCTAAAACTTCTAAAATTCATAGAAATTCAACCGTAGCTCCAAATTAAATAATTTATATATGAAAAATTATCAGAAAAATTCAAGGAATCCATCTGTACCATTTTCATGCATGTTAGAACAACTTATCACTTCTGTTTAGAGCAAATGAAGTGAATGACATTTAAATAATCACATATGGAGTTTGAATTTGAATCTTGTATTCAAACCAACTTCATTTAATCTGTTGCTAGTTGCATTAGCTCAAAGCACATTCATATTGCCATGTCATGATCATGCATCATATTGTGCATTGCATTGATTGTGTTCCCTTCTGTGTTGCCGGTATTTGTCCCCTCTCGATAGACGTGATACCGACGATGTGATCGTTGACACTAATGAAGACTCAATGCTATCTTTAGAAGTGCCAGGCAAGCAAAACCCCCTTGTTCATTCCGCTAAAAATCCCACTCTCTCGCTCCTGCTCTCTTTTACTACATTAGGACAACAATGACATATTTGATACTTGCTGCGGTAGCTGAACCCCTTTATCCTTTGCATGACCTGTCATTGCCACAGTAAATAGATGAAACCCACTAGCATGAGTAGGAGTTGTTTGAGCCCTGTTGTGCCTACTCATTCATGCTTGTTTGTCATGCCTGCTACTGCTTAGAGTTGAGTCAGGTCTGATTCATCGGGGATGAATCAGAGGCGTGTGAACATGTCCTACTGTGTGTGAGCTAAGTGTGTGAACACGATTTGGTAAAGGTAGCGGTGAGAGGCCATGTAGGAGTACATGGTGGGTTGTCTCATTGCAGCCGTCCTCAGGAACTGAGTTCTGTGTTTGTGATCCATGACCAGCTACTACCACACATTGGAATGCTTAAGTGCCCCTCTCGACTTATTAATCAACATGATCTCTGTCCAGGAGTTGCAACTAGTTTCTGGTGTTTGTAGGTAGTGTTAGTAGTCTACCAAGTGGCACCCGGTACAGGTGGGCTTGGGACAGACTAGGCACAGTGGCACGGTGTACCAAGTGGCACCCGGTTGGTGGGCTTGGGAACCCTGCACACATCGTTTGGGGCCGTGAGCGACACCCCGGCCGGATCTCCTTGCGGATGGAACCCGAATAGGCGATAAACCTGGACTACAGACTTGTTCGGTTAGTCAGGTCGTGGCCGACTCCCTCGCCCAGCTTCCGCTTGAAGGTTGCCGAGGTACATGACGTGTACAGGGCGGTAAGTGGCGGGAGCGTGTGTGAAGAAGTACACCCCTGCAGGGTTAACATCATCTATTCGAATAGCCGGATTCCTCAGATATGGAAACTTGGACCCCTTGTACAGTTCATAGACAAGTGAAAGTGGATACTCTAAAATACGCAAGATAGGCGTGAGTGCTATGGATGGCGTTCTCGTAGGGAGACGGGAACGGATCCATAGTGGTGTATTGATATGGTGAATATGTGGACTCGTGTGCGCCACCTCAAAAGAGTTACATGGCAGTCGTAGTTCAGGATAGCCACTGAGTCAAAGCTGGCTTGCTGCAGTCAAACTCCACCATCCCTTTGTTGATAATGATGCATATGTAGATAGTTCTGATGTAAGTATTGCTGGGTACATTTGTACTCACGTTTGCCTATTTTACGTTTTGCAGAGAGATTTCAGTCTTGCTAGTAGTTCCGCATGGACTTCGACGTTTAGCTTGTTACCTCAGCTACGATCTTGTGCCCCGGCAGGATCTGATAGATAGTCAGGCTTCTCAGCCTTTTTCAGTTATAGATGTCTGTACCCAGACATGATAGCTTCCGCTTGTGCTTTGATTTGTATGCTCTGATTGTTGGGTCATGAGACCCATGTTTGTAATATCTCGCTCCCCGGAGCCTATTGAATATTTACTTGTGTCGTAGAGTCATGTTGTGATGCCTTGTTGTATTTGCACATATCGAGCATATTGTGTGTATGATTGAAATGCTTGGTATGTGTGGGATCTGACTACCTAGTTGTTTATCTTTAGTAGCCTCTCTTACCGGGAAATGTCTCCTAGTGTTACCGCTGAGCCATGGTAGCTTGCTACTGCTCTGGAACACTTAGGCTGGCCGGCATGTGTCCTTCTTCATTCCTGTGTCTGTCCCTTCGGGGAAATGTCACACATTGAGTACCGGAGTCCTGTTAGCCCGCTACAGCCCGGTTTACCGGAGTCCTGCTAGCCCAGTGCTATAGCCCGGACCCACTTGCTGATGACCGACACGTTCGAAGCTGGGTCATGGATGCCTGTCCCTGTAAGTCTGTGCCACTTTGGGTTTACGACTAGCCATGTCAGCCCGGGCTCCTTATCATATGGGTGCTAGCGACACTATCATATACGTGTGCCAAAAGACGCAAACGGTCCCGGGCAATGGTAAGGCGACACCCGTGGGAATACCGTGCGTGAGGCCGCAAAGTGATATGAGGTGTTACATGCTAGACCTATGTGGCATCGAGTCGGGGTCCTGACAGCATGGATAGAAAGGTGAATCCTTATCCCTTTATATGGGCAGACAAAACTAAGCGTCCCCACTTGCCTGGTAAAACTCGCTTGTCCCCCAAGCGCCGCAATTGATGGCGCGGTTGGGTTACCCACGCCCGTATTGATGAGAATCCTGTAATAAGGGGACACGATCTCTGCTTTGACAAGACGTGTCGAAAAAATGCCTCCCGTTATGTGCGGGGCTGGTTAAAAGAAATGGTTTGAATGACCACGGGGCCATGACGTAACGTCATGTTGTCAAAACATAGCGGATTAGATCTGCGAAAACATTATTCTCTCTACGGTGAAATGTGGAACTTATTTTGCAGGTTCGGACACTATCCTCGTATTCAAATTCTTCTGTGATGTATTCGGAGAAGGAACCCTCCTTGCAATGCTGAAGACAACTGCGCGCCGGAATCATCGTCATTGAAGCCTGGTTCAGGGGCTACTGTGGGAGTCCTGGATTAGGGGGTCTCTGGATAGCCGGACTATCTCCATTGGTCGGACTGTTAGACCATGAAGATACAAGATTGAAGACTTTGTATTGTGTATGGATGGGACTCTACTTGGCGTGGAAGGCAAGCTAGGCAATACGTATATGGATATCTCTTCCTTTGTAACTGACCTTGTGTAACCCTAACCCTCTCCAGTGTCTATATAAACCGAACGGTTTTAGTCCGTAGGACAACAATCACAACATACAATCATACCATAGGCTAGCTTCTAGGGTTAAGCCTCTCTGATCTCGTGTAGATCTACTCTTGTAACGCCCATATCATCAATATCAATCAAGCAGGATGTAGGGTTTTACCTCCATCAAGAGGGCCCGAACCTGTGTAAAACTTCGTGTCCCTTGCCTCCTGTTACCATCCGGCCTAGATGCACAGTTCGGGACCCCCTACCTGAGATCCGCCGGTTTTGACACCGACACCGGGCATCTCCACCATGGGATGACCCGTCAGCATACCTGTAGACATAACTCTGTTAGCCGGCTTCTCCGTCGTCCCCTTTTTAAGGGTTCGTTCAAGCACTTACTGAAAATGCCGCGTCGAAGCCGCTTATTCTCCTTCTCGGAGTCCGCAAGCTGGGCCCGAACATCTTTCAGTTCCACGCTCAGCTTGGTATTGGCGTCTTGGAGATTGTTTTTCTCCTGCCTGACCTCAGTCAGCATGAGTTCGCCAGCCTTTAGCTGCCGTACGGCATGCTGGTCCTCTTGATTCTCTCCGGATTCATCTACAATATCTATTGTTAGATCTGCAGCCATGCCGCACCTATATGGTACCTATCATTCTTTGAAACAAATGTTACCTGCTGGGGACTTTTTAGGTTCCTTCAATGCGGCAACAGCGGCCCGTAGTTGGGTCTTGCATTCCTCCAGCTCCTGTGACAGTTGAGTATTCTTCTCTGTAAGAACCTCCACAGTAGATGATCCTTAAATCAGTTCTGCTAACTGTTTCAAGTCTCAGGGGCTACTGATACATATAATCATCAGATTTGCTTACCCGTACATCCCTTACATATTGGTCCGTAGCTCTGGCTAGACCATTTTGAGCAGCACAGAGATACGCGTCTCCAGAATTGAAGGCATCAAATGCCTCTGGGGAGAAGCAAGCGTCATGGAGTACGGCTCGGCGACGCCTATGATTCATGGCGCTCTCCACTTCTAAATTTGTAGGGGATAGTCTAACTGCATCCTCTATAGGAGGAGTATTCGGCGTCTTCCCCATGTCGGCTTCCGCCTCTATGTCCTGTCCTGGAGCCCGACTGGTGGAAGCATGATCGGCAGCCTCACCGGACATATTCTGGCGAGCGTTTTTTCTATTAAAGAAACATGGACGTCATTACGTTTTGAGAAAGACGACAACCACGGAGTGGGGTTTTTGTCATACCTCTGCGCCGGCGTCTCCTTCCTGACTGCCTTCCTTTTTGGCCTGCCCGGCCTCGGTGCCTCTTGTTGGCGAGTTGCTGCGGGTTCGGCACGGCGTCCCGAAGGCCTTCCATGTAAAACACCATATGTATATGGTAGGTGAAGTGTCTAAAAGGGGATCCTAGTTTTTGGAGTTGGGATTTTTGTTTTTTATTATGTACGACGCAGGAAGTAGTCCGGGATAGTCGGTCGTAATGGACAACATGGCGTCATCACAGCTTAATTGATAGAACTGCCGGTCTATCAGCTCCACGAATATGTCCGGATCTTCTTCGAGTCCGGGACCAAAGGCCCGGTCAGGGTCCTCTGGTTGTGAGGATGGCCTGTTGACCTCCCTTATGGCTTTTCACAGTTCCTGCCGCCCAATGGCAAGGTGCATACCTACGACAAAGAATGCGGGAAGAATGGGAGTAGGGAGATATAACTCATCCAGCTTGGAGGTTGTACATAGAGAATCCATCCCGTGGCTTGATGCGGATGAACTCCTCTTCCTCTCCCTTGAACAACTCGGACAGAATTTTTGCTAAAGCGGCATCGTTGTCCGGACCCTTACGCCCGCAACGGGTGGCATCATCTTCCCCATTAAAACACCATAGGGGGTGCCCTCGATATTGAAGTGGCTGCACTCCCCGCATTATGCATATTGACATAACCTCGATTATTGTCAATCCTGCTTGAGCCAGCGCTTTAATCCGGTTCATCAGGTAAAGGACTTCTCCGTTGTCTTCCTCCTGGGGCTCCGTGGGCGCCAACTTCGGCGTTTCTTCACAGGAGCATTGTTGAACTCAGGAAAACCACGCCGAACAGGGTCCGGAAGGGGGATGTCCTCCATATAAAACCATTCCGAAGGCCAGTCTTCGGACGTCTTCTTCGGAGTACCGAACATGTATCCGATTTCGGCGATGCGCCATATGTCAGCTCTGCCCACTTGATAAAGTGACCCCTTATGTGTGCGGGGGACGAGGCAAAATAACCTTTTCCACAGCTCGAAATGAGCCTCGCAGCCTAGGAATAACTCGCAAAGGGCAACATAGCCGGCGATGTGTAATATGGAAGCATGGGTGAAATTATGCAGTTGGAGGCCGTAAAACTCCAAGAGCCCGCCGAGGAACGGATGAATTGGAAATCCGAGTCCCCTTAATAAATAAGGAACAAGGCATACCCGCACCCCCGTAGAGGGGCTGGGGAAGCTCTCCGCTTGCTCCCCGCCATTGTAGGTGGCGAGCCCGGCTTGGACGGGAACCATATACGCTGGAGGGAGGAATCCCTTAGTCTGCAGTTCGACTAATCGACTGTGTGGGACTAAACACCTCTCCCAATCACCGGGCTTAGGGCTACGGGGGTGGGAGGAGGAGCTGCGGAGGTTGGCCATGATGGAGTGGATTTTTCCGAAGCGCGCTCCGATGGATTCTCGCTGGGGGAGGATGATATGGATTGGATCTAAGAATCCCCATCCCTTTAATAGACAAATTATTTATCTGGCTAGGGGGCGAATGTAAAAATGCCCTGGCGCCTCGTATTCATTCGAGACGTGGAAGATAGCCCTTATTGGGCGCAGAAGCCAAGAGGTCCAACATTTATGGGGCAGGACACTACTTAACAAACGTTCGAAATTTGGAGAATAACCCGCCTTGCAATAACGAAGACAACACTGTGTGCCGGACTCATCGTCATTGAAGCCTGGTTCGGGGGCTACTGAGGGAGTCCTGGATTAGGGGGTATCCGGACAGCCGGATTATATCATTTGGCCGGACTCTTGGACTATGAAGATAAAAGATTGAAGACTTCGTCCCGTGTCCGGATGGGACTCTACTTGGCGTGGAAGGCAAGCTAGGCCATACGAATATGTATATCTCCTCCTTTGTAACCGACCTTGTGTAACCCTAGCCCCCTCTGGTGTCTATATAAACCGGAGGCTTTTAGTCCGTGGGACAACATACAATCCCATAGGCTAGCTTTTAGGCTTTAGCCTCTCTGATCTCGTGGTAGATCTACTCTTGTACTAATCATATTATCAAGAATAATCAAGAAGGACGTAGGGTTTTACCTCCATCAAGAGGGCCCGAACCTGGGTAAAACATCGTGTCCCCTGCCTCCTATTACCATCTGCCTTAGACGCACAATTCGGGACACCCTACCCTAGATCCGCCGGTTTTGACACCGACAGAGGGGCTCGGGAGGAGGTGTAGAGGTATCCTCTCACGTCCCGTCTTCATCTCCATATTCAACCCATCACCATCGTGAGAGGGTGTGGTCGCGGCCGTCCTTCTGCGGCGGCGACCAGGTCCACCTCCCGCAAGAGAGCCGCGGCGGTCAAGGAAGAGCCAGATGCCCACGGCGGAGGCCATGCTTGAGGCGGACGTGCTGGACGGGGCCGCGGTCGGCAAGGCGGTCAACGCTGAGGCGACCGCGGAAGGGGGACACCCGTGTCGTCACCATCTCTGCCACCATCTCCTCCTGCTTCGTCGAGCGGTCATGCTGGGGATACGGCGCTCGAGTTCATCCTACAGTTGTTCAAGCAACCGCATAGCCACCTCCGCCTTCCGGAGGCGTTCGCGAGGGTGCTGGAGATCGACCATCCGTCGAGGCTAAGGCTTCATATGAAGGGGTGTTGCAATGGCGACATGTGGGTGAACATAAGGTTCCCCACTCCTCATGTAATGCTTCTTCGTCGGGGTTGGAAAACTTTTGCACATGCCCAATGCTTGATGAAGGGGCACGTTCTCCTCTTAAAGTTAGTGGACAATGACATGCTCTCCATCAAGGTCTTCGGGCGCTTGGGACACGGGCTAGGGTTTTGCGCGGAGAGCTCGATCGACGACGAGGGCTCCTCCTTGAGCGACGGTGATGGGGCGGGGACCAGCGGGGATGACGACGTGGGCTGGTCTAACTAGACATCGGGCGCCCCATCCCTAGGCGGCGCCGGTAGCAGCACCATCTGCACCTGGCCTCCTGCCCAGCAGGATGATCTGCCGGGGGCGGGGTAGTTTTTGGCGGTGGCTCCTCGAGCCAGCTCCTTGAAATCGTCAGGGATGTCGCTTCTGGCGGCTAGCGGTGGTGGGCCAGAGAAGACGAAGAAGGCGGATGGCGGGCCGTCAAGTCGGAGTATGATGGCATCGACGCCTTCGTCGTGTATTGCCGGCCCACTGCCTCATCTTTCAGCTTCTTCCCGGCACCGTCATGACCAGATTTCTTCTAGGCAAGAAAGGGATTACGGGCATCTTATCTTTTTTTTAGACTTTAAGCCTGTGGGCACTTGTCGAATTTAAACTTTGCAACCCCTTTCTCATGTTCTCATTCCGTATGAACTATACTTGTTTAATCAACTTGTAAAAGGGTGTTTGCCGGGTTATTTTGTGCGTGGGAGAAGCCCACACCATGGAGCGAGTCCTTGTTATCTTAAATAAACAACATCGCCCGGTGACAAACCTTGTCGTCCTCCTGCCTTATACCACGACTAAACCCACGCCCTTGACGGGGAGCAGGGATAAAGTAGGATCGGGCTCCTCGCTTGTTTCCTTTCCACTGCAACTACAACCAGATTCCGGCTCGAAAGGGATTTCAGGCATAGGAAGCAGGGAGCATGGTGGCATAGGAACGAACGAAGTTTTGTACGTTCAAGTTTCATACGGAAGCGCATAGAGGGGGAGAGGAAACATATCTGAATTTGCAGTCCCCGGTAACCTTGGCTTTCCGGGGTCGAGGGTACCGATCCGCTCTCTTCCCTTCAAACGACTCCGCAGAAATGCATGTGCTGCCTGTGAACAAAGAATGGACTGGAAGATATAGGAAGACACGAACTTGACCTCTATGCTAAGGGTTAGCTGCCGTCAAGCACTATCAACCCTAACATAGGGAGAGAGACTAAACCTAACATGCATGCTAAATCTAGGGCACCAGTGCTTCATTTATTTATTTATTGCTCAGGGTCAGGACCTGGCTTTGTATAAAGGGTTACATGCCTTGCCGGCAAGGCTTGTACAAAAAGTGGTCTGTCGGGAGGCCCGACAACCGTGCCTTATGGGTAAAACTTGCAAAGATGTTCGATGTTCCAGGAGTTTCTCACTAGAATTCTATCTTCGGTCTCCAGGTAGACTGCACCGGGCCTAGTGAATCGTACTAACAAATAAGGGCCTTCCCACTCTGGCATCAACTTGTTGGAATTCTTGGCGGACTGAACTCGCCAACGAACAAGGTCGCCCTCCTCAAGGCTTCGGGCATGAACCTTGCGGCTATGATAGCGGTGCAAGGCTTGATGGTAGCGAGCAACTCGCACAACAGCTCGAAGATGATCTTCCTCAAGGAGTGTCGCATCATCTTGGCACAACTGCTCTTGCTCAAGATCATCATAAGCGAGCACTCGATGTGACCCGTATATGAGTTCCGTGGTGAGAACTGCTTCTGCCCTGTATACCAGGGCCGGCAACGGGTGTCTGGCCAGTGGCTCTTTTAGGTGTTGTCCTCATTGACCAAAGAACTGTTGGCAACTCATCAATCCAGCGCCTTCCGCACTTGTGCATCCCGTCAAAAGTCCTGGTCTTCAGGCCTTCCAATACTTCTGCATTCGCCCTCTCGGCCTAGCCGTTATTTCTGGGATAAGCAACAGAAGCAAAACAAACCTTGCCGCCGAGGTCTTGGATGTATTGCATGAAGGTGCGGCTCGTGAACTGCGTGCCGTTGTCGGTGATGACTCTGTTTGGCACACCAAAACGGTAGACTAGCCCCTTGAAGAACTTGACGGCAGATTGTGCTGTCACCTTCCTTACTGGCTTCACTTCCGGCCACTTTGTGAACTTGTCGATTGCGACATACAAGTACTCAAAGCCCCCAATAGCACAGGGAAAGGGGCCCACTATGTCGAGCCCCCAGACCGAAAAATGGCCAGGAGAGAGGGATTGTCTATAGAGCTTGGGCTAGTCGATGAAGCTTCTTTGACTGGAACTGGCATGCTTCACACATGGTGACTAGGGCATTTGCATCCTGGAGAGCTGTGGGCTAGAAGAAACCTTGCCGGAATGCTTTGCTGGCAAGGGACGTTGACCCTATGTGGGAGCCACACACGCCGCCATGTATCTATGCCAAGAGCCTCAGTCCGTCTACCCGAGGAATGCACTTCAATTACACGATGTTCGTTCTCCTTCTGTATAGGGCATTTTCCATGAACTGGTAGATGCTGGACTGACGAGCTACTTTCTCTGCCTCTTCCTGTTCCTCAAGGAGCTCCCCTATTTGGAGGAACCGGACAGTGTCATGTTCCCATGCCGGAGCCTGGGGCTCGACGACAAGGACTATAGGCTCATCTTCGGTCGTAGGGGCAGTCGCCTCTATGGTCAGGGCCTGGGGTCCTGCCAGAGGTTGCCGCTCCTCGGCAAGCCTGGTATTCTTGGCAACTTCCTTGGCTACGGACCCTGGGAGCTCAGCGAGAAAGTACTTGCCGGGGCCTGCATTCCTTCGCTTGTTATGTCCTGCTGATGTTTCAATGGATGGCTGAGTTAATTGAAGCACAAAGGTAGCTGGTTTCATACGCAACTTCATGGCAGCGCGCTTCGATAGGTCGTCCGTGATGCTATTCTTTGCTCGGGGAACATGCTCTGCTTGTAGACCGTCAAAACGCTCCTCCAACTTACTCACCTCATCCACATAGGCCTCCATCAACGAGCTCTAGTAATCCTTGTTGATTTGCTTGACAACGAGCTGCTAATCACCTCTGATGATGAGCTTCCTGATTCCGAGGTCTGCCGCGATCCTAAGACCGGTAAGCAATCCCTTGTACTCCGACGTGTTGTTTGCTGATTTTTCTTGGGGAAAGTGCATCTAGACTACGTACTTGAGGCGGTCTCCGGTGGGTGCGATGAGTAGCACGGTGGCACCAGCATCTTGCAGCGAGAAGGCCCCATCAAATTACATAATCCAGTCACGGCCCGTCTCCTTGCCGGGAAGGGTGGTCTCTTGAATCTCCTCATCGGGAATTGATGTCCATTCTGCGATGAAATTTCCCAAGGCTCGGCTCTTAATCGATGAAGTACTTTCGAACTTGAGGCCAAAGCTCTATAGCTCCAACGCCCACTCCACTATCCTCCCAGTCACATCTGGGTTGTGCAAGATTCATTGCAAAGGGAGGCGGGTGACAACGGTGATCTCATGTGCTTGGAAATAGTGGCACAGCTTTCTCAAGGACATGAGGAGGCCGAAAAGTAGCTTCTGCATTCCAGAATATCTCGATCTAGCCCCCTGCAAGAGAGAACTGACAAAATAAACTGGGTGCTGCACCACCTTTTTCTTCTGTCCAACTTCGCCTATCTGTATAGATTCTGTCTTGCCGGGACCGGGCCTTGCCGGGGGTTTCGCTTTGCTGGTGTCATGCCTTGCTGGGGGGAGCCCCAGCCCGTCATTCGACGGCTCTGCCGCTACTGTTGCTTCTCCCTCAAGTTCTCTCTACGCCACTAGCACAACACTGACCGGCCTGGCAGCGCTGCCTCTACCTCCAGAGTCCATTTCATTGGACCGGCCTTTTTCAAAACTTTGAAAAAGGGGAGGGCGCGCTCAGCAGATTTGGAGATGTACCTACTGAGGGCAGCAACACATCCGGTGAGCCTACAGACAACTTTGACCCGTCTTGGCGCTTCAATCTGCTCGATCGCTTTGATCTTGTTAGTGTTTGCTTCGATTCCATGTTGAGACACAAAGAACCCCAGAAGCTTGCCGGATGGGACGCCGAACAAGCACTTCTCTGGGTTGAGCTTGGGGTTGATCTTGCGCAGGTTTGCAAATGTCTCTTCTAGGTCTTGCACGAGCATGGCCTTGTCCTTGGTTTTGACGACTATGTCATCCATACAAGCTTCCATATTTCTATGGAGCTAGGGTTCAAAACCAATTGGGACTGCACGGGCAAATGTCGAACCAGTGCTCTTCAACCCAGAAGGCATCCATACAAAGCAGTACATACCACATGGGATGATGAACGGGGCATTTTCCTCATCTTCCTTCATCATGAAGATCAGGTGGTACCCTGAGTAGGCATCGAGGAATGACATCAGGTCACACCCGACAATGGACTCCACTATCTGGTCAATGCGTGGCAAGGGGGAAGGATCCTTTGGAGAGGCCTTATTGATATCTGTGTAATCAATACACAGCCTCCACTTCCCGTTTGCCTTACGCACTACCATTGGATTAGCCAACCACGAGGGGTGGAGCACTCCTCTGACCAAGCCTGCCGCCTCCAACTTCCTGATCTCTTCGATGATGAACTCTTGTCACTCCAAAGCTTGCTTCCCGACCTTCTGTTTGACGGGCCGCGCATGAGGACATATATCAAGATGGTGCTCAATCACCTCCCTAGGAACGCCGGGGATGTCGGATGCTTGCCATGCAAACACATCGACATTCGCCTATAGGAAGGTGACGAGCGCGATTTCCTATTTGCGGTCGAGGGTGGAGCTTAGAGTAAAAGCCCCGCCCGTGTCGTCCTCCTTGACGGGCACCTTCTTAGTCTCTGGTGATGCTACCTTGGATTTCTTGCTGTTGCCGGTGGAGCTCTCTGGCATGTACTTGACGGGAGCGCAGCACCCCGAAGAGGCGCGCTTGTCGAAGTGGGTGCAAGAGGTCTTCCCAGAAGAGGTCTCGTCGAATGGGGTCTTGCCAGCAAAGACCTTGCCGGCTTTCTTTCTTCCCGGTGCTACAGTGGTAGGAGCAAGTACCTTGACGGCAGTTGCTGCAACTACCTCTCGGTAGAGTTGGTCGGCGCAAATGAGCGCGTCTTTCTTGTCAGAGGGGACGGTGATGATGGTCAGCGGCCCCTGCATCTCCAACATGTTGTAGTCGTAGGGTGATGCCGGCATGAACTTGGCAAGCGCTTGGCGGCCAAGGATTCCATTGTAGGGCAAGGTGATCTCAGCGACGTAAAAAACGATCTTTTCCGTCCTATAGTTCAGCACGCTCCCAAACATAATAGGTAGCATGAGTTTACCTTTTGGCTGACTGGTTCCCGGGTTGACCCCTTGAAAGGTTCCCGTCTCCTCGAGATCTTCATCAGGAATCTGCAGCCTCTTGATCACTGCGGGCGAGTTCAAGTTCAGACTGGCCCCACCATCAACCAGCACTTTCATCACCTTGAGGTTGCGTATTGTTGGTAAAACCAACTGCGGCAAACACCCGACCGCAGTTGTGCGATCAGGGTGATCCTCGGTGTCAAAAATGATAGGCATGCTGGACCACTTCAGGGGCTTATGGGCAACGAACGATGGCTTCGCCGCAGTGACCACACGCGCCCACTGCTTCAGTTGGCGGTGAGAGGTATGCAACAAGGCGCCACCGTCGATGCACATAGCCTCTATAGCTTTCTATAACTCGTGCTCGCCGGACTCATCGTCCTCGTCATGATCATCATCTTCCTCCTTCTTGTCGCGGCCCCGAGCGGGCCTCTCTTGTTGACCATCTTTGCCACGACGACCCCCTTGGCCGCCACGCTTCTTGCCGGACCCCTCAACACCATCTTGAGCTTCCTCCTTGTCCCACCTTTCATATTCAGCTTTCTGCTTTTCCGCAAGCAGCTCAACCTGTCGGCAGTTCTGGAGGTTATGGCCCTTGGTGCGATGGATCTTGCAGTATTGCTTGTTGAAGTTTCATGGATTGTCGGTAGCCGCCAAGGCCCGGCAGGCGGCACACCTAGCAACCTCCTTGCCGGGGTGGTCCGCCTTAGTCTTCTTGGGGCGTCAGGGTCGCCGGATCCCTCAACGGCAAGCATGGTCTTGGCCTTGCGCTTCCTTTTGCAGCGTCGACCCTTCTTCGCCGGGGCGGCGACGTCTTCATCCGTGGATTCGGTTTCCGCGCCGGCGTCTTCGCCGGGCTACTTCCTTCCTTCCTCAGCCCGAGCAAATCTATCAGCTAGAACATAAAGTTCGGCTACATCCTTGACTGTCAGGACCCCGACTCAATGCCACATCGATCTAGCATGTAACACCTCATATCACTTTGCGGCCTCACGCACGGTATTCCCACGGGTGTCGCCTTACCTTTGCCCGGGACCGTTTGCGCCTTTTGGCACACGTATATGACAGTGTCGCTAGCATCCATATGATAAGGAGCCCGGGCTGACATGGCTAGTCGTAAACCCAAAGCGGCACAGACTTACAGGGACAGGCATCCATGACCCAGCATCGAACGTGTCGGTCATCAGCGAGTGAATCCAGGCTGTAGCACTGGGCTAGCAGGACTCCGGTGAACCGGGCTGTAGCAGGGCTAACAGGACTCCGGTATTCATCGCGTGACATTTCCCCGAAGGGACAGACACAGGAACGAAGAAGGACACATGCCGGCCAGCCTAAGTGTTCCGGAGCAGTAGCAAGCTACCATGGCTCAGTGGAAACACTAGGAGACATTTCCCGGTAGGAGAGGCTACTAAAGATAAACAACTAGATGGTCAGATCCCACACATACCAAGCATTTCAATAACATACACACAATATGCTCGATATGTGCAATACAACATGGCATCACAAAATGACTCTACGACTCAAGTAGTTTATTCAATAGGCTCCGAGGAGCGAGATATTACAAACATGGGTCTCATGACCCAACATTCAGAGCATACAAATCAAGCACAAGCGGAAGCTATCATGTCTGAGTACAGACATCTATAAATGAAAAAGGCTGAGAAGCCTGACTATCTACCAGATCCTGCCGAGGCACAAGATCGTAGCTGAGGTAACAAGCTAAACGTCGAAGACCACGCGGAAATACTAGTGAGACTGAAGTCTCTCTGCAAAAACATAAAATAGGCAAACGTGAGTACAAATGTACCCAGCAAGACTTACATCAGAACTAACTACATATGCTTCATTATCAACAAAGGGGATGGTGGGGTTTAACTGCAGCAAGCCAGCTTTGACTCGGTGGCTATCCTGAACTACGACTGCAAGTAACTCTTTTGAGGTGGCGCACACGAGTCCACATATTCCCCATATCAATACACCACTATGGAATCGCTCCCGTCTCCCTACGAGAACGCCATCCATAGCACTCACGCTTATCTTGCGTATTTTAGAGTATCCACTTTCACTTGTCTATGAACTGATATAAGCAACCCAGAGGTCCTTTTCCGTGGACACGGCTATTCGAATAGATTAGGTTAACCCTGCAGGGGTGTACTTCTTCACACACGCTCTCACCACTTACCGCCGTTTACACGACATGTACTCGGCAACCTTCAAGCGGAAGCCCAACGTGGGTGTCGGCCACGGCCTGCCTAAACACTCAAGTCTCTAGTCCAGGTTTATCGCCTATTCGGGTTCCATCCATGAGGAGATCCGGCCGGAGTTTCGCTCACAGCCCCAAACGATGTGTACAGGGTTCCGTGACACCAAACGGGTGCCCGGTTTACCCGGCCACGTGCCTACCGCATCACAGCCCACCCCTACGGTCAGCGCTGTCCACGGCCTCCAGCATACTACAAACACCAGAAACTACTTGCAACTCCTGGACAGAGGACAAGGGTGATTAAGAAGCCGAGCAGGGTCCATTGGTTTCGGGCCCAATGCGTGGTAGTAGCTGAATCATGGATCACAAACACAGAACTCAGTTCCTGAGGACGGCTGCAATGAGACAACCCACCATGTACTCCTACATGGCCTCTCACCGCTACCTTTACCAAATCGTGTTCACACACTTAGCTCACACACAGTAGGACATGTTCACACACCTCTGATTCATCCCCGATGAATCAGACCTGACTCAACTCTAAGCAGTAGCAGGCATGACAAACAAACATGAATGAGTAGGCACAACAGGGCTCAAACAACTCCTACTCATGCTAGTGGGTTTCATCTATTTACTGTGGCAATGACAGGTCATGCAGAGGATGAAGGGGTTCAGCTACCGCAGCAAGTAACAGATGAATCGGTGTTGTCCTAATGCAGTAAAAGAGAGCAGGAGCGAGAGAGTAGGATTGTATCGGAATGAACAAGGGGGTTTTGCTTGCCTGGCACTTCTGAAGATAACATTGAGTCTTCATCAGTGTCAACGATCACATCATCGGTATCACGTCTATCGAGAGGGGACAAATACCGGCAAATACAGAAAAGACACGATCAATGCAATGCACAATATGATGCATGCTATGACATGGCAATATGAATGTGTTTTGGGCTAATGCACCTAAAACCAGATTAAATGAAGTTGGTTTGAATACAAGATTCAAATTCAAACTCCATATGTGGTTATTTAAATGTCATTCACCTCATTTGTCCTAAACAGTAGTGATAAGTTGTTCTAACATGCATGAAAATGGTACAGATGGATTCCTTGAATTTTTCTGATAATTTTTCATATATAATTTATTTAATTTGGAGTTACGGTTAATTTTCTATGATTTATTGAAGTTTTAGGCATTTTCTGGAATTTCAGAATTAAATTAAATCCAGAAAACACTTATTGCGTCAGCCTGACATCATCATGACGTCAGCAGGGTCAACCGAGCGCCTCCAGGTCAAACCTGACCAGTGGGGTCCACAGGTCAAACCTGACCAGTGGGTCCCAGGGCTGTTTAGTGTCAATGGCAGGTGGGGCCGGGTCAAAGGCCACGTCAGCAGAGTCAATGCTGACGGGTGGGGCCACTGGATTAGTTTAAAACTAAACAGAAACTAATCTATGATTAATTAGCAGGTGTGGCCCTGCTGTCAGTGTCTATTAAACTAACTAATATTTAGTTAATACTAATCCTAGCCTAATTAGCCGGGCGGGGCCCGCAGGTCAGTG
Organism: Triticum aestivum; assembly: GCF_018294505.1. Lineage (NCBI taxonomy): Eukaryota > Viridiplantae > Streptophyta > Magnoliopsida > Poales > Poaceae > Triticum > Triticum aestivum. Next base: position 295,254,168 of record NC_057797.1, on the reverse strand, counting down.
AGAGAGAGAGAGGGGGGGGTCAAACCCGGGTCAAATGGCCCAAACAGGCCGGCGGCTCAACGCCGGCGGCAACAGGCACGGCGGAGGGCTTCGGGATCGCTCCTCTGGCCACCAAAAGCGTGGCGGAGGGCATCTACGCGTTGCCCGTGCTCGTCCGCATCGAGCAGTGCAAGCAGCAGTGGCTATGGCGGCCCGTAGCGACGACAATGGCGACAAGTGTGGTGGCCGGAGCTCGATGGTGCACGGGCGCAGGGCTATGGCTCGCCCTCGAGGGAACCAGGTAGCTAGGCCGCATCTAGGGGGCCCAGGGAGCACGGTGGATAGCACAGCTGGGCGTGGTAAGCTCAGCGGTGAGCAGGAGGTCGGCCATGGCGGACGGCGGCCTCGGGAGCTCGTGGGGCGGTGGCTAGAGGAAGCTAGCGAGAGGGGAAGGTGAGGGGAAACGTAGGAGAGCTCACGGAGGGGCTAGCGGAGGAGACGACGAAGTCGGGGAAGTTCTGGACGCGCCGAATCGGTGGAGTCGATCTCCGGGCACCGGAGGTGAATACGACGATGCTCCGGTCGACTGCGGCCTCCTCTGGTCGCGTGCGTCGTGTGGGTAGCTTCACGGGGTTAGGGCGGAGCTCAGGGATGCATAGCGGGAGCGAGGGGGTGGCTGTGGCCCCGGTAACGGCGTCGGCGGCGATGGGCTCCGCTCGGGCGCGTGCAGGGAGGGAAGCAGAGGAGGGAACGGGGTCCAAGGGAGGAGAGGGGAGGTGCAGGGGGCGAGGGAAGTGCGTGGCGTCACCAGAGGGCTTGGGGAGGAAGCAGGAGGTGGCCAGAGCGGGCTGGAGGTGGCGCGCACGGCGGCGTCGCGGTGTCCGCGTCCTTCTGGCGAGGAGGAAGACGACAGGGGAGTAGCGGTGGCGGGCTGGGCCGGCCAGGGGGGGGGAGCTGGGCCGGCTGGTGGGCTGCACGAGTGAGGCCAGGTATGTCCTTCTCCCTCTTATTTTTGTTCTGTTTTATTTTTTTCTATTTCTGCAATTTGTTTTTGATTTGTTTTAAATATCAAATCATTTTATAAAATCCTGGAAATAATTATGGGTGCTTTCTGAATTATTCCAGTGACCCTTATCAATTTCCAACATTTATTTGAGCATTTAAATTATTTATAGTATTTAAATGCCCAAAGTCAGATACAATATGATTTAATTCAAAAATCCAAAAATGACCTAAGGATATATTCATCATTTTTGGCAGAGGTTTCCACCTTAACCAGAAATCATGAACTTTTCTTAGGGCCTTTTGGGTTTATTGAAAAGATTTTAACTTACCCTAGTTGAGTTGATTTAATGCTAGGGTTTGAACACCCCCATTTCAAGTTCATTCAAAAGTTAAACATGATGCACACATGAGGCTAGGCTAGAGCAATGCCAGAAGCTAGGGATGTGACAACTCACCCCCACTAAACAAGAATCTCGCCTCGAGATTCAGGCGTAGGGTAAGGTGAAGGGTAACGCGGACTAGTATAATCTTCACGATCCAGGGTGCACTTCATAGGAACGTTGATTCGAACACCATCTTTGTCTTGTCGTCTTGCTCTGAGAACTCCAGCTAATCATGAAAAGAAGAGGAAAGGAAAACTCTAGAAGGATCGGTCCTCTCAAAGGTCGAACAACTCAGGATTAACTCACGGAATGAGACATAGAACCATCTCTCGGTTGAGACACGAGATACACATCAAGAGGGGGGGGGGAAGAAACGGATGACGAAGGTTCACTAGGTAGACAACAATTCCACACCTAAGAAGGTGGTAAACGATTGTCAACGTAGCGAGGAGTTGAGTTGCCATGATACCACGACGAAACATCCTGGAGGAGGGTGATTCGTAGATTATTATCTTAAGTGGCAAAAAGAATTACTTTTGATTCAGAGATCATTGGAACTCTTTATACCAGCCTAAGGTAATCACAAGCGATCATTTGGAGGGGGTCAGTAGAATGGCATACTCGGACTTGGATGATGTGGATTACCTTGTTGAAGACAACGTAATGGATGAATTTGCTTATCACCGGAGATGGGAGAGACCCATGGTAGAATGGCACATTGGCGGTGCAAGCTGGGAACAAAATGCAAATGCTGGGAATGATTCTGGTAACTAGGGAAGAACCCAACAATAAAGAGTGAATTCACTGTTGGAGTGGTTATAGCATAACCGAAGAATCTGGGGCAATCCCAGCTAGTGCCGATGATAAGACGTAGCGCTTGTGCGTGCTCTCAAGAACTTAAGCATTTCCACATTCATCAAGGTTTTACCAACATCCGTGTCAAGGGTCCGGTAGCACAACTTACTACCATGATGAATGGTGATGGAGGATGCAGATGCAAAGGAAGATAACACTTTCTCAGTTTTCACCTTAGCGAGGCCAAGGAAACAAAATCTGGATGATCGACCGAGAGACATTTAGCACTCCGCTTCTAATGTTCTCCTTGACGTGCTAGTGTATCCCATTCATAGATATGGTTTGATAACTAGAACATCAAGTAAAAGGTCGGACATCGGGAACACAATAATCATAAGGCACAACTAGGGAGTAAATCCTACGAAGTCCTTATGGGAAGGTGGCCAACTGCTTCAATCAAGATACCACAATAATAGGTCCTTCGGCTGGGTGGTGCTGGCCACGACATCCACTTTACCGGTTATCGAGGGACCAATATTATAGTTCTTGGGAAATGTTCCAAACCATCATATCTGCCTGAGATTCAGATCTGGTTGGTGTCAGGATATTCCAGACTCATCGAGTCTAGGAAGAAAACGAAAGTTTGCAACACAAATCGACGAGATGACGTTGCGGGATTCTCGGGAGATGAACTACGATAGCAAGCTCCAAAACATGAGCTGGTTCTGCTACAAACATGTGAACATGTTGTCCAAGACAAGCATGATCACAAGGTAGTCTTATAATAAAACACTACCGAGTTCAGGAGGGGGAACCATCATTAATGACATCGAAGTCTCCACGCGTGGAAGTCCAAAGAGTTCACCTTGGACAGACTCCTTTATCTTTGAACAACTCAATCAGTGGCTTGGTGTGCTAGGATATACATATAGAATGGAGGTTGCAAATCTCCAGACCACAGAATACTTCGCACGTATGCATGACTGACTTGGGATGATTCCAGAGGAAGCAAAACTAACTTTCTCAAATTCACGGCGGCATCTTTCACCAAATGCACGTGTATAAAAGGAAGTCACTCCTTTCATCAACAAATACTTCATGAGCTAGCATGAAGAAAATGCTTTCAAAAGTTTCCAACACTAGCTTAATGTCCAACAAAATTATGGAGGAGATAAGGATGTTGTCAATGGGCTCAACAACAATTCATCTGGGTTTCCTTTTAAAAGGAATTCCATAGTTAAGTGAACAAGTGATAGCATTGGTCAGGCCAAAGATGTAATGGTGTATGCTCGAGGGATCAACCACGAACAAGACAACATTACGAGCATCATTGGTATTGATTTGATTTGACGATAGCCCACACTCAAATCAAAGGATTGATAAGGCAATAGGTCCAGCAACTGATCACAGGGACCAACCGATGAAGATATCATCTTTCTTCAACACACACTACACAAGAATATCCCTTTGGAACGAACTAAGTCAGGCAAGCTTTTACCTTCCAACTCTCCAAGTTGTTGTCTAGCTTAACCAACTAGCTCAGGGATATCCATCACAGATTCTTGGAGAAAGGGTGGTTTACAATAAACCAACTTGATCACGAGCTCAACATAGCGGTCAGGTGACAACCTGGTAGTACTTCCGAGAAGATCTTCGGAAAATCACGAACCACCGATATGTTACTAAGCTCGAGAACAATCTTGCTTTTCGGGGCAAGATGATATGATCAAGTGAGCGAGGGCTTGACAAGATCCTAATTCATCAATCGAAGGGTGCACCGAAATAAGGACTAGGTAGCACGATCAGTCTTAGAAGGATGATTCAAAAACCAACATACTAAGAATGAAATTATTATCCTTTAACTACCAAGCAACGAGGTTGCTGGGAGTATTGATCTCACACATCACAACTCATTTGTCGGTATTCCGGTTGCATCAACACGAGGGCCGAGGAATGACTAATGATGGTGAGAAGTATCACTGTACCAAGAGTTCATAGGATGGTGTGCAATTCCTATAACAATCTCGATATAGAATAAGGTAATACTCCAAGGTAGAACAGAACCAAAAGCTGGATTAGCAATTAGATCTGCGGAGCACAACTTCTTTGACCCAATCCTGGATATGGAAGAGGTACTGGAGTTTGTTTCTCCAAGTCATTCAGGACAGAATGGCTTGACGGACCACAAGAGTAATAGGCATCGATAAACGAACGCACGCATACTCTTGACTATCAATTGATAGACGAGGGTCAGAATGCAACTACGGAGAACAACTCAAAGGAACATATAATTTTCTGAGTTGTGGATGCATAGATTAGTATGTCGAACCAAGTTCAACATATTTCTTCCGGATAACCCATGCAGAAAGGTAGAACTGGCAGAGTCACGATTTATGAATGGAGAACTCCTCAAGAGTACTCTAATTGTGATCTTTTGATCCAATAAACATCTGCCATAAGCGGTTCATAGTATTTGGAAGAAGGAAATACCACGGACCTCGAGGACTATCGCAAAGTTACTAATATCCTGAAGGAACTAGCAAACACTATCAACATGAAGTAAGTAGAGTGAATCTCGGGTTCAAAGCCCAAGGAATAGAATACCTACTACTAAGTGGCATCACGGGATGCTTTCGAGAATAAAAGCCAGAATCATCACACTGGGGATCACAAAACATTGCTAGATTACTAGGTGACTCCCTAAACACCTAGGGCCATAATAGTATCTCCAACATATATGTCAAGGTAACGGAGTACCTCAACTCACTGATTAGTGTGGTTAATCTGGCCCATGGGAACATTGAAACAGGAAGAAAGGATTTGCAATTGCATCAGACTACTTAGAAACCTGGTATGACTCGGACAGCATAACGGCTATAAATGCTCAGAAAAGATTTGAGACATTCACAAAAATGGTGGCATAACCACTCAGAAGCACAATATCAAGGTCTCGAGATCAATAATTAACATACAGAAGTAGTAGGAACTGAAACGAGGCTTAAGTCCAACAATCTTATAAGTCTACGGATTAGTAACACGTGATCCTGATGGAAAGAAAAGATAGCCTAGTTCTTAATCCCCGCAGGAAAGATAAGATGACTCAGATCAGAAGGCATAAGGTATAAGGAGTAAAAAGAGCCTTACGTTCCATCCCACAATCAATTCCCTTATATAACTAAAGAATTTCTAGACTCAACTTCGACCAGTATGGCTTGGTAATCCTACAGGCAGTCAAGCTCTGATACCAACGCTGTCAGGACCCCGACTCAATGCCACATCGATCTAGCATGTAACACCTCATATCACTTTGCGGCCTCACGCACGGTATTCCCACGGGTGTCGCCTTACCTTTGCCCGGGACCGTTTGCGCCTTTTGGCACACGTATATGACAGTGTCGCTAGCATCCATATGATAAGGAGCCCGGGCTGACATGGCTAGTCGTAAACCCAAAGCGGCACAGACTTACAGGGACAGGCATCCATGACCCAGCATCGAACGTGTCGGTCATCAGCGAGTGAATCCAGGCTGTAGCACTGGGCTAGCAGGACTCCGGTGAACCGGGCTGTAGCAGGGCTAACAGGACTCCGGTATTCATCGCGTGACATTTCCCCGAAGGGACAGACACAGGAACGAAGAAGGACACATGCCGGCCAGCCTAAGTGTTCCGGAGCAGTAGCAAGCTACCATGGCTCAGTGGAAACACTAGGAGACATTTCCCGGTAAGAGAGGCTACTAAAGATAAACAACTAGATGGTCAGATCCCACACATACCAAGCATTTCAATAACATACACACAATATGCTCGATATGTGCAATACAACATGGCATCACAAAATGACTCTACGACTCAAGTAGTTTATTCAATAGGCTCCGAGGAGCGAGATATTACAAACATGGGTCTCATGACCCAACATTCAGAGCATACAAATCAAGCACAAGCGGAAGCTATCATGTCTGAGTACAGACATCTATAAATGAAAAAGGCTGAGAAGCCTGACTATCTACCAAATCCTGCCGAGGCACAAGATCGTAGCTGAGGTAACAAGCTAAACGTCGAAGACCACGCGGAAATACTAGTGAGACTGAAGTCTCTCTGCAAAAACATAAAATAGGCAAACGTGAGTACAAATGTACCCAGCAAGACTTACATCAGAACTAACTACATATGCTTCATTATCAACAAAGGGGATGGTGGGGTTTAACTGCAGCAAGCCAGCTTTGACTCGGTGGCTATCCTGAACTACGACTGCAAGTAACTCTTTTGAGGTGGCGCACACGAGTCCACATATTCCCCATATCAATACACCACTATGGAATCGCTCCCGTCTCCCTACGAGAACGCCATCCATAGCACTCACGCTTATCTTGCGTATTTTAGAGTATCCACTTTCACTTGTCTATGAACTGATATAAGCAACCCAGAGGTCCTTTTCCGTGGACACGGCTATTCGAATAGATTAGGTTAACCCTGCAGGGGTGTACTTCTTCACACACGCTCTCACCACTTACCGCCGTTTACACGACATGTACTCGGCAACCTTCAAGCGGAAGCCCAACGTGGGTGTCGGCCACGGCCTGCCTAAACACTCAAGTCTCTAGTCCAGGTTTATCGCCTGTTCGGGTTCCATCCATGAGGAGATCCGGCCGGAGTTTCGCTCACAACCCCAAACGATGTGTACAGGGTTCCGTGACACCAAACGGGTGCCCGGTTTACCCGGCCACGTGCCTACCGCATCACAGCCCACCCCTACGGTCAGCGCTGTCCACGGCCTCCAGCATACTACAAACACCAGAAACTACTTGCAACTCCTGGACAGAGGACAAGGGTGATTAAGAAGCCGAGAGGGTCCATTGGTTTCGGGCCCAATGCGTGGTAGTAGCTGAATCATGGATCACAAACACAGAACTCAGTTCCTGAGGACGGCTGCAATGAGACAACCCACCATGTACTCCTACATGGCCTCTCACCGCTACCTTTACCAAATCGTGTTCACACACTTAGCTCACACACAGTAGGACATGTTCACACACCTCTGATTCATCCCCGATGAATCAGACCTGACTCAACTCTAAGCAGTAGCAGGCATGACAAACAAGCATGAATGAGTAGGCACATCAGGGCTCAAACAATTCCTACTCATGCTAGTGGGTTTCATCTAATTACTGTGGAATGACAGGTCATGCAGAGGATAAAGGGGTTCAGCTACCGCAGCAAGTAACAAATATGTCGTTGTTGTCCTAATGCAGTAAAAGAGAGCAGGAGCGAGAGAGTAGGATTGTATTGGAATGGACAAGGGGGTTTTGCTTGCCTGGCACTTCTGAAGATAACATTGAGTCTTCATCAGTGTCAACGATCACGTCATCGGTATCACGTCTATCGAGAGGGGACAAATACTGGCAAATACAGAAAAGACACGATCAATGCAATGCACAATATGATGCATGCTATGACATGGCAATATGAATGTGTTTTGGGCTAATGCGCCTAAAACCAGATTAAATGAAGTTGGTTTGAATACAAGATTCAAACTCAAACTCCATATGTGGTTATTTAAATGTCATTCACCTCATTTGTCCTAAACAGTAGTGATAAGTTGTTCTAACATGCATGAAAATGGTACAGATGGATTCCTTGAATTTTTCTGATAATTTTTCATATATAATTTATTTAATTTGGAGTTACGGTTAATTTTCTATGATTTATTGAAGTTTTAGGCATTTTCTGGAATTTCAGAATTAAATTAAATCCAGAAAACACTTATTGCGTCAGCCTGACATCATCATGACGTCAGCAGGGTCAACCGAGCGCCTCCAGGTCAAACCTGACCAGTGGGGTCCACTGGTCAGTGACCCAGGGCTGTTTAGTGTCAATGGCAGGTGGGGCCGGGTCAAAGGCCACGTCAGCAGAGTCAATGCTGACGGGTGGGGCCACTGGATTAGTTTAAAACTAAACATAAACTAATCTATGATTAATTAGCAGGTGGGGCCCTGCTGTCAGTGTCTATTAAACTAACTAATATTTAGTTAATACTAATCCTAGCCTAATTAGCCGGGCGGGGCCCGCAGGTCAGTGAGAGAGAGAGAGAGGGGGGGGGGGGTCAAACCCGGGTCAAATGGCCCAAACAGGCCGGCGGCTCAACGCCGGCGGCAACAGGCACGGCGGAGGGCTTCGGGATCGCTCCTCCGGCCACCAAAAGCGTGGCGGAGGGCATCTACGCGTTGCCCATGCTCGTCCGCATCGAGCAGTGCAAGCAGCAGTGGCTATGGCGGCCCGTAGCGACGGCAATGGCGACAAGTGTGGTGGCCGGAGCTCGGTGGTGCACGGGCGCAGGGCTATGGCTCGCCCTCGAGGGAACCAGGTAGCTAGGCCGCATCTAGGGGGCCCAGGGAGCACGGTTGATAGCACAGCTGGGCGTGGTAAGCTCAGCGGTGAGCAGGAGGTCGGCCATGGCGGACGGCGGCCTCGGGAGCTCGTGGGGCGGTGGCTAGAGGAAGCTAGCGAGAGGGGAAGGTGAGGGGAAACGTAGGAGAGCTCACGGAGGGGCTAGCGGAGGAGACGACGAAGTCGGGGAAGCTCTGGACGCGCCGAATCGGTGGAGTCGATCTCCGGGCACCGGAGGTGAAGACGACGATGCTCCGGTCGACTGCGGCCTCCTCTGGTCGCGTGCGTCGTGTGGGTAGCTTCACGGGGTCAGGGCGGAGCTCAGGGATGCATAGTGGGAGCGAGGGGGTGGCTGTGGCCCCGGTAACGGCGTCGGCGGCGATGGGCTCCGCTCGGGCGCGTGCAGGGAGGGAAGCAGAGGAGGGAACGGGGTCCAGGGGAGGAGAGGGGAGGTGCTGGGGGCGAGGGAAGTGCGTGGCGTCACCAGAGGGCTCGGGGAGGAAGCAGGAGGTGGCCAGAGCGGGGTGGAGGTGGCGCGCACGGCGGCGTCGCGGTGTCCGCGTCCTTCTGGCGAGGAGGAAGACGACAGGGGAGTAGCGGTGGCGGGCTGGGCCGGCCAGGGGGGGGGGGAGCTGGGCCGGCTGGTGGGCTGCACGGGTGAGGCCAGGTATGTCCTTCTCCCTCTTATTTTTGTTCTGTTTTATTTTTTTCTATTTCTGCAATTTGTTTTTGATTTGTTTTAAATATCAAATCATTTTATAAAATCCTGGAAATAATTATGGGTGCTTTCTGAATTATTCCAGTGACCCTTATCAATTTCCAACATTTATTTGAGCATTTAAATTATTTATAGTATTTAAATGCCCAAAGTCAGATACAATATGATTTAATTCAAAAATCCAAAAATGACCTAAGGATATATTCATCATTTTTGGCAGAGGTTTCCACCTTAACCAGAAATCATGAACTTTTCTTAGGGCCTTTTGGGTTTATTGAAAAGATTTTAACTTACCCTAGTTGAGTTGATTTAATGCTAGGGTTTGAACACCCCCATTTCAAGTTCATTCAAAAGTTAAACATGATGCACACATGAGGCTAGGCTAGAGCAATGCCAGAAGCTAGGGATGTGACATTGACCCTATTCATCGCCAGCTCTTCACACATCTTGCGGTTGCGTACATTCTGATGGAATGCAATGATGACAGCATCGGGATGAACATATGGGATGGTGTACTATACACGGCTGAATCTTTGCGTGTACTTGCGTAGGGACTCGCCATCCTTCTGGGGGATGACATGCAAGTCAGTAGCCTGGCCAGGAGCTTGGTGGCCTCCAGTAAAGGCACCAACAAACTCGTGGCACAGATCTGACCAGGAACAGATGGAATCCACTGGCAGCTGCATCAACCACGACATGACGTTGGGCTTAAGTGCCAACGGAGAGTAATTGACGAGCACCTTGTCGTCGGAGCCCCGGTGGCCTGCATCGCGATGGTGTAGATGGTGATGAACTCCGACGGGTGAGTCTTGTCGTTGTACTTTTCCCCAACATCGGGCTTGAACGTGCGGTGGGAGGGCCACTGGAACTGCCGCAGCTCTCGGGTAAAGGCCGGACAACCCACCTCATAAGGCAGGCCGCCGGAGCCCCTCGTCGCTGGGTGGTCAATAGTAGGCCCCGCACGCCGATCTGACTGATGACGTGCTTCCTGACGTCGCTCGATGGTGGTTTGAGCATCTTCCTGAGCATGCTCCCAGAGAACTCGATGTTGGTCGTAGCGGGTTCGTGGGTCGGACGACGCTGTGGAAACGTTGTCACAGGTGTCGGCTCGATGAGCCAGTGGCTGCTGTTGCTTGCGTGGGGGGAGGGGAGTGCATCGTGGTTGTGGCGTTCGCGGTCCTCCCACCACCGGCGTGCGCTGGCTCGACAGAACGCCAGCACGAGGGTCCCGCTGGGAGCGGCTCGTCTTTCTTGGCGAAGCTGATTAGGCTTCGGATGGTGGCACTCCACTCGTCGAGCTTCTCCATAGCGGGAGGGAAGTCGAGGAGAACTTGCGTGCGCGCCAAGGATTCTGCTAGCGTGGGTGGCGGCGAAAGCTGCGTGGACTGTGACATGCTCTGACTTCTAACCATGTTAAAAGGTGCTCTGTCATGGTCTCGCGGTCACACACTGCTCCCACCAACGTCCAGGTGCGCACGCCGGCCTGGTGCATCCTGAGAGTGAACCAAAGGGCTCTTCCCGCTGCGGCGCTCGGGGGCGCCGACGTCGCGAAGTTGCTCATCACGCGCGGCCTGGGAAAGTCGCAGCACGGACGCCGGCTGCGGCGTCCGGGAGGTGCCGCGCCGCCCGTGGGCAGCACCGCCCCATCCCCGGGCCTACTGTCATGTGGCTTGTCGTATTGGGCCCTAACGACGCCGCTCGCCTGGCTCCGATTGCCAGAGTATTGTGGGTGCTTGCGGGCCATGTCTCCGGCACCATCCGTGGCCACCCGGTCGCCCGCCCGCGCTGGTGGGGAAGGGCCGACTCCGGACGACCCGATCGCTGTGATCCCCTTCTTCCTGGGGGCCATGGTGATAATGAAGTCGATGCGCTAACCTACAAACCGGATTTTCATAGCTTGCGCCCCTGCCTGGCACACCAAAGATGTCGGGATCCAAGAACGACACCTATGGGATCACAGGGAATCCCTACTACGGTTGCCAAGGCACGAGGCTACAAAAAGTGCGGGTTTAGAAGATAAACGCAGGGAGAAATTTATCCAGGTTCGGGCCACAAGCAATGCGTAATACCCTAATCCTGCTTTGGTGTGTTTATGTGGTGTTCTTGGACCAGCTACAAGGTGTGCAGGGTCCAGAAAGTTCAAATACTACCTCTGTACGCCTCGGGCCTCCTTTTATATGTCAAAGGGGCTGCCACAGCGGCACACATGAGGTGGAAAGTGTCTACAGTGTACAAGTCTGTCCCTGACATCGTGGGAGAAAATGCATTTAATGCACTGCTGACGTGTCCCCCTTGCTTTATTGGGGATGGCAAGGAATCTTGTCTCGTCAGTCGCCGCCTCGCCTCGCTTCGACGCTGGTCCAAGCTGATGAGGCATGTAGTGCCACGCTGGCTAGCTGGCTTTTGCGCTCGTGCAGTGGCAGGGTCTTCACAAAGATCTGCATGACACCACGCAGGTGCTTGCCTGGTTAGCCTAGTAGCTACATGCTGCCACGTAGGTGTGCGCCTAGTTGGCATGTTGGCTGCTGCGTTAGAATGCCCATGGGTAGCGGAGCCTTGGTAGGCGTGGGCCTGGTTGTGGCCCTGCAGATATCCCCGGCAAGGGTCTCCCCGGGTTTCTATGGTCATCCCCGGCAAGGATCTTGCCAGGGGCCTTCGTCTTTTGGTTCTTACCTAGTCTTGCAGGCCTCTGTTCATCACAAAGATCTGCATGCCACCACGCAAGCACCTCCCGAGTCTTGGTCCCAATGTTGTTGACGGTGTCGGAACTCCTAGGCTCAAGGGCGGCGACCTTGCTGGCGTTGGGAAGTTGCCCTGATGATACGTGTCCAACGTATCTATAATTTTTGATTGCTCCATGCTATATTATCTACTGTTTTGGATGTTTATGGGATTTATTATACACTTTTATATCATTTTTGGGACTAACCTATTAACCCAGAGCCCACTAGCAGTTTCTGTTTTTATCTTGTTTTAGAATATTGCAGAAAAGGAAAACCAAATGGAGTCCAATTGACCTGAAACTTCACGGAACTCATTTTTGGAAGGAAAGAAGCCCAGAAGACTTGGAGTGCACGTCAGGGGACCTTCGAGGAGGCCACAAGGTAGGGGGCGCGCCCACCCCCCTAGGGCACGCCCTCCACCCTCGTGGGCCCCTTGTGGCCCCCCTGACGTACTTCTTCTGCCTAGATATCTCCATATACCCTAAAAACATCCGAGAGCACAATAGATCGGGAGTTCGGCCGCTAGAAGCCTCCGTAGCACCAAAAACCAATCTAGACCCATTCCGGCACCCTGCTGGAGGGGCAATCCCACTCCGATGGCCATCTTCATCATCCCAGTGCTCTCCATGACAAGGAGGGAGTAGTTCTCCCTCGGGGCTGAGGGTATGTACTAATAGCTATGTGTTTGATCTCTCTCTCTCTCTCTCGTGTTCTTGAGGTGGTACGATCTTGATGTATCGCGAGCTTTGCTATTATAGTTGGATCTTATGTTTCTTCTCCCTCTCTATTCTCTTGTAATGAATTGAGTTTCCCCTTTGAAGTTATCTTATCGGATTGAGTCTTTAAAGATTTGAGAACACTTGATGTATGTCTTGCCGTGCGTATCTGTGGTGACAATGGGATATCACGTGATTCACTTGATGTATGTTTTGGTGATCAACTTGTGGGTTCCGCCCATGATCCTATGCATAGGGGTTGGCACACGTTTTCGTCGTGATTCTCTGGTAGGAACTTTGGGGCACTCTTTGAGGTTCTATGTGTTGGTTGAATAGATGAATCTGAGATTGTGTGATGCCTATCGTATAATCATACCCACGGATACTTGAGGTGACATTGGAGTATCTAGGTGACATTAGGGTTTTGGTTGATTTGTGTCTTAAGGTGTTATTCTAGTACGAACTCTAGGGCTGTTTGTGACACTTATAGGAATAGCCCAACGGATTGATTGGAAAGAATAACTTTGAGGTGGTTTCGTACCCTACCATAATCTCTTCGTTTGTTCTCTGCTATTAGTGACTTTGGAGTGACTCTTTGTTGTATGTTGAGGGATAGTTATGTGATCCAATTATGTATTGGGTGTGTTGGGGACACAAGAGACTCTTTGTTATTTGGTTGCAGGGTTGCTTGAGAGAGACTATCTTCATCCTACGCCTCCTACGGATTGATAAACCTTAGGTCATCCACTTGAGGGAAATTTGCTACGGTCCTACAAACCTATGCACTTGGAGGCCCAACAACGTCTACAAGAAGAAGGTTGTGTAGTAGACATCACCCGACAAGGCTCTTGCCGGGGCAACGTAGGCTGCCCTAGGAAGGCTCTTGCCAGGGGAAGCCGGTCTTGTCCCTTTGCTCCTTGCGCCTCTGGCTTGGGCGCTTCTCTGGTAGCCTTGTGTCTTTGGTCCCTCTTCTTCCATGCCAAGTGCGGTCGCAGGTGTGGCTACGACTGCCCGTGCACAAGTAAAGGGGTACAGAAGGCCCCTACTTTGTACACCAACAGCGTGGAAGCATGATCACCAATGGGGCAGGGATGCCCCTTTGTGGTTCGGCATAGGGACGGTCACATTGCACAAAGAGCAAAAACAATAGGGGATAGCTTGGCCATGGACATCTCTCTTTTACCCAGGTTCTGGCTGCTTTGCAGCGTAAAACCCTACTCCTACTATGGTGGATTGATCTGGAGGAACACGAAGACACAACGTGCTCTAGCCCGGCAAGGGTGACTAGGGGAGAGGACCGTGTGTGCGTACAAATGTCGGGGGACCTAAAATTCAAACCATTTTCTAGGTTGCCTCATGCCACCTTTTATAGCTTAAGGTGTGACCACAGTGGCCAAACAGTCATTTTAATGTGATTAGATAGCTAATAGTGCTATCATACCTAACTCTGGCAGTTAGGACAAAGTGCATTAAACGCACTGCTAGGTGTCGTGCTGAGCCTGAAGCTCGACAAGCCTGCCATGCAGCTTATCGGTCTTCTCCTTATTAGCGTGACACGCCCTCTGTATGAGTGTCAATAAAGCTAATATCACCCTCATCATGTTGTCCCGTGCTTGACAAGATCCACCTAGCTACTTGATAGCTTGACACTGCACTGAATAATGACTTGGGTACGATGAGATGGAGCGGTGGCGTCTTGGTGAAGGCCTGCCGGCAAGGAGTCTGGCGGGTCCTGGTCTTGGCGGCTAGAAACCTTGGCGGAATGAACTGGTCTTGTCCCTCAGGTGCAGTCTCGACACGACCAGGATCTCCTGCCCGGCAAGGGAGGTCTCCCTGAGGTGATCTCCTTCTAACTTAGTCTTCTTAATGCTCTCCTTGATCTCACGAAGAGCGGTTTGTCTGGCTTATCTTTGTGCCATCCATTGGTACTGGATGTATGATCGCTTGCACGCCTGTGCATGAGTTCGGGTAGTAAACATGAATGTTTGCTGCACCGACACGAGCCCCCGAGCCTGGTCCATACGTGCCGCCGGGCATCGTTGGCATAGGCCCAAACAATGCACATACCCGTATCTTGATCTTGTCGCGGTAGATTCCATGTTTTTGAGATCTTCTTTGCTTCTTCATTAAACAATAATTGAGTTAACCTTCGGGCTTCCCATGAGACGTGCAACGTCCAAACGACATGGATTCACCCATGCAATAGGCTAGAGGACGCCCATGTTTATGAAGGTAAATTAGGTTGCCCGCGTGTGAACCGAGGGTAACTGCCATCTTACCTCACCTACTACACCTGCCATTTCCTCCACGCGCGCTACATGCATTGCACGCGGTTGGTGGTGGACGCGCATGGGACGAGGGTGTGTGCCTTGGCAGAAGGCGTGGTGCCCTGGATTGGCGCAGTGGGGCGGTCGGTGAATCTGGACACAGTAAGTGGCGCAGACAGGCCAGATTGGTGGAGTGGGGAGGTTGCCCCTGAGTAGTTGAGAGCCAGTCCCCTGCCCTACTCCGCTATCAAAGGGAGCGTGAGGGGGATGGAGAGACTCATCCACACGCCTTCTTCTCCTGTTCTTCTTGTTTCCTCTTCCACATTGCCGAGGGGAAGGGGTCGTGCACAGGCTCCGATGCCAGCGACGAGGGCTTCTTCTCGCCACTGTGCTTCTGCCGCCATTGTGGATGCATGGGAAGGATCCAGTGCGCAAGGTGAAGCTGCATGGCACGGTCGGGGTCGGAGAGGCACTCAAGGCCGAGGTGGACGTGGTGGTGTACTATCCGCACCTACCCCAGCTGCTCCTGCTCAAATGGAGGGCCATGTGGGGGACAGGGTGTTGGAGTTCATTGTTAGGCTGCGTGAGCCCTTGCGCAGCCGCTTGCGGCTTCCTCGCCCCTTTGCAAGGGTAATGGAGGTTGATCGGCCGCACAGCTTGAGGTTGCACATGAGGGGTTGTGCAATGGCACCATGCGGGTGGATGCTGAGTACCTTGGACCTTATGTCATGCTTCGCCGGCGTGGCTGGAAGTATTTTGCTCATGCCCACAGCCTTGTAGTGGGGAACATTCTCCATTTTAAGTTAATGGAGGCCGACCTGCTCTCCATCAAGTTCTTTAGGCGCTCGGATGCTCGCTTAGTGTGCTACGCGGAGTGCTCGAGCGATGGCGGAAGCACCTCCTCGAGTGACCTCGACGAGGAGGACACTTATGGCGAAGATGGCGACGACGAGCTCCGAGCCATCAAGCACGAAGTTGACGACTCGGACTCCAGCTGAGTGCCGGATGCACCATTACCATGAGCTAGGCACTGGCAGCACCATCATCTGCAGTTGGACCTAGCAGAGCGTTTTGCCAGGGGTGCTTGGCCTGGTCGACAACGCTTCCTCCAGATGGACCACGACAGGCTTCCTCGTGGACTCCGGTTTCATCTTCCCTGCCAGTGTCCCTGTCGAGCCGCATCCCGTTGGTTCTGGCAGGGGTGACTAGGGCATCGCCTAGACGCTCTCCCTGTCCCCGACCTCTTCTTCCATGCCGAGGAGGCTCCCTTCCGATCTTGTTAGGCTGCATCATGCGGGCCCTAGCAGGGGTGGTAAGGGCATCGCCTAGCTGCTCTCCCCGTCCCCGACCTCTTCTTCCTTGCTGAGGAGGCGCCCTCCCGATCTTGTCTGGCTGCGTCCCGCAGGCCCTGATGGTACCCAGGCGCTCATTTTTCCTTCTTTCCTTCTCAGTGCAACTCCTATGAGGAGAGGGACAAGAAAGACAGTACGAGGCACTTATCTTTTTTCAAATGAAATGGTGCAGGCAGTTGCCAAGTTTTAGTTTTAGTCATGTAATCCTCTATCCATGCATGTACTCCATATGATTTGTACTTGTTCATCAACGTATTTGTCGGGTGTGGGGTTCCGGCAAACCCTTAAGGTTCAAACACTTGGGTGCGCACAGAGTCTCTTCCTCCCATCGATCTACGCCCTAGCTCGCTAAGATCTCGTGGGCGAACTCGACGAACTCGCAACACAGAAAGACACAGGATTTATACTGGTTCGGGCCACCGTTGTGGTGTAACACCCTACTCTAGTGTGGTGGTGGTGAATTGCCTCTTGGGCTGATGATGAACAATACAAGGGAAAAACAGCTTCCTGAGGTCGAGGTGTTCTTGTGCGTGGCTAACTTGTGTGGGTGAGAGAGCGATCTAATTTGCCGTCCCCTCGCCCCCGACAGTGGCTAGTCCTACCTATAGAGGCCCTGGTCCTCTTCCCAAATATTTAGCGGGAAGGGAGCAAACAACGGCGGGCTAATTTGAAGGGGGACAGCTAGTGGTGATCTGCGCCTGCGAACGGCCCTAGTGGTGATGCCGTCCTGGGCTCCACGATGACCTCCATCTTGCCGTCCTTATGGTCTTGGTCTTATTGCACCAAAATGGCATCCTTTGCCTGATGCCTCGGTACTCCTCGCCTGCGCTAGTTTCCTTAGCACCAAAGAGGAAACAAGGACGCTGCGCGCTGGAGCCCACCTGGCGCACGCCTGGTGCCGATCATCATGGCTCACGTCACGAGAGCCTCGTGAGGTTCGCCTTGCCTTGATATCTCCGCTCCTCGTGAGCCTTCCTGACTAGGCTGCTCCAGAGGAGGTCTCATGTCGTCCTCCTCGCAAGGCTTGGCCCCTCGCGAGGTTCTTGGATGCCTTGTTGGCGAAGATGGGCCGTATGGCTTGCTGGCTCAGCCATGTCGCGGACCGCAGGCAGGCAAGTCCGGGGACCCCGTTCCCAGGACGCCGACAGTAGCCTCGGGCCCAAGGTGCGCTCGGGCTTGGCTTCGCGGTGAAGCCAAGGGCCAAGCACGGAGCACCGCAGGCCCCCAAATCATAAGGCCTTGGTTGACGCATGGCGGTTGATTGGGCGTGGGTGTCTCCGCTTGCCCATGCTGCCTCGGCGACTACACGACTTGACGAGTCCCTACGACATGCAAGGGAAACCATCATTACCTGCGGTCGTGGGAGGTGCCGGTTGGCCTTCTCTTGCTATAAATGTGGTGGGGGCGGAGCCCCCGTCGCCCATCTCCTCCTCGCTTGCCGCTTATTCTTCCTCGCTCCACTGCTAGCACAAATGGCGCCTATCAGAAGGTTCTCCGCTGAAGAAAAGGGGAAAGCCCCCAGGGAAGTCCCAGAGCAATTCCCGCCGAAGAAGAGGTCGATCCACCGCCGTGAAGAAGCAACAATGCAGGTGTGGCGAGGCCTTGGTGCGAGTGGCCTGCTCCACGGTATCCACTACCCCTGTACGCCCAAGCCGAGGGCTCATGAGGGTGGGGCGAGGAGCAGCGCCACCGGTGATGCGCGTTGTCACCTCCGGAATCCATGCCGCGGACTCCTAGCGCGAGCTGGTGCTGTGGGTGCTGATGCCGCCAAGCTCTTGGATCCGCTTCCCGTGGTTCTTCTCCGACATGATACCGCCGAGGGGGCCTCTCAAGCTCTGGTTGCAGCACGCCAACTGTGGCGCTCCTTCGACTAGAGCGGAGATCGAAGGGGTCCCCTCTAACAAGATCTTCATGACCCGCGGCTGGGGCGAGATCACGCCGGTCTGCCGCGCGAGTTGCGCCCTCGCGATCCATCTTGAGTACGACGGCGTCTCCACACTCTTCTTCAAGGTCTTTGATGCCGAGGGCCGCCGCCTGGAGTGCTGCTCCGGAGAGGGGCGCGAGGCTGATGCGCGCTCCACTCGCAACCACTCCAGCAGCAGCCCTTGGGAGTCCAGCAGCTCTCCTGAGCTCTACGAGACTCCGGAGACGAGTGGCGATAGTTACATGCCCCTGACCTCTCGCCGCGTTCCGGGTAGTGCTGCCACGTCCGGCCGCCGCCGCCGCTGATCTGGATGGGGTTGGCGCCGGCCTCCCGGGCCCATTGTTGATGATGGTGTCTGCCACGTGGGGGGTGTAGATAGGATCCTCCTCAACTTTAGCTTTTGTTTCCTACGAAGAATCATGAAGTGCCCCGTGGGGGCATGTAAGGGTCTGTAATGTCTTTTGTGCTTTTCTTCCCTGTTATGAAGATTCAATGAACACGCGTCATGTTAAGGCTTGGTCCTCCCTTTCTTTCCTCGCGATAGCTTGTTGCTCTACGCCGACAGGTCCCGGTCCCCAGGCAGGCTACAGCCGTCGCTGGTATGCCAGGTCACGTGTCGTGGTCAAGGCCAGGAGGTGTGCGGCCCAAGGTCTAGTAAGAGCCCCTGAGGCGCGATGCTCAGGAGGTCCCCCTTAGCACTCAAGAGGCCATGGTAAGGGAAGAAAGGGAGTTGACGTGGCGGCAATGGGATTGCGGCAAGGCGTGAGTGTCCATAAGGCCCAGACATTTAGCCGATCCAAGGGCGAGACTTATCTTGCAAACTTCATGACGATTCCTGACGTTGCGCTGGGGTTGCGCGCCAACTTGTGCGGCATAGCCGGGCCGGCCCCTACAAGTTTCCCTCCTCCCATGCTCTCCTTAGTGCTCTGTGTCCTTAGGTCCCGGCCCTCGAGCGGGCTCAGCCGTCGCTGGTATGCTAGGTCGCGATGTCGTAGTCAAGGCCAGGGGGTGAGGGCTGGAGATCCAGTAAGAGCTCCTGAGTCGCGATGCTCAGGAGCCCACCTTTTAGCGCGCAAGCGAATTGCACGAGAGAAAAGGAGACTCGCGGTGTCGCCTGCTATCCTTCCTGCGGGGTCCATGTGAACAGGCAAAAGAAGAACAGGGCTTGCCGTTACAGCCGTGAGCCTGCCGCTGGTTGGTCCGGATGAAATGAAGGCACTGAGGACCTGGTGAGGTGACGTGCGCGGGGCGTGCTGCGAGCCAGAGCTCGACCGATCTGGTTTGTCGACATGGAAGGGACGGACCCATGCACCAGCGCCGTGCCTGTGAGGAGGCCCCGTGGGAGGCGATGATCGAGTAGATGATGACCGTAGGCAGGTTGGGAAGGCAAATCAGCTTGGGTAAATGCAGGAAGATACATGCCACTTGGTCCGGCCCGAGCGGCTTGGGGATGATGCAGCCCGCGGGGCGCCCCCATCATGGTAAGATAAAGACATAAGAAAATGGGATACATGTTGTAGGGACGGACCCACACGTACTGGGAATGATGCAGCCCAAGGGGCGCTCCTAGCTTAACAAGCTTGGAAGATGTCACCTGGTTCTGTAGACGAAGCAGAGTTGGTGCAGCTGAAGGCGTGCGTCGAAGAAACGACTACTCATGAGCCACTGGAACCCTGAGCCTTGGGAGGCTCTGGGGGCTCAAGAGGCTCCCTGAAGACCGTCTCCGTTCCCTCCAGGACGACGTGATACCTGGCCTCTTGAGCCGCCACGTCATGCCGCATGGTGCACTGACAGGCCGACGCCGCGCTCGGCAAGCCGAGGGGCATGCGAACGTAGCTGTGTGGCGGGCCTCTGCATCGGCCCACATGTGAAGGCCAGAAGCGCTCGTGAGACGCAGCCCTGTTGAGCCCTGGATTGTCGATGCAGACACGCAGCTCGGCACCCTCGCCTGGGTGGTGAGCTGCGCCCTATGAGCGGCTATCGCCGCGCATGGCTCTTGCGTCTTGCAGTTCCTGTGTGGTCTTGGCGATGAACTCCTGAGTGGTGGGCACCCCTTGCCCTATGTTCTCCTGAGGAAAACATGCCATGTAGCATGCCTCCAAGTGGTGCCCAAGCACCTCCCACGTGAGGTGGGAAAGGTCTGAGGACCTCCAAAAGGGAGCTCCCAAGCCCTGCACAAGGAGGGCGCTTGGCGCGCCTTCCTATGCGATGGAGGGAGGCGCCCCTGGGATGGACGCTGATCCTGACGAGGATCTTGCCATGATGCCATCCTCCTGAGGTCCTGCGCGGCGCAACTGCTTCTTCTTGGGGATGGCCTCCGGAGGACCCTCACTTCTGCTGTCGGGGTCGTCGATTGCTGCAGCTTGGAAGGCGCGCTCGAGGGAGCACTCTGCATCCCTTTCTTCACATGGGACCGTGATGACCCCACCACTTCCAGGCATCTTGAGGTCGTTGTAGCCGTGGTGGGTGACCGCCATGAACTTCGCCAGGGCCGGATACCCAAGGATGGCGTTGTGCGGCAGGCAGAGGTGCGCGATGTTGAAGTCGATGAGCTCAGTGCGGTAGTTGTCGCATGTGCCGAAGGTGACAGGGAGGCAGACCTGCCCTATCGGTGTGGTGGAGCCGTCGGTCACTCCCGAGAAAGGTTTGGTAGGCTGGAGTTGCTCATATGGCACTTGGAGGTTGTCAAAATGGTCAACGGACAGGACATTGAGTCCTGCACCACCGTCAATGAGAGTCTTGGTAACCTGCACATTGCTGATGACTGGGGAACACAACATCGGGAGGACGCCGGCGATGGCCACGCACTTGAGCTGATCTGCCGAGTTGAAAGTGATAGCGCACTGGGACCACTTGGGCGGGCACGCCACCTCAATCTTGGGGAGCGCCGCGTTCACCTCGCAAGCGAATCGTTTGAAGATGCACTGAGAGGCTGGGGCCTGGACGCCGCCCAAGATGCAGACAATTGCACGTGGCTCCTGGAAGCCCCCATCCCCCTTGTCCTGATGATGGTCGTCGTTCCTTCTTGGTGGCGGCAGTGGAGGAATACCGGTGTTGCCTTGGGGGCGATCCTCGCGAGGCTGGTCCCTCCAGGGCCCCTTGCGAGGATGGTCCTGCCAGTGGTCCTCACGAGGCCTGTCGCGCCATTCCTGGTGCGGAACGCGGTCGTCCAAACATCCGCCTCCTCGTCCCCCTCCACGGCCGTAGCCCCGGTCGCCGCGCTTGGGGCATCGACCGTAGTGTCCCTCACGTAGGGCTCGGAGCTCCTGGCAGTAACTGGTGTTGTGGGTGTTCAGGTTGTGGAAGGCGCAGATCGGTTGGCTGTTCTTGGATGACTCGGGCTGATCTCTACCCCGTTTGGTGTCGGGCTCCGCAGCTAGCACTACCGCTTCCTTGCGCTTCACGTCCTTGGCCTTGGCTTTCTTCTCCTCCGTGCCTGCGGCTGGCAACTCAAGGCGGGAAAGGCGCCCCTCCTCAGCACTTGCGCACTTGGTCGCCAGGTTGAATAGCTCCTGAGACAAGCTGAGCTCCTCCTGGATGGCGATCTCTTCCTTCATCTTGACATCACGGACGCTGTCGAAGAACGCGGGGATGATGGCCTCATCCGTGACCTTGGGGATCTTGAGGCGGGTGTTGTTGAAGCGCTAGATGTACTTCTGGAGGGTCTCCCCTGGTTGTTGCTAGATGCGGCGCAGATCGGCCGCGGCTGGCGGGTGGTCGCAAGTGCCCTGGAAAGTGGCGACGAAGCGGTCGCGTATCTCGTCCCAAGAGGAGATCAAGCCGTGCTGCAAGTTCTGGAGCCAGGTGTGGGCCCCCTCCTTGAGAGCCATGGGAAATGAGTTCGCCATGACTTTCTCATCGCTGTTGGCCGCTTCGATGCTCAGCTTCTAGAGCTGCAGGAACTCTGCGGGGTTGGCGGTGCCGTCATAGCGAGGAGGAAGATCCGGCTTGAACTTGCCTATCCAGGTGACACTGCAGAGCTGGGGGGTGAAGGCGCGGCAGCCGGCCGTGGTTACTGGGGCCTGCCTCGGAGGTGGAGCTTGGTCTTGTCGAGGTCCGCGCGGCGCCGCCGCAAGCGGCGCATGGTCTTAGCGAGGCAGCGCGGGAAGCGCGGGTGCAGCTTCTCGTGGCCGTGGGATTTCTTGCCAGCTTATCTCTTCGCGCATGTGCACCGGTCATGGCGGATCAAATCGCGGGGCCACATGCCTTGGTGCCAAGGCGCCGTCTTTGGGCTGGGGTGGTGGAGGCGCGCCTCGGTCCTCATCACCCATGGCTGGCTGAGGGTCAGGCCAATAGAGGGACGGCGCTGGGGAGCCCCTTGTGGCGCGGAGGAGCTCGGCGACGCGGTCAAGCCACTCCTCGTAGAGTTCGTCGATTGGGCGGTAGCGCAGGAGCTCGTTTGCGGCGAGGAGTGCGGCCCGCGCCTCCATGGGAGCGCGGTGTGCGTGAGACGAAGAACCAGCTGGGGCCAGTGATGGAGTGGCGGTGCGGCCATCCTGCCGCACCGAAGAATGCAGCAAAGACGCTTGCTGCTCGTTCCCCACCAGGCCGGTGGCAGCGTTGGTGGTGGGAGACAGAGAACGACGTGGTGGCCCACTGATTGGAGCTGTCTGAGCAACGCGGGCGGTGAGAGCAGCCCGACGCTCAGCTCGAGCGCTGCGAGTATCCGCCATGGAGAGGATGGAGTGGTGGAGCGACGAACTGATGGAAGGAAAGCTTCGGCGCACCCCTACCTGGCGCGCCAAATGTCGGATGTGGGGTTCCGATAAACCCTTAAGGTTTGAACACTGGGGTGCGCGCGGAGTCTCTTCCTCCCACTGATCTACGACCTAGCTCGCTAAGATCTCGTGGACGAACTCGATGAACTCGCAACACAGAAAGACACATGATTTACACTAGTTCGGGCCACCGTTGTGGTGTAACACCCTACTCCAGTGTGGTGGTGGTGGACTGCCTCTTGGGCTGA